>NC_141758.1:7468437-7793125 GCF_982258835.1 Parasteatoda tepidariorum | reverse complement strand
GCCTCCCATTCAGGTAAACCGCGTTCGATTCCCAGCGATGGCTAGTAGATCAGAATTCCGCACCTGGTTCGCACCAACCACAATGATGAAGTAAAAATATCCTCAGACGTAGACGGATCATGGGTTAGAGTCCCATTGCCATCAGACTAACCGTGGGAGATTTTCGCGGTTTTTTACACCATATAACGCAAATGCGACTTAGTTCCATCAAAAAGTCCTCCACGTAGGCAAAGTTTCACCGAATACTTGATTCTGGAGTTCCCTTGTCTTCTGAGCTGGGTTCAAAATTACAAGGCTACTGAGTTGCACATTGGGAGCCGTAAAATCAAAATTGAGTAGGCTGTTCAATGACGTTTATAAAATAAAATCCCCATGAAACCGTCGTTGAACATCGTTGTAGCCAATTAATTGGCAATATCAACCACATCTTTACCGGACAGATCGGACATATACTTCCAGGTAATCGAAACATTTGGATTTTCGAATGTACATCGTTTCTTAATCTAATATTGAAAATAATATTATTTTTTTTAAATAGCAGTACAACACAATATATAAATTTAATTTAAATAATGTAACATTTCAAAATAGTCTTTTTGTCAAATATGTAGTTATAAAGATATTTTAAAACACAATTGCCACAGATAACGGGTTTCTTTCGTTTCTTTTTAATCATTTGTACAAAGCAGCATTTCAATTCTGAATACTTAACTGATACTAGTTTATTTACATTCCTCTGATGCGATTCTTCTCTCAAGCGCAGTAGTTCTGCGCTTGAAAGTTTCAGTCGTGGTGGCTCAGGAGATAGAGCTTCCGCCTCTCACTGAGGTGAACCGGGTTGGTTCGAATCCCAGCGATGGCTGGTCGATATGAATTCCGCACCCGACTCGCAGAGACCACAGTGCAGACATAAAATAACCTCAGTGGTCGACGAATTAGAGGTCAAAGTCCCCTTGCCGTAAGGCTAACCGTGGAAGGTTTTCCTGGCTTTCCTCTCCATGTAACACAAATGCGGGTTAGTTTCATCAAAAAATCCTCGACGAAAGAGAAATTTCCACCGATACTTAATCCAGGAGTTTCCTTGTCTTCTGGATTAGGTTCAAAATGACAAGGCTGTATAGATGAACATTTTTTGCCAAAAACTCAAAATTTGTGTGGGTTGTTCAACGACTGTTATAAAATGAAATATAAAGGTTTGATTATGGTTTCTTTATTAAAATTATAAGCGTGAAAAGATATTTCCGGTCTACCTAATTAATCCTAAAGTCAGGCGAGAAATTTTGACGAAAAAAAGTAAGAAATGGGAGCCCAAACATTCTGCCGCTCTTGTGGCTAAACTGCTGGGAATTAATTATTTTCTAGATTGTGGCTACATCCCACCTAAATTTCACAACCGGTGCCGATCAATTTTTGGACTTACAACTCTCATCGTTCAACTTAAATGCGGATCCTTGTGATTTTGAACCTAAGTCAGAGAAGAAGGGAACTCCTGGATCAAGTATTGGAAGAAATTTGTCTTCGTGGAGAACTTTTTGATGGAACTAGCCCGCATTTGCGTTACATGGAAAGGAAATAATCGCACGGTTAGTCGGGTGGCAAGGGATTCTAAACTGTCTATCATTGAGGATTTATTATGTCAGCAATGTTGTCGGTGCGAGCTGTAAACAGAATTCGTATCGAACTAGCCCGCATTTGCGTTACATGGAAAGGAAATAATCGCACGGTTAGTCGGGTGGCAAGGGATTCTAAACTGTCTATCATTGAGGATTTATTATGTCAGCAATGTTGTCGGTGCGAGCTGTAAACAGAATTCGTATCGAACTAGCCCGCATTTGCGTTACATGGAAAGGAAATAATCGCACGGTTAGTCGGGTGGCAAGGGATTCTAAACTGTCTATCATTGAGGATTTATTATGTCAGCAATGTTGTCGGTGCGAGCTGTAAACAGAATTCGTATCGAACTAGCCCGCATTTGCGTTACATGGAAAGGAAATAATCGCACGGTTAGTCGGGTGGCAAGGGATTCTAAACTGTCTATCATTGAGGATTTATTATGTCAGCAATGTTGTCGGTGCGAGCTGTAAACAGAATTCGTATCGAACTAGCCCGCATTTGCGTTACATGGAAAGGAAATAATCGCACGGTTAGTCGGGTGGCAAGGGATTCTAAACTGTCTATCATTGAGGATTTATTATGTCAGCAATGTTGTCGGTGCGAGCTGTAAACAGAATTCGTATCGAACTAGCCCGCATTTGCGTTACATGGAAAGGAAATAATCGCACGGTTAGTCGGGTGGCAAGGGATTCTAAACTGTCTATCATTGAGGATTTATTATGTCAGCAATGTTGTCGGTGCGAGCTGTAAACAGAATTCGTATCGAACTAGCCCGCATTTGCGTTACATGGAAAGGAAATAATCGCACGGTTAGTCGGGTGGCAAGGGATTCTAAACTGTCTATCATTGAGGATTTATTATGTCAGCAATGTTGTCGGTGCGAGCTGTAAACAGAATTCGTATCGACCAGCCATCGATGAGATTCGAACCTGGGTTCACCTCATTGGCAAACTTGACTCTATCCCTTTTACTCACCCTATATTCACCACTTATCTTCTAAGCGTCAAAAATCGGTATGCATCGAGAAAAGAAAAAAAAAAGATATGTTTGTTTGTTCAGAGGAAGAGTTTTGGACTCGATTTTGAAAAAACTTAAAATCGATTGACTAAACATGATTTTTAACCCTTTTTTTCCCCCATACTGCATTTATATTATCCTTTCATGAAAAGGGCTTACATGTAAAGACCGTCCCAAGCTAATAAAAACTGCCAGGGGTGGTATAAAAATTCGAGCTCCTCAAAGTTTTGGACAGATTTTGACGGCCTAAAACAACAAAGAATGAGTTTTTATTTCTTTACGTCGTGTGTGTTTTTAGCATTTATACTGTTCAACGATGACTTATTTATCATTTAAATCTTTTACAAAATTTTTTAGTCACAACATCTTTGTCATAAATCTATTTTACCCTTAAATTTCTATCAACAAATTGCGAACAATTTTTACTGAATTAAAGTCTCCATTGTATCAAAATAGTTCTTATTTTACATTAAATAGAAGAAATTATTTTTTTTAAATTTGAGAACTCCGCCTATTACCTGATATCGCTTGCGGACCCCGCAATTACTCTAGAGTTGGGCTAAACGAATCATCTAGGTCAGTGTTTCCCAAACTTATGACTTTGTGTACCCCCTTTCTAAATTTTTCGTAACGCTGTGTGCCACTAAAAAAATTAATGTATTTTTTTACTATAAAAAAAAGGTTGAGCAAAAGGTAAAAATCACAATTAGCTGTTGATGCCACTCATTGTTAACTGTTAACTCTGCGAAAATAGCCAATAGAAACATACGTAATCGTAAATTTTCATGGCTAGCTTTGTTTTTAAAAAAAAAAATTTGAAATTTTCGTTTGTTGTAAGATTTTTCGCATAAGAACACGTACCCCCGATAAACTGTTCCCGTACCCCAGGGGGTACGCGTACCACACTTTGTGAAACACTGATCTAAGTAATTCGAATCAATAGAATCAGTTTGGTGATTCTGATCAATGATTTAAATCATGCGATTCAGATCAGTGATTCAAGTCATGTGATTCGAATCAAGTGATTCAAATCTCATTTCGAATCTAATAATTTGGATCACTGATTCGAATAACATGACTTAAACTACTTCATTGTGAGACACGTGATTAAAATCAAATTCTTCAAAAAAATTCTAAATGGCAAAAAATTCGAAAAATATTTACTTACCTATCAGTATTTTTTTTTAAACTAACGTCGATGGAACAAAAAATTTATTATTCTTTCTTATTAATGAATTGTTTTAAGTAAATAAATATACTTATTATATCGTTCGTATAATTATATTGTATATATTGCCAATTGCTATAAAGACTTTTAACTAACTAAAATTTAAGAAACAATTATTCTATTTGGATACAAACAACTGATTCGAATCAATCATTCAAATCACCGAATCAATTCAGTGATTCGAATCATCGAATCAGTACCCAACTCTTAAACTGCTTAAGCAGTTCTTACGAGATTACGCGATCAGAGCAAAAGTAAAAAGAAATCGAAAATTTTTCTTTTCTTCACTGCTTACATATCTATCCCAATCCCCGCTGAAACTATATTTTATACATATTAGAGGCGACATCCCTGCTCGCCAACTCAAAGAGAAAATTGCAATTCTTTCGGATAGTTTCCCAACATTATCAAAACAGCCGGGAAGAGCACTAAAGCAACAGTATATCAAAATATTGGTGTGGATTGGTATTTGTTCCTTTAGTGTGAATTCAAATTTTAGTTACTAATATTTCTTAAGTGAGTTGAATATTATACTTTTAACTGCTGAACTTTGCTTTCTGTCAAACAAACATATGGACATTTAGAAAAATGCAGAAGATGATAAAATGAAAAGAGAAGAATTTTAACTATCTCTCTACATTTATTCACAACATATTAATATCGTGATCCTTTATTAATGTAAACGGAAAAAAATTATTTTATGAAAGCAGATTGTATGGCAACGTTTTTCCCCATTCAAAAAAAAAAAAAAAAAAAAAAAAAAAAAAAAAAAAATGGAGAAGGACGAATTTTTTGTTAGCATCTCGGATTTATATAACTTAGAAGTTAAATACCTTCAAAATTGATAACATTAAAAAAAATAATAAATAAAATGTTAAGATTTTATTTTAACTCCTTTCGAAGATAAGTGGCTACAGAAAAACAATTTCACTGAATTTAATTTCTTTCTGTATATCAAAAAAGTTGAAAAAATATTGTAAAGAATAAATATCTTTAAAACTAATTCAAAATTTAAACAATGTTAAACGTGTAGCATATCTTCAACCACACAAGTAAGTGTTTGTCAAAAATCATTATTCTGCTGCTTAGAGTTCTCTCCAAAATGAAATTCAGTCTTCTCTCAAATAACGCAACCTTAAAAGTGTAACAAATGATTCTAAAGATGTGTTATTCAATGTAAATAATCTATATAAATATTGCTTTAGAATTATTCAATACATTTTGTAAGGATAAAATCTTATCAAAAATAGTGGGGGAGGAATTTCTTTCACTAATAGGGTCTTTAAATAGTCAATAAGCGACACTTAATCTACAACAACGTAGTTGGAAACACTAAAATAATCAGAAATTTTACAACTGTTTAATAAATAATTCCAAAAAACTTTGAAAAATCATGGTAAAATTATGATATATAGAAGTACTAATTCAAGGAATCAAAATATTTAAATATTTCGACATTTCAATTCATATATATGTATATATATATTTGAGACAAAAGGTGAAAAATAATTTGCTGATGCTGCACTAGGTCTGCAATGCCTTGCTGGAAGATTTCTTTTACCATGTTCATAGGTAACACAAAGTATACCTATCTTTCATTTGAAGCACTGCATTATCAATGCTTTATAGTACAATTAATAAATATTGCAAAAATTATTTTATTATTATATTTCATTCATAAATTGATTTTGTTATATTTTACTAACTTGAAAAATACATCTAAAGTTGAAAAGTATATAGTTTATTTCAACTTTAAAAAATAAGTTATATTAGTGAGAAAATTTCTGTCATACTATCTTTTTTATACAAAATACTTTGACTAAACTCTTAATTTTCGTTTGGCTCTGCGTATATATTAGTATAATCCAGGGTTGGCAGGTTTTTGACATGTGACAGTTTTTGACAGTTTAAACCATGGTTTAAACCGTCACGTCAAAAACCTCACTGTCAAAAACCTATATTCATATGTGAAATTTAATTAATACATAAAATTTATATATATATATTTTTTAAAGGATAGTGTTTCTAAATATGTTCTAGAAAAAATAATTTAAAATTTTGAAGAAACACTTATATTTTGAATAGTAACCAAAATCTTGTACTTAAAACTCACATCTTTTGTAATATTATGTATTCATTTTCATGTGTTATTGAAAATCTGCAGTGATATTATTAAGAAATTTATTTATAACCAAATTTAGCGTATAGTATAGATTATACTAAAAATTAGACATTTTTAAAGATAAACATTAGCAGTTTTGTACATTAGACATCTTCTTTTAAAGGAAAATCTTTTTAATATTCTTTTAAATCTTCTTAATAATCTTTTTAACATAAGACAATACAAATTTAAGTGCTTTCTGTTAAATACACAGAGTAGTTAGTGTCGATTTACAGTATATTCAGCCTATTCATTTACTATGCTGAAAATTTAGTTTATCCAAATACTTGTGAATTTCATTTTGCTGAATACGATATAGTTTTGTTGAATATCTAAATATTCAGCTGTTGAATAATTACTTCTTGCTTTCAAGATATGCATTATTTGTATTCTTAATACAAGTGGAGAAAAAAAAATTAAGAGATAAAAATTGTTTTAAAATGATAAGTGTAATAATTATAAATAAATATAATAAACAATATGAATTATATTTATCATTATTCATAAATATAACTACTTTTAAATTCAAATTAACATACTGGATAATAAAGATATTCGGTATAACATTAAAAGTTTTTTTTATACACTTGTATCAAGTTTGTATTTATACAACATAACTTGTAAGTTCCTTATAAATATTAGTTATATTTTCTTTATATGTCAAAAATGCATAGTAATAAACTTTTAATTTTCTTTAGTATCAAAAAAAAAATTTTTTTTTTAAATATAAATATTTAAACAATTTTTGTGCAAAATTTTTCTGCACATGCATTTGAATATAAATTTCTGAGATTTTAAATCTGTTATTTTACCTTAATTTTAATTAAAAAATATTTTTAAACCAGCTGATTACCTATAGTATAATTAAATTTCAATCTAATGCATGGCAACTGTTGGTAGTTTTGAAGTTTATATATTTTCTTGGCAAACTTCAGTTTTTGACATTTTTGACGGGTTTTTGACGGTTTAAACCAGTATTAAACCCTTGTCATGTCAAAAACCACTTTTTGACGTCAAAAACCCAACCCTGGTATAATCATTTCATAAGTGTAAAAAGAAATTATTTTGACCATCCCCTAAATATTAACAAACTAAAAAAAAATAATATTATTAAGATAGTTAAAAGAGCATAAAAAAATAAAATAAAAGCAAAAAATAAATATATAACTGAGTACATGAACAAACATTCTGCCAATACTTCCATTTACAAATTTGTGAGAAATTAAATGGTATGGCACATTAAAGTTCAAACTATTAAAATAAAATGCTATTTTCAGAAAGAAAAAAAATTATTTTTAATCAATAAATGTATAAAAAGAGTTTTCAAATTTTCACAAATTAAAAAATAAAATTTAATATGTTATTGAAAATTAATGACACATATACATTGTAAAATTCCAGGAATGTAGCAAATATTTAAATTAAATTTGAGTTTGTTGCTTTGAGCTATACTGCTTAACTTTAAATTAACTAAATATTGAATTTCTACAGATTATATCACATAATTATATCTCATCATATACCGCTTCAATCATAATAAATTAATAATAAAGGGGAATAGTGAAAAGATTTCAATAAGTTTTTTTTTTGTTATTTACAACAAATAGATTTTAAGACAACCAGGGGTGTGGAATATGTTTGATCGAGCGAATTCAGGAAGCTCTGAAGAAATTTTTGGTCTACTTAACATACACAAAAAAATGTCTGCAATAATTTTTATTGTAAAAAAAACAAACACTTAAAATATGTTTAATTGTAAAAAAAATAGGAATGGAAAATTTTTCCTGTTTAAATAAATCTTACAAGAAAAAAAATTGCTTTGATGGACAAAAATGAAAGAATATTTCTGTTAGGTTCGAAGAAAATTTTCGGTTATTTTAAATATAACACAAGTAACTTTATATGTCAATTTGAAAATATTTATTAAATTGAATTTAAGTCTATGACAGGGACCTTAAATTTAGTTTAAAAAATTATTACTATCGAAATATATTTTTATATCTATTAATTTTGACTCATGCTAGTTTGTTCAAGATCTGTGTAAATTCTTAATGATTGATTGAATAATTTCTATTTGTTGAAGAAAAAATTATGAAAAGATTTTAGCAATAACAAACTTTACTTTCTAAAAATATTTGAAAAAGTAATTGTAACAACAAAAAAATCACTCTTCTAGGAAATTTCAATTCAAAAGAACTGAGTTTGATGGAAATATTTGGATACGAAAATTTTCTGCACCTCAGGAGACAATATACATATGTAGTAATAACATTAAATACTAAAACATAATGAGGAATACATTTAATAAAAACAGAAAAAATACTTTAAATTGATGTGTAAGCGGACCATCCAAAAAAACTTCAAATATGCTAATTAACAAGTGTAGACAATATTGTAAACCATTAAAAAAGACACAAAAACGTACTTTCTCTGAATTAACATACCCTCTTTTTTTTTAGGGATTCCCAAAATATAGAGGGCAGTCGCTTCAAAGTTTGGACCCCTTAATGTTAATTTTACTTTTTGCGCATTTTGTAACATCTCGAGAATTTTTTTATAAAACATAATTATAAAATTCGTTTATCGAAAGATTATTCTATGTAAAAAATAACTTTTAGTAAACATTTATAATTTTTTATTATATTTCATAATGGTTGAAAAAATATTGAATTGTAATGTATAAAATTTTTTGCACGATTTTAAATATAATTTTACATAAACTCCTGAGAAATGGAAGTTTAAAAAAGTTAGATATTTAAAATTCGATTTCTCAAGACCTGTTTGACTGATTTTGCTCAAAAATTTGTATTTTGTGATGTAAAATAATGCAAAAAATTATATACCTTACAGTTCAAAAAATTTTAGACTGCTATTAAATGAAATAATAAATATTTACCAAAAGCCATTGTTTGCACGGTTTCATCTTTGGACAAACAAACTTTATAATTGCTTGCAAAAATTTTTCAATTTGCTTATAAAAAGTTCTCGAGATATATCGAAACGCGCAAAAAGTAAAATTAACCTTAAGGGGTCCAAACTTTGGAGCACTCTCCTGAAAAAAGTATTGGGAGTATATTTCCCAGATTGCGGCTACTCCCTATAGTTTGGGGGGTCTGAAATTCGAATCCGTCAAAAAAAGGGTATGTTTTTTTAGAAAAAGTTCATTTTTGTGTCTGATTTCTTAACTTAAAATATCGTACACACTAGTTAATTAACATATTTAAGGTCACCCCTTCAGGTCATTAAGATAGAGTCCTAGAATGTGAAGATCCGATCATTAGATCAAAAGTTATTCAAGTTGGTCCGTTTTTGTTTGGAGGACTGTATTTAAACATATTAATTATTAAATACAATATTTTGCTAGAATACTTAATATTAACACATAATAATTGATACACAATATTATACACAAATTTGGTTACATTTAAATATTGTGTCTTATCGAAAATTTATAAATCAGTGTTTTTGATAAAGCTTAGCCTAAAGCTTGCATCAAAAATCCAGGCTTTTCCAGGTTTCTTTCGAAGAAATTTTAAATTTTTATTCCTGAATCCATGAATAGATTGCAGGATTTGTTTTTAAAATGAAAGTTAAATATTTGATAACTATTTACAACTTGTTTTGTTGCACTGTAACTTTTTGGGAAAATTTTAAATTGCTAGGTTATTACTTTTATTTCTTAAAAACAAAAAAAAAATGACATAAAAACTCTTACAAATATCTTACATAAAAATTTAAAATTATTCAAGTAAAAGATCCCAATATTTAATTGCATTAACACAGATTTAGTTCTGAGTCTATTGGGATAAAATTCAAATTTTTGCTTACCATTGCTACTTAGTCTACAATTTTATTTTTTAAATTCCTTATAACTTTCGGTTTGCATAAAACTGCTTTACACACTGACAGTATAACAAATGGGTAAAATTGAAAGAATGCTTCTTTTCAATGCATTATTTATTTATCTAATAACAAGGAAAAACTGGATTCGCCAGAAAGAGAAGACTGCATGTTGAAATGTAACTTTTTTTTAGCAGTGAGTTAAATATTTTTTGCCAAACAGATTGTTTAGTAATGTTTATAAAGTTAATTCCTAACAACATTCATTATTTTAACTGAAAATTTTTACTGGAAACTGTTTCATATAAAATTTTTATATATATAAATATAACTTATTTACACTTTAGATTTTAATTGCTTAGATTATTGTTTTCAGTATATTTTTCATAAAATTTTACATAATAATGCAAAATTACAATACTATTTAAATGCAATAATACTTTATGTAACAAAAGAACTTTAGTAGTTTTGAGTCTTTAATTTAGAATAATGACAGAAATGAAGTCATAATAGTAGTAAAGAATAATATTAAGAAAGGATGAAAAATAACTACTTCAATTTACTAGTCAATACCTTTAAAAAATGAATAAACAAACAATTTATCAGTCAAATAATGTTTCAATATTTTTCTCATAAAAATATGTTTATTCATAACTTTTCTTTATACGTAAAAAGTAAGGAATTTAAATTTTTAAATGTAAGTATAAAACTCAGAAAAAAATTTCTAAAACCTTATTTAATTTTAATGCAATCATAAAAAATTGAATACTAATGAGTTTCAATCAAAGGTATGATTAAAATATGAAGAAAAAACAGTTTTATGCTTTATAATAATATATGAACTTAATTTATGAATTATATGTCCCAGTTTGTACAAGAAAATTCAATTACTTTTCCAAGCTACAAAAAATTATGTTTCCTAAAAACTGATAATTTTTCATAAATGAAACAAATTGATATTAATTATATTTCAAAACACTACAAACTGTCTAGATGCTCAAAAAATGTAAAATTCAAATCATACTAAAAGTTACAAAATTTTAATGAAATTTTTATCGTTAATAACGTAATAATTTCATATAAATTTTTTTAAAAAAATTTAACATTTTATAGACCCCAATTGACAATGTGTTCCTCGTAAAAACAAATACCTTCCCACCTTTACTAAAAGCGCATTCAAAGCAAGTTGAAAGCATTTTGATTTATATTTCAAGTTAATTTAGCTGAATTATATATTAATGAAAGTTAGACAATCAAGTTAATTTATCTCCACTTGTTTGGAAATTATTGTTTAAATAACTATAATTTACAAGATGTTACTTTATTTTTTTATGTAATTTAGTAAAATCTATTGATCTAGTACCAAAATTTAAAAAAAAAAAAAAAAAACTGGATAATAACCTAATTTTAAAAACTAATCATAAATGATTATTTTTAAAATAGGCAAACATTCTTGAGGAATTAAAATTACAAAGGATTACAGTAGTTCAAATAGAGAGAAAAAATTATGGTATATTATTATAACATAAAATTGCATTAAATTTTAATTATATGCACCCCATTGAGTAACATGGGAAAAAACAGTTTTTGTTGCTGGAAAAGTCAGCAGCTTAAAGCTCAGAAAAAGTCGGTACCAATACTCAGAGTGTCAAACAAATTAAAATAGTAAACTTTATCTTAATATGCTTAATGTAAAGATAAAGACATTAAACTAGTTTTAAATGAGAGATATCCAACTTATCAAGATAAACTAGATCTGTTGAAATGTCTATGGTAGATTTATGTCACATGAATTTTTTTTGTAAAATAGAATTTCTTACAAAAAAAAAAATAAATAAATAAATAAAAAAAAAATATATTACCATTTTTTTGGTCTACATAGAAGTCATGACACTCTTTTAAAATTCTCTCATTTAGTGTTAGAGTAGCTGAATCAGCAGAGTTTGTAGCAGATCTCTTCTTCACTTTGCCAGACATTGCACAAACAATCTGAAAACAGATTTCAAAGTTATGATATACAGAAACATAAAGAGAAATACATTCTGGGTATTATCAATAGGAAATTATTAGAAATTATTTGTGAATTTAAACTGTTGAAGATTGTCTCCAATTGATAAAATTTAAGTATTTATGTTTTCAATTAAAATGAAATTGCATTGACCTTGTTTAATCTTGGTAGGTGATACTGTAGACCAGTGGTGCGCAAACTTTTTTCGACTGCGACCCCTTTAGTAGAGAGAAAATTTTTGGCGACCCCTAGAGATAAATGTTCACAAATAAGATGTATATTTCGCGCATTTCTTTCGTTTCATCGAATAAAAACATCATCATATTTGACTCATATTAATTTTATTTATAATTTTAAGAAAATACTTTTTGTATAACACAAAAATCAGTAAATTGCCCTTTAATGAGATGTATGTGGCAGCAAGTTTCTAATTATCTCATCGATGTTTTGGATGTATGTTGTTAATTGCAATTCGCATATCATCCTCAGGGTTTAAACGCGAGCGGTATTTTGTTTTTATTGAAACTAGTTTGCAAAATCCAGTTTCACATAAATACGTTGATGCAAATTGTATTAACACTCTGATGGCATTCTTGCATAAAATGGGATATTGTTTTTCCACGGATAGCCAAAATTTTTTGTCAAGGCTGAGTCTTAAATTGATTTCGACTCAGTAGTTCTCACTAATTTGAAGAGTTGAACTGCATATGTCAAAGGAAAATGGATCACGAATCCAACCAAGATTTTCAGGAAAATCATCGAGTCTTCTCGAAGAATTTTTCTTTAACTTTTCAATGTGATTTTAATGTTGAAATGATGTTTTTAAATGTAAATATATCTATATTATTTTTTTTCCTTGATAAAATCGTTAAAGCAAGGGAACATGGTGTTGTTTTTATTCAGTTCAGTTTTGTCAGAGACTAAGCTTATTCTTCAAAGCTTGAATTTTACTGGCTGCAGTTATGATAGTTGAATTCTCACCCTGCAAGCTCAAATTTAAGTCGTTAAGTTTTTCGAAAATATCAACTAAATAGCTCAGCTTCCATAGCCAAACTTCATTGATATAATAACTTGCCAATCTATGTTTCTTTTCGATTAAAAACGTGTACACTTCATTTCTTAAATCAAATATCCGTCGTAGTATTTTCCCACGTGAAAGCCATCTGACTTCGGTGTGTAACAGTAAATCTCTCATACGTTGAACCCATCTCATTGCAAAGTATTGAAAAGAGACGGCAGTTGCATTTAATGTAGTTAATTGAACTAACAGCGTCTTGTAATACGTTGTGCAATTCTTCATCCATATCTTTTGCAACAAGAGCTTGCCAATAAATCATACAATGATTAAATACCATATGAGGCGCCACCTTCTGAATTAAGCCTCTGAGCCCCTTATTCGAACCTGTTAATGCTGCAGCACCATCAGAAAGAGTGGACAGCATGAAATTGCAATTAAACAGGGAGTGACGGCGCTTCACTCTTTATAAGTACACTGTATGGTATGCAGCATGCAGGGATAATGCATTTCATAAAAATTTGGCGACCCCCAAAAAACTTCTGGCGACCCCCACAGGGGTCGCGACCCCTAGTTTGCGCACCACTGCTGTAGACAATCTTTATGCTTTAGACTTGCAAATACTCCCTTAGATATGCACAGTCTTCAAAAGCATGAATAAAAAAATAGTGACCTGTTAAGAACATAAAAAATATATTATGATTATAAATAAGTTTATATTGATGCATTTATTAAAATTTTTAAAACAAAAATGATTTCTAAAATTAGCAACAAAAGGTAAACTCAATTTTTCACAATTCTATCTTTTTATATTCATCTTGATTTTTAGGACATTTCCAATTTTTCCTGTAGAAATTATACTCCATTATCAAATTTAAAAAAAAGTAGCATGTTTAATCAAATAATACATTTTGCAATGTAAAATAACATTTTTTGAAAAGATGAAAACTGTAAACCACCTAATTAAAAAATTTTCAACTCTTAATAAATAAAATATGAAATAATGAATAATTATCTAAAATTATTTTTTGCATGAAATTATCTTTGGATAAATAAGTTTGACAATTGTGTGCAAAAATGTTTCCATTCGCTTAAAAAAGTCCTAAGGAAATAGGGAATTATGCGAAGTGTAATTAACAATTGGGAACTAGCTTTCCAGACCTAACAATTGGGGCATATTTCCCAGATTGTGGCGACCTCCCATGTTTTAATAAGAAATCCAAATTGGTCATCAAAAAGGCTTATTAACTTAAGAGAAAGTATGTTTTCGTATCTCATTTAGTAATTTTAAATTTTATCTGTACTAATTGATTGGCATATTTGGGATCACACCTTTAAATCAAAAAATTGACTTCTAGCAAGCAAAAATACAATCAATAAATCAAAAGTTATTTTGGTTGTTACGTTTTTGCACTTTCTTACCAAATTGAATAAGTTTGGTGCTTTTAAATTTGTTCTTAGATATTCTATAAAATTATTATCTACAACAAGGATTTATTATTCTGATCAAAATTTTTTGTTATTTTGTTTTGCTCATTTATGTTGAATTTAAATTAAGCTACTTTATAAAACTTCAATTTTCTTGTAGATATCGCACATAGTTTAAATGACAAAAATAATTTAATATACAAAAAAGTTAGTGGTTATTTTCGTAATGCTTAGTTAAATTTAGAATAATTGCAAAAAATTGTATGAACCAATTGGAAACCTTTGGCGATAGTATAAATAAAAGTAAGCAGCACATCCATATGGATATTTTTATTTTAAAAAAAAATTAGAATTTTAGAGAAATTTAAGTTTTTGTTATCCTTGTTATGCTTCAAAGAACAATTAAGTTAACACTTTTTATCACAGAAGTACATATTTTTTTACAATTCTTTGAACATAAACTGAAAAAAGAATACTTATAGTTATAAAAAAATAAATACTTCAAAAAGGAAACAAAATTACAATATGAATTGGTGTTAAGAAATTGACATTGAAATTATAAATTTTTGGTAAAAAAAAAAATTTTACTTTTTAGACCATTATAAAAAACAAAACTTCTCTGTATTTTCAACTGAAAAAGGATATTGAATACATCAATGTAATTTGAAGGGGGGAAAATCATACATAATGTCTTACTTTTCAGGGAATTGCCCATTTCATAGTATATTAAAGGTTATACCCCAATTCATATAGCAATTTAGTTCTCTTTGTTAAAGCATTACTCTTTATAATATTAGACAGTATTCCTTTCTAAGTTTAAATTTTAAAAAAAAATATAAAAAAATATGTAGTATGGTGATATTTTGTAATATATATATATACTGAGTTCTTTCAAGGAATAAAACAGATCAAGGCCCTTCTGTTGAGTTTTGATAGAGCACTCACATAACACCATAAAAAATTCTCTAAATATGTAATATTGTGTAAGAGCTAAATTTCATCTTCAACAGTTTTCAAATTACCCTGTTATACTATTTTATGTATATATTTCAAGAAGTAATTCTGTCTCATTATCAAAATAAGGGAAAAATTTGTAGTCAATAAAAATAATGTATAATCATGCTAAAAGACAAATTTTTTGCATATTATTTTTCACAAAAAAGTAAAACTTATAAAAAATTATTAATTGATAAACAACTTGAAAACTTTTTTCTATAATTTTAACTGAAAATTATGAGAAAATGAACATTTAAATGTGAATTTAAAAAAAAAAAAAAAAAAAGATATTTATCTAAGAACTGGTTTTAAAATTTTAAATCACTTAAAAAATTTATTAATATCCCCCCCCCCCCCATAACCAGTTGAGAATAATCCTAACAAAGTAAATATTTGTGACAGTAATCAGAATTAAACCTATTAACACAGAGAGTTAACATAGTGTAATTATTATTTAAATAGGGAATTAATTCTTTTTTTTTCAAAATGAAGTATGAGTAAAAAGGCAGTGTTTTTAAGAGATGGTAGCGTTTTTTTACAAAACGGGAGCATTTATTTCGATGAAAGGGCAAACAGAATGGTCTGCCCTTCAAAAAATGCTTAGGGAGAACACTGTAAATATATGTATTTAGATATAAAAATATTCTCTTAAAATAATTGCTGATTGTGTGATAATGGAAGGGTTTAATGAAATAAATTAGGTAAATTATATAATAAAAGTAATTTATTTAACATAGAGATAAAACATATTGTCATTGGCAAACAGTGAGCTGTTGACCCATGTGTCTCTCTTCATGTTAAAAAGGAAAGTTCAGTATTTTTCTCTGACACTTGATGAATATCACTTGTGATACTTTAAAAGATCATATGTGTTATGTTTATTTCTTAGAACTGAAGTCTTTTGGCAAAAATAGACTAATTATTTTCTTTCCAGATAGTTTAAATTCTCACTTCCTTCAAAAAGGAAATTATTGAAACACATAATAAATGCATTAATACTATCACATCCATTATATTACTTATTATTTTAATAATAAGCTAGTAAATTGGACAAACTTATTTTTTGAATATCTTATTTGAATTAGATATACTGCATGTAATATAAAATATAAACAACATATAAAAAACAAATTCATTTATAATAAATGTTGTTGTCTAATTATTACTTTTCTTCCGACAGCATAACCTCAGAATTCAATAAAAAAGGGGTTATTGCTAAATGCATAATAAGTTCAATTATACTACAGAATTCGTTATATGTTTTAATAACTTATTATTTGAATTAGACTCTTTAGTGAAATATACAGAACACGTGGAAAATACAAAAATATTGTTTTACAATAATAACAATTACTTTCTTTCCTGGTATTAGTTAAATACTTTCCAGATATAGTTATAACACATTCGTTATTAAAACAAATATTGAATAGTGATGCACTCATCCGGAAAAATTCAGTTGAATTTAAAAATCGAAATAATGCATCGTTATTAGAAATATCTCCGTAACTAGATTACGAATTAATTATGAAAATTACTAGGACACGTTTATAAAGCAGTTTCTTCAGTCAATAAAATGTTAAATAATACTATAAATCATATTTCATATTGGTAGCAGAAAATGAGAAAAAAAGGTTTGTACTTTGTTTGTTAAAAATGTATCGTTTCTATAAGAAATATCATTTGGTTAACAATTTATGAACTAATTTACCTAATATTAAATAAAAAATCCTATAAAAGCTGTGTTTACATTTCCTCCATTAATTTACTTTCGAAATGCACCTTTACCTTATTCCACCTTGCATTTTATAAATATTAGTTATTTCAAAGCGCTTTCCTCATAGCATAATTTTAAATTAATATAAATTTCTTGTTTATTTAAAGCAGCTTCGTGCATAAAATAGTTTTCAAAGAACAACTATGACATTTAAGTTTAAAAGAATTATTTTTTATTTCAAAATAATTTCATTTATTATTTGTTTTCGAAAATTTCACTTAAATTGACTAAATAATGGCAGCTCATCGCTAGCTGTCGCATAGCAACAAAAACAATTATGAAACAAAGAAAAGAAGAATATTTTACAATCCATTTTCTTATTTAATTAATTTCATCATTTTAAATTTATTTAAATCATTGATCCATATTTAGTTTTAGTTATTAATGCGTTATTTTAATCATTCATAAGAAACATTTATTTGGAACCTTTATCTTTCAAAGTATGAATGATTTGTTTCGATCTTATAATAATATTAAATTATAAAGAGAAAAAATAATTTTGAATATTATTTAAAGAATGTACATATGAAAGTATTTATCTGTTTTAGAAATTTGTTACAAATGCGGTCATTTCTAGATTATAATGGCCTTAAAGTGAGGAAATGTTCCGCATGATTACCAATCTGTGCTTTGTTTTTGGCGTTGTTTCTAAAAATAGCTTGGTAAGAAGACTTTTCATTTCGTTCAAATATTAGTTAAAATTTGGATGTATTTTTTCGAAAATCAGTATTTTGCTCTCGCTTTTAAGTAGTAAAATATATTTTTCTACTCATCGTGTAATCAAGTAAAGTTCATTGACTCGCCTACTATTGCCTATTTATTTTATTTTGAAGAGAAGTTTTATTTTTCTTAGTTGTGAATATCTATCATTTCAACTCCTTTCAAGTGTTTTGAATCATGTGAATTATTTCTTTCATTTTATTTGTTTGGTTATTTTACTATTATTGGTAAGTATTTTTTTTACCTACATTAAAAAATGTAACTATAATTTAATAGTTTACAACAGTCGTATTTGAACAATATAATTAAATGTTTTGAATATTTAATAGTTATTTTATTTAAACATATTTATTTTCTGTACAGTCCAAAATTTAAGAGGTTTATTTTAGTTATTAATTTGAATTATATTTTGATGAAGATTTTGTATTTCTTATTATTAGTTACAAATGAAAAAGTTTAAAAAAAAAAACTTTTTCAAACTATAAATATAAGTGAACCTATGCAGACAGGAATAGATGGTACTTGTTCTCATTGCTCTTTACTTTTCTCCAAGTTTAGTTAAGCATGCATTTTAATGTCCTGTTCTTTATTTATTATTATTATTTTTTTTTTTACATTCTTGACCACACAATCCTTTGCTAAATATGTAATACCTGAATCATGTTAAATAATACATGATTCAGTTTCGGCTGTATTTAGGTAAATGAAAAAGAAAAACTTATCTCTATATATTAT
Source organism: Parasteatoda tepidariorum (assembly GCF_982258835.1). Lineage (NCBI taxonomy): Eukaryota > Metazoa > Arthropoda > Arachnida > Araneae > Theridiidae > Parasteatoda > Parasteatoda tepidariorum. Next base: position 7,774,589 of record NC_141758.1, on the reverse strand, counting down.
TGTCTCGGAATGTACTTAAGTAATGATCATGGACAATATTTGTTACTGACATTTTGGGTGAGATTATGGTATTAAAAGTGCTTATAGTCTTAAAAAATTATAGTTGCAAAATGTTTTTGTAGTTACACCTTAACTAAAGAAATAACTTAGAAGAAAAATCTAATTAACAACTTGAAACAGAAAATATGGGCTTTATCATAGGCATAAGGATAAAATATATTGTTTATTCGTATCTCGACCAGCCCTATTCAAGGGCACACGAGAGTAGAACATACATTCTACATATAAAACATACATAAAACGCAAATAATTACATTAGCAATAAGTATAAATGGCTTACAAAATATAATGTGCAATGAAAATTTGGAAAAAAACAAATGAGAAGTTTACACAATAAAAGAGCATTAGGTATTGGAGGAACAATGCTTTGGGAATATCAAAGATTGTAAAAGCCAATGGCGTAAGAAATGAATTCAGTGATCAATGTTGAAAAATTTTGAAATGTGCCAAAAATGTGAAGAAGAGAAATAAGTTTTTCAGAGGTCTGAAAAGTAAAAAAAAAAGTATTCAAAAGTCAAAGCTTTGGGAAATTTCAAAAGTCTGAAAAGTCAAAGAATAAAATTTGTAATTCTGAAAAGGCAAATTTTGTGCTCAATTGTATTTGGAATGTGATTTGAGATTAGATAGGGCTTGCAAGTAACTAGGACACGATGGTGAAGAAGCGGGATGATGAGGATTGTGGCACGACTTATAATTTAATAAGAGGGCTGGACCTTTTATTAGGCAAACACAGGCAACCACCGCAAGGTGACAGAGACAAAGGGCATAAAATTCTGGTTTATGATTTATTTAAAAAGATTACAAAAATATATTTTTAATGGTTTTTATCTTATAAAACATACTAAACTAAACTCAGTTCTGTGACAGCCCATAGAGAGCCAATGCCTACTGAGCCGATCTCAGTTTTCTTGAACTTGGGCTCTGGGATGCAGGAGCAGTTCCAGTTTGGTGGTCAGCCAAATGCAGAACCCCCAGTGTTTAGTCCCCAAGCATGCTATTTTATCGACCCACTGAATGGGTGAAAAGCTGAGTCATCCTTGCCCTGTCCATGGAATAAAATATATGGTCATGAAAAATATTTTTCTTTTTTATTAAACTGTATTTATCAAATAGATAGTGTATTAAATGAATTTTGAGTTCTTAAGTGCTAACTAGACTAAAATTTTTGCATGTCATTATTTCCACAAAAAAATATGAACAATTTTCAAGTTGACAGTTGAATAAAGAACTTTTTAGTGACCATAACCATGAATGAATGTAAGAAATAAAAAACTGAAACACATTATTACTAAATAATACCGATATCAGTTTAAAATAAGGTTTCAATGTTACCAGTGTTATTCACATATCATTAAAATACGAAGCAGAAAAAAAAATCAGAAATTAAAGCATTAGAAATGTTCTATTATTTTTAACATTTCATATGTGCATATGAAACTGTCTTGTCTATTGCCTATCTACTCTAAAATGTGTCTTATTCTTCAAAGAGTCTCAGTGACCTATCTCTAGTCTATTATGATAGCTGAAACTTCTCACGCAGGAAACTTTAATTGTTGGTAGAACTGTTATAAGTTAGAGCATATCCATATTCGATTCTGTTTAAATTTTGATTCCAAATTGTATTTGATACATAAGAAGGCTTACTATATGGCTATAGGGGGTTTAATAAACAATGTTTAATTCAAATTTTTTATTGTTCCAGTTTTGTGTAAAATATTGCTTTAATATATAAACTTGAGTAGGACTGGGCGTTGTTAAGATTTCAGCATCGTGATGCATCTCCACTCAAACATCTAAATGCTTCGATACATCGCGATGTCACGTTACTGTTTCACATTTGGTTTTGCCAAATTTTGCATTCCTACACAACTTTGCTTTTTATTTATTTGATGCTACTGTAAAGTAAGACTAAAACTGAAATTTTAAATATATATATCAGATTTTTAAAATTTAAACTTAGTGTGCTTGGAGAAAAAAGGGAGTAAGATTTCGAGAGAGGGATATTCAGATAAAATTTATAAAAAGTGAAAATCTGCCAAAATGCATCTAACTAACATTATACGAATTATATTCATTTTATAAGTTTATATAAACAACTAAGTGATTTATAATTGAATGTTCTATTTAATTTCGATAAAGTTATATAAAAAATATAATCAATAGGGAAAAAAGTAAGATAGGAGTAAATTAAATGTATGATTTTATAGCCTGGTATATCAATGTTTAGTAAAAAATATTTATTGTAATGGGTTTTTTTTTAATTTTTTTTTATTTATTATTTTATTTTGATTATTTTCTTCTTTTGGATTAAAATAATTCACTAGACTGTCTTTTTCAATTTAAACAAAACACATCTTTTCAACCTTCAGATTTTGCTGAAAAAAATCGCAAGTTTTTAAATTAAAGAAAGAAGGTATTGAATAAATAGTTAACTAGTGAAACGAATAATTCATTAAAATTTTACATGCAGCTTTGAAAAAAATGAGTCAATTATCTTTAAGGATGAATTAAGAAAGGTAAGAAAAGAAAAAATAGAAATAGTGTTTCAACCTTGGCCAACAAAAATTATTGTTAATTTTCAACATTCTTAAAGATGGTTAGGTATTTTAGACAAAAACACATTAAAAAATTATTACATTAGGAAATAATTTTTCTAGAAAATAAAATTAGAAGAAATTGGTGCATTTTTTTCAGCTTTTATATTGTAATAAATTTATCTTAACATGAATATTTTAGCAATTAATATTTGATATTTGTGGATAGAGTACAGTGTATGAAAAAAAAATTACTTTTGACTTAGTGATCGAATTTCAAAAAGTCTGATTTTTTGAAATTTATTTTTCAGAAACTATTAAACTAATTTCTTTTAACTTTTTTTATTTTAAAATAAAAAATTATATTCTTTAAAAAAAATTTTATACCTTACAATTCAAACTTTTTTCGACTATTACTAATAAAAAAATGAATTAAAATCATTTTTGCATAAAATTATCTTTGGATAAACAAATTTTATAATTTTGTGTTAAAATTTTTCAATTCGAGTAAAAAGTTTTCGAGATATGATGAAATACGCAAAAAGTAGCATTGACATCAAGAGATCCTAACTTTCGATCGCTCTCCTGACCAAATAATTAGGACTATATTTCTCAGATTACGGCTTCGCCTTATATTTTAAGGGTCAGGAATCACAATCCGTCAAAAAATTTATTCAGATATGTACGTTTTTGTGCCTCACTTTGTAATTAAAAATATTGTCTGCTTAAACTAATTAGCATATTTGAGGTCTCTCCCTCAAACTACTAAAGATTAAGTCCTAATATGTAAAAATCCGATCAATAGACCAAAAGTATTAGCCTGCCCCAAAGTATGTCAGCCAACTGTAAAAATAAAATAAAATTTTAAAATGTGCATTGAGCCAACAATTTTAAAAATCTTTATAAACAGAAAAATGAAGAACGGAATAGAAAAAGATTTTTAAAAAATGATGGATTGCGAAAGATAGAAAACTTAGAACAGCCGTTGCGTATAACCTCTTGGTCTTTCATTCTCTAGAATTTCTTGAAGAATATCCTTCAATAATTTATTGAGGGCAGTAGAAAAATTGAAGGTAGTAACCTTCAATATTTTTGAGGAAATAGCAAAAAACTAGTATAAAAATAAAATTTCTTGGAAAAGGATACAAAAGAAATTATTATGGCTTCAATATTGTAAAAATCAACTTTTTTTAAATTTATTTTCAAAATTATTGCTAACCTAATGTATTATTATGTTGCTAATCTATATTCCGTGAAAATGAAATTTAACTGCACACTCTTATAAAAATCGTTATAAATAGGGAAGATCGAAAAGCAATCAAGTCGAAAAAGAATATGCTGAAGAAATAAAAACGAAACGACTGTCTTAAAAAGAAAATTTGCGTTTGATAAGTTTAAAAACTGGTTTGCCAAAATTTTTTGCGAAAATATTAGATTTTTTATATTTTGTAACAATAATAATAATCACTTTTTAATAATTGAAAACGTAGTCAATATGCAAAATTGCAGCTTTATACAAAATTATTAATGAAAGCATTTTATCCAAATAAAAGGAATGCATTCTTCAGATTTAACAAAGAAAAATAGGTTAAAAAAATAAAATAAACAAGAAATCTTTTCGGAACTGATTAAAAAACGATCTTTTCTTCAACAAGACAAAAATGATCTCAAAGTATTATAAAATAACAAAACATAAATAATCCTCAGAAAATCACTTTCTTTTCTTGGATTTGCACGAATTGAAAAAAGCACCTTTTCATCCTTCATTGGCGATGAGTTAGTTTCACTCCTGGTCACATCGGAATTCATTGTATCAGCACAGCGCTACTTGATAATTCGCGACGGAAGAAACACACGGGAAAAGATCGTCACGGCAATCTATGTCACCTCGTGATCGGGGGAAATGATGTTTGCAAGCTTGCGAACATCGATATTGAATCTGAAGAATCGCTCTTCTGATGCTTCGTAAAAGACGCAAACCTAAGCATCAGGTCGTCAATGATTACGCAACATCAGCGTTTTCCGATGAATCGACGTATCACCCAGTCCTATACTTGATTACTATACCTACATGTTACCTTTGCTGAATAAAAATTTTTTTTTTTTTACAAAATTTAATCTATTGCACATTTTCTATCAAAAGGTAAGCTTTGTTGCATTTTGAATTTAAAAAAGTTTCGTATTGGTAATGAAAGTTTGCTGTGTGTATACATATATGTAGCAAAATTTTAATCTGGAAATTAGTTTAAGTTTTCCTGGATAAGTTAGCAGATTTTATTTCTGAAATTGAAGTGAAATCTTAATAATGTTTTTAATTTTTTTTAGTCTGAATTTGTGTAGACATAACTCTTATAATTGTTTACTTTTTTTACAGAATTTCATAAAATTGACGAAATGACACAGGATGTGTCTTCTAATTGTGTTTTAACCAAGAAATGTGCCAATGGGCTGTCGGATACAGCTGAAGATGGTGTTCCATTCTGTGAAGACAGCTGTAATGAAATCAGTATTAGAGAACAACTTTTAGCTGCTAAACAAAGTATAACCTTTCTACAAAATGAGCATGCCATTTTATTAAAAGGTCTTCATGAGGAAATCGAAAGTCTACAAAATCTTTGCAGAGGTCTGTATTTTCTTTAAATTTACATAAATAAGTTTATTTTACTATTTTTTTATGTATATATAAAACGCGGATATAATGCAGGAAAAAAAAATTTCTGAATTCGAAGCAGTGTTCTCCCTATGTGTTTATAGGTTTAATTCATTTATTTCATTAAACACAAACATTTATTTTATTAGGATTATTTCCAACTAGTTGAATTTTTACAATTTTCTCTTTTTTTGAGAGTATATTAATGAATTTTTTACATTATGGTTTTAAATTTTAAAATTATTTTTTAAATACCTTTTTTAAAAATAATAAAAAGGCATCTTTAAATGTTTATTTTCTTATAATTTTAAGTTTAAATTACGACAAAAGCTTTCAAGTTATTTATCAATAATCATTTATTTTTTACTTACTTTACTTTATTTGAAAAACATTTGTGCATAGTGATTGTCTTTATTTATTTTTTACAAACTACAAATTTTTCTCTTATTTCGATGATAGTGAGAATTACTTTTTGAAAAACACACATAAAATAATCTAAGAGGATAATTTAAAAATTGTTGAGGATCAAATTCAGTTAATATTACATAAGATTACACATTTTGATAAATTTTTACAATGTTAAGAAAGTGCCCTTTCAAAACTCAAAGTGCCCTTTCTCATTCCTAGAGAGAACTCTGATTCTTAGTTGTTTTGATTCTCCTGATTTTATAGATCAAAAATATTTTTGTTCTGACTTTTGTCTGTACAGAAAATTTCTTTTTCTACTAATAGAAATTAGATTTTTAAATCATTAATTTGAGCAATCAATTTTTTTCAGCCCATCTATATAGTAATTGTGTATCATTTCATAGGATTACAATAATTGAATTACAATAATAATCTTATTAAAAATCTAAAAATTCAAAATTTCAAACTTAAGAACTGCCTTCTAATGTAATTCATGGTTCAGTTATATAGTCTTACCTGCCAGATTCAAAATTTCCAACTATTTAGAAACTCCGTCATTTTATCAACAAAAAAAAAACTCAAATCAATAATTTTATATTTTCAAGAAGCCGACTGGGTGGCCGAGTGGTTAGCGTGCCTGACTGCGTAGCCGATTTTTGCAGATTCGAATCCCGCTCTGGGCATGGACGTTTCTTTCTCTCTCTGTGTTCTATATCTTTTTCTTCTGTGTGATTGTGTGTAAATATAACCCCCCATATAAACGGGTTTGTGGTTGTATGACGTGCGCGACGCTACTCCACCACCGTGGTTTAGCCATTGGTGCTCACTGGGTAACGAAAAGAGAGTAGCAATTCTGGCATTTCTGAGGCCAATGGGAAATAGACCCAAGTGCCTGCCATTAACAAAAAAAAAGAAAAGAAAAAAAAAATTCAGAGACCATACACATATTTATACAATTGCAGTAAAAATCCTTATAAGGGATATTTGTAGTTAACAATTATTGATTTGTCTCTTTCATCTGATTTTAAAACTGGTTGATTTTAATCATATCCTAGAATTTTTATGTAGTGCATTGTGGGATCATCTACTAAATTTTGTACAGAAAGTAAAATTAATTAACTACATAAAATTTATTTTATTAAAAAGTTCATAAACTGAATTATAAATTTTAAGTAAATATTGATATGAGGGAACATTCATTAACTTATTAATACTGATTATTTTTTATATAAGAGTACAATAAAAATTTTCTGTGTATTGTTTTCTAATTATTATTAGTTGTTTAATCAATGTATAATAAAATTTCAGTATTGTAAAGTTATACTGAATCTGCTCTAACTCATTTAGTAAACAAAGTGATTTTGAAATAAAATAATGTATATTATTATTCTTTTGCGATAAAATTTGGTTTAGTTATACTTAAGTAGAGCAAATTGTTATCACACATATATATATATATATTTTAATTTGTTGTTTTCTCTTTTTAAAAGTAATCTGGTATATATGTAGTATACTGTTCAAATCTCCTGATTTTATTGAAAAATGCCATGATATTTTTTCTTTTGCCCGCTGTGAGGCTTGCAATCGGTAATAACTTATTCTTAAGTGTAATATGAACAATGTCAATTTGGCTTGATAAATCAAATATTGAATAGTATGTGTATAATTTCAAATTAATAAATGTTTGAAATTTTGGGGCACTCTATCTTATATAAAAATTATTAAATTATAGCAGGTTTTAATGTTTCTCAGAGTAAAATTAATTTCATTATTTTTTAACTGTGTATAAATTACTTGCATAATTTATTTTCAAATAATGTCTTGAACTATATTTGTTTCAATCGTGTTATAGTTATGTCATGTTATAGAGAATGTAAAGGTCTAGGCAATTTTCTGTTTAAATAAGAGTTGGTCAAAACTATTTACAAAAATGAGCTTGATATGTAATACTTAAATGAAGAAATTATAATGAGCAAAAATTATAGTGAGTAGAAATTATAGTGAGAAAAATTATAGAGGGAAGAAATTATAGAGAGAAAATAGCTTCTACATTAACTACTCTCTTTTAAAAATTTATATTATATCTATTTTAAAACAATGCATCGACCATTTGAACATACAAAGATTTGAACATACAGTCTCTTATTTTTCAGCTTAAATTTCGCAGTTTTAACTATTATAACTGTTTTGAGCATGAAACCAATTATCATAAAGACAGGCCTGCCTCTTTTTTTAAACTTTTGCAGTTCGACTTACTATCAATTATAGCATTCTGAGATGCAACAGTAAATTTCAGTGCTATATTTCATATAGCTTACATATTTATTGTAGCAATAAATGCATGGCTCAACTGGTCATATAATTGAGGGGTTTAAGAGAAGCTCTCATTGTTGCTTTTCATTACCTATCAATAAATTAAATTTTTTTTAGCAATTTTAACTTAAGAAAATATTAAATCACTATTAAAGGGAATGAAATTTCAGAAAATAACCTATTTCTTTTCTAAAAACTTCAATATACTAAATTTCAAAAAGTTTATAAAAAAAAACTAGTCAATAAATCAAAGCTATGATGGCAATAGCATAACTTTATAAAACTTTTTAAATAAGAAATTGACGATTTATTAAAATGTCCTCATCAATTCTGGTAACTCATGAAATTGTGTTTTCATTAAACGAATTTAACTGTATTTATAAAGCAACATACAAAATATTTTAGATAAGATAGAACATTTAATTTATAACGACTGAAGATATACCCATTTTTAACCACTCAGAAATTCAAATATCACAGCCTTAAAAGTAAGTTTCATGCTCTTCGCCTTAGAAAATATCAAGTTTTAAGATAACAAAAATGCACATAAAAAATAACACTATTAATGAAATACAAACTCTGTACATTACTTTTAATTTATGTTATTGTTAATGAGAATAAAATTTTTAAGTAATTATCTTAAGTTAATCATTTCTATTAAAAACAATAGTTTCTTAAATTCGTCTAGTTTTTAACCATTTTTATTTAAGCCGGCTAACCTTGACTCCTGTGATGAATATTTTACTGTATACTATGCATTTGTCTAAATAATTTATTCTTTAATATAACAGGAATTTTTTTTCTATATATCAAAATGATTTTTTACTGAGTATCATTCTAACATTGGTATTTATTTTTTATAGATCTTCAATTTCGGTGTGAAGTTATTGGATGTATTCTTCCTGATAATGGTTGGTTAAGTTTTTGGTTTTTTAATAGTGTTGATCAATTTGACCTTATTTATTTTGAAAACATGTTTGTTTATTTACTGTTTAGTTTTTAAAATCAATCCTCTTTGAAACAATAACTGTTTTTAATCTCAGTTTTAAATAATTTCTTAAAATGATATGCTTGATTACTGTTTTTTGTAAATGTTAATTTTTTATGTAATTTTGTTTTTGTATATACTTTTTTAATTTTATTGCAGGGCTGGGGCAATATTTTAAAGCACTAAGTTTTTGTTGGCCGCACCTCTTAAGATATTTATTGAAAGAATAATTTTTGAAATATCTATTACATTGTATTACGTTATTAACAATGAAATGTATATGTATAAAAGGTATCAATAAATTACGAACTAATTGTATTATTAAAATAAATATATTCAATAATTTAAAACAACTAAAAAATATTTATTTTCTTATGGACTTAATGCAATCGAACTGCCGTAATTTTAAACTTATACCAATAAAATTAATTTTTTCTATTAAATCAACCAATCATTGTAAAATTATATACATCATTTTAACATTTTGTAATAAAGAATCTGTTATCTTCATTTTGTGATAGCGTTCTTCTTTATCTATCTGTAACATGTTCATGTTGTTAATTCAAAGAACAGAAAACAACATTCAACAGCTATGAACATCATACTTGAAACTTTGTAAAACCATGCAACAAAATACAAAAATGCCTAAGATCTGAAAATAAAAAAAACTCGAATATGCAGTTTCTTTTAATCTTGTGGGCACAATTAAAAGTAAATTAGCAAAATCTCTCTTTTATCTCTGATGATTGCTGCAGAAATTATAAGTTAATTGATATTGCATGTTTTCAGGAAAAAAATTATTATATATATGAAAAAATTATTATATATTTGCAAATTGTCAAATTCATTTTGACTTCTTTTTTATTTTTAAATTTCTAATATGCAGTATAAATTATACTATATAAATTTTTTCCCATCTTAAAAGTAATTTATTTTCCTAATATTAGGGAATAAAGAAAAATCTTTTAATCTTTATTACACTTTTGAGAGTTAAATTATACAAAATATGTTTTTAACCCATTAATCACCTATATAATAGTGCCTCTTTTTTAGTAGCATTCAAAATATTTACATAATTATAAAATAATTGTGTCTTTTATTTCAGAATTTTTCAAATGTAGTCCAAAAACTCTTGAGCAGAAGGTTGAGAATTTATTAAAAGAGAACACAGAACTAAGACGGAAGCTGAACGAAAGTCACCAAGCCATTGACATTCTTGACCAAAAAGAAAAGTTAGCATTGTGGCAGCACCACCAAGAACTGGAACAAAGAGACGAAACCATACTTAGCCTGGAGAAAGAGTTGGAGGCCAAATGCAACACCATTACCCAGCTCACCTCAGCTCAAGGTGCAAGAAGAAAAAAGGGCAACTTCTGGCGCCGCTTCAGTTTCACCTCCTCTAACCATCCTTCAACGTCCACTTCTGTGCCTCATTCCAAAATCCACCCTCCTCGCGTAGAGCATTTGAGCAAAGAGGATCTTCCATCTGAAATGCAAGGATCACTCACATCTTATGAATCTCAATACCAGAGTTATTCCTCATATTCTTCCCTCTCTGATAAAAGTGTGTCTGACGATGAAGGTCTAGGCCATCACACTCAGGGGGAGTACAAGAAGAAACTTGCATCTAAAACAACGGTCAAACTGCCGCCCATCACTGGCCTGCCAACCGTTTCAAACCGTCAACTCGTGCGACAGCAGTTGAGAGTCCACGGATACCCCAACCAAGTGGCAGCCGATTCATTGGCCATCGATCAAATACAATCACCCGAGATGCCCCTTAAGAGGACGAATATGACTTGATTTCTTTTGTGGGTATTTAGTTCGAGTTTGAAATTGAGAGAGTTTGTCAGCCCTACAAATTGACACAAAGTTCTTAATTTTGTACCCAAAGTTTCATTTCTGTGTAGGTTTTGTGACTCGGTAATTTATTTATTTATTATATAGTTTTTATGCAGATAGCTTTTATGACTTAATAATTTATTCTTTTCATTTTTATGTACCGTTGTATACTCTATCTGCCAATAAATATTTGGATACTTACGATAGAAAGTAAAACAAAATTTCATTCCTATGCAATCGTTTGTAAATCTCCCACAAGAGCCGGTTATATGCGCAACTCAAGGAAGAATACTCTCCACAAGTCCTAGCATTATGACTCTTGGTATTTTCTTCCACTCAGTTTGAGGTAATATGTAATCAACTTTTAGACTATTCAGGGCTGATTGTGCTCCGGAAAAAATCCTGATTTCCGGATTTTTCGCTAATAGTGATCCGGAAGTTTCCGGAGATCGAAAGTCAAGACGTTTCAAAAAATCATTGATCACTTAAGTTTCCGGAAATCAAATTTTTAAAGGTGGAGCTTAAAAACACAGTTTATTTAATTTGTTTGTAAGGGAGAGCCACAGAGATACTTTATAAGCTTATATTCATGATTAATATTCATTTTTTATCACTAAATAGTTGTTATAATCATTAACTCAAAAAAAAAGACATATTTGTAAATTTTAATTACTTCTCCAGGTTATCATAGGTATGTGTAAATGGTATAAGTATGTGTAAAATTTTAAATATATTTTTAGTAAACTAAGAAATATTGAGAAAAAGGAAAAAAAAACCTTGTTTAAATTTTTTTCTAATTTTTCAATTTAAACTGTTTCTTTTTTGTTTGTTTTTTTTCAAATTCAGGAAATTTTCTGGAATTTTGACTTGGACTCACAATCACCCCTGACTATTGCACCCCTTCATTTGGCATGGTGATCAGTCCATTGGGTTAATCCTATTGTCTTCTTACCAGTCCATGCTTAACCTCTCAGGAATACAGCTGGCATTTTTGTCCTTGAAGTAGCATGGGTTTAACCTATAAAACTGCTACAATATAGGACTCACTCAGTCATTTGAAGAAAAGGTCCACACCAAGAGAAATACCCCCAGATAACTATTTTACCTTGATAATGGGTGTCCAAATACTTATTGACAGATTGTGTATATGCATTGACTTTAGCAATTTTTGGGCCTTACTCCCCTATTGATAATCAGCAACTCTTTATTGGTCCAGCAGTTCGGAACTAAATGCATATGTAAAGCTTTTATACTTGCACTGTTTATGGTTATTTGAATGGAGTGAGAACCACAAGCATAAAGCTTTCATTGGCCTATAACTGTTTAGTGTGATGCAGGAGTGCTAGATTTTGACACAAAAAACAGAATTACTTAAGAAAATATGCTTCATCTGTAGGAAAAATTTTCTTTTATAAAATATTTTACTTACTTTTTTAAAAATCGTGTTGAATGTTTTTTTCCCCCTCTTAAGTGAATAGCATGTCACCCCTGTGTGCAGAATACCGGTGACATTGTTGTGGAACTTCATAGAATTCTTTCAGAAAGATTTTTCATTTGGGAAATAATAAAATTTGGTTTTTTATCTTCTGAAATTTTGCAGAATTTTGAGCTGAATTTTAAAAAAATAAGTATTTATTTATTTATTTTTTTTGCAGAATTGTTTTCAAAAGATTGTCTTCCCCGTGTGCCGGAGACGAAAGAAACGCCCGTGATCCTCCATAACCTTTAACCTCAATCGGAATTCTTGCCTAGTTCCGCTAATTTCAATTTTTCTCAAAATCTCGTTAATAAGATATTTATTCCTTCTCTAAAAGCAACTCTCCTCTTTTTTTTCTGCATGCGCTCTCAATCACGCACATTGTTTTTTTTTTAAAACTCAGAATTGCAAGAGCAAGACATAACTTTGAAATTAAGAAATTCCTTAGCGATTTGGAGTGGCTTCAGATATAATTTAAAATTGATAATATAAAAAGTATTTTCAAAATCACGGGAATTTAAAAAATAGTTCGCTCTAGAAATGTTTGGGTTTTTTTTTTTAATTTTCCAATTAAATATGGCTGAGTCAGATTTCCTTACAAATTCAGATGTGTAAAATAACTATTAAATCAATGTGGTATATTTGATTTGTACCTCCTTCTATTTGGCTGAAATAATTCAATATTTTTAACATGATATTATGGCATGAAAATTTCAAATCACATATTTAAGTAATTACTTCCACCAATTCTTTCACTTAAAATTGATAACATTTAATTAATATCATTTACTATCTTTATTTTATTTGGTCATGAGATCCAAATATTTGTAATGCTTGTTTAGGAATATATCTAAGCATTATGAGTTCAAAAGGAAAGACTCGTTAAACTGAAATTGGGTTGGTTACTGGGTTATTCCCTAAATGAAGTTGGGATAATTAGTGAAAGAAAAATCTCATTAAATATAGATTGACTCAACTAATTTGTTTTTTAAGTATTTGGATAAGTTTTATATTACTATATGGGATTTTGTATTCCCACTCTCTAAAATAAAATAGGGGTAATTACTGAAAAAAATTATTTATTCAACTTATTGTTTAATTAATTAGCTATGCTTTTCAAAGACATTATTTCAATAATGTTATAAAAAATAATTTCGTGTATTTCTTCGCAATTTTAAATAATTATTTTATTTATACTTGCAATTATTTTGTAATAGTAATTTTAACTGCATAAATTACTGTACACATTTATACATAAAATGTATTATAAAACTAAATATAACTTATTTACCTTTTAATTGTGAGGTAGTGATTCAATATGTTTATTAAAAAATGTTGCATAATAAAGTAATATTATTGAATAACTTAATGTAAAGGAACAATACTTCTAGTTTTAAGTTTTGAATTTGGAGAAGGATTGTCCAGATTCTTACTTTCCATTTATAACAAAAATAGCTAAAATGACACATTAAGATATACACAAACAAATAGTGTTATGGTTCAAAACATTTTAATGTATCTTAAATACCTCTATCAATAAAATAAATCAGAATAATAACTGCCCTTCAATAAGAGATAACTAAATCATTTACGCACATGTAAGTGCTGTTATAATAATTTTATGTTGATGGCATCAAAGGTTTCTTCTTTGTAACTTATGGGCACCATTTTATCTGTCTAATAAGAATGGGCTGACAACAATTTTAAACCATTTTCTTTTCGTTTTATAAAGAAAAAAATAATAATTTTCTTTCTAATAATAATTTTCTTTCAAAATTATAAGTTTAAGAATATAACAGACATAAAATAATATATTCAATTTTATTTACTCTCAGTCATGAACAGAAAACATTTCAATCAATTTAAATTTGTAGCTATAAGCATATTTTTTATGTTTTTAATTCTTCTATTTGATCACCATACATATTCTCTAAATGTGAAACATTTTTATCCAAAGCAAAATAGGTTGTGTGTAATTTATGTTTTTTCATAAAATCTACTGAAATTTTCTCCTCATCATGTTAGCAAGTGTCAATGATTTTTATAAATTATATATTTATACATAGCTGCCAACTCTACTGGATTTTGCCATTTTCTCTTAGTCTACTGGTATAATAAATATTCTCCTGGTTTAGGACATTTTAGAATTGTGTAAATTTTCGAAAAAAAATCCCTTTTGGAATAGAATTATTACGCAATTTCTTGCTTGTTTGAATATTTAAATAAGTATTGCTAATACATAATGAAGCGAGCCTTACTTATAATAATCAGTTTAAAGCTTTTCTTTTCCCTTGTTCTGAAAATTTCAATTTATTTTTATTCAAACTTTCTTTTCAAATTATAAAATCTTTTAAATATCAGTAATGATTTACATGTCTACTACTATTTGAGATTAGGAGTTAACATTATAAAAAAAATATTTCAAATTCATTTAATGCCAATCATAAATGGAAAATATTGCAGACCATTTATGAGTGTTATGATATCATTAGTTATAGTATTAAAGTTAAAAAGCTTAGTTAGTGTGTAAAAAAGTTTCTGTATTTTGATGACAATAAAAATCCCTAAAATTCCCTCTATGTAAAATATTTAGTATATTTTGCAACAGATCATGAAATTTATGTTATTTTGTAAACTCTACTGGATTTTTCCTATCCATGTTGATAGGTCAATACAATATTCGTCATTATTTGTAAGTAAAATATGTTTTCTAAACTTAGGGCATTAAGAGTTGAGAGGTCTGGTTTTCCCTTTATTGGTTTGCTGAACAAATGTGATAGACAAAAGTTTGCGATATACTCATTTTGTGTTTTCTTAATGATTTTAGATTTCTTGTGAAAGAATTTTGTTTTGCATTTGATATTGTGAAGTGAAAAAACTGCTTTTAAATATGGCAATGCATTTCAACCTGTGATCTTATTGTGGTCCTGACAAAGTGTATTATTTTTTTATAGTGGAAGAATAAATGTTTATGACTTTTCTATTTTTTTTTTTTTTTTAATCTGTCTTACAAATGAAAAGCGTGTAGTGCTTAGGGAAAATGTTTTCTCCGGCACATTAGTTGCTTAGAAATCATGGGAAAAACAATTTTATGAATCTCTTCGTTGTATAACAACGATGAAGGCGTTAGAAAATTTTCTCCTGAAAGTAAATTATTTAACATCTCTCCTAAACAGTGGATTATTCATCAAAATTTATTCTGGAACTAGATGACGGGTTAGAAAATCTTAAAATTGAGTACTTGCACTTCGAGGAGAAGATCAAACATACCCGACGTGATCTATGACGTCAATGTTGAGCGGAGTTTTTACACGTGAGTTAAAATGTTAATTAATGAGAAATTAATTAAATACAACGCCGAAAATACATTGAATTTGTTTAAATATAATTCTATCTTAGATTTATTATATGTTTAAATATTTTATCGTTATCCTGATATATATTTGTTTGTGAACCTGGCAACTTCGATACATAATTAGTTTGTTTATATTTTACATGGTTTCGTACCTGTCTTTGTGTTAAGAAAGAAATATTTGTGAAAGAATCTTTATGTAGGATTATAGAATGTATCACTTAAAAGAATTGATACTTGTCAGGGTACGTTAACTCGAAATAGAATAGAAAGAACAGTTGCTAACGTAAACAAAGCTATATTTTAACAACCGATCAGGTTCGAGATACCCGCACTACATCACTTGCAGGTTTATTCCCATTTTATAACTGAAATTGATTTAGCCTTTTGAGTTTTTCAAATTTTATTTGGACACATAACCTGGATCTTTTGAGAGAAAATAAAGTTCCTTGTTTCTTTATTAGCAAAAAGAAAAGAAATAAAAACCAGTGAAAAAATTTTATTGTATGGAATTCATCTTAAATATAACGAACACTTTGGTTTTGAGAAACCATTTAATATCCTCTCATCCATTCCACGACATTAGCCAGTGGTTCGCCATGGACATAACGTTGGTAGTTTTGACCTATGAATTCTGCTATCTGTAAAGAAAAAAGGAAAAGCTTATTATTCTAATACGCAGTAGAATAATAATATTAATGCATTTTAATAAGTCCATTTAACAAATTTATTTTTTTGTTTTTTCCAAAAATGCTCCGCCTCCTGCTCGTTTCGCTTGCCAAACCCAGTAAATGCTCCTCATTCATCATTGCCCCCCCCCCCTAAATGTGGATATTTTCCACAAAAACACCGAATATTTTGTTTTCAAAATATGCAATTATTTTAGCTATTTGTAAGAACATTTCGCTAACTTTGGACGATTACCTGGAGTTGTAGATCAATTATCTAAACTTGAAAAATAAAGTGTATCCAGAAGAACACAGAATGTTGACTTAATAAGAAAAAATAAATGAGAAGTAATTTTACTCAATGACGAAACGATTAACATGACAATTCAATAACATATAATTATAACAATTCAACAAGAGCAATTCTACAAAAAAACGAAATTCATTATAAATGTTAAGATTTATATCTGGCTAACACGTAATCTCTCTCTTTTGCTATTTTTGATTGACAACTACTCGAGGGCAAGTTTACAGAATGAAAACCTCGTGGGGGGGGGATAAATTTCCTACAGCAGTGAATAAATAGTCAATATTTAAAGCAAGTAAGCTGAAAAGAAATCATGAAGAAGAACTTCACATTTGCAATAACTTTCAAACACATTGGAATTTCTAAGTAAAATTTGCTTTGAGTTCACATTAAAAATTGGCTTTTTCAGCACTTCACATTTTAACTCCGTAGTTGCATTTCAGCGGGCTACAGATTGACTAAGCATGGTATTTTTTTACTACAAGTTTAACAGTTTAGATCATCGATCATTTTTATTATCTGTCGTACTTCCTCAACTTTTTTCACAACAAATTTTCACTTTCAAGTTTCTAAGTCTTATAGATTTTGGATAGCAAAGCAAAATATAACGTAAAGCAAAAAAAAGTGATGAAAAATACTCGCAAAAGCACTCAAAATAGCAATAACTTTCAAACAAATCAAAATTTCGAAAATGCTAAAATGGATTCTTTTTTTAATATTGTGAGCGTATCTGCCAACCTTTCCAGATTTTCCGAAAAATTTTATTTTTACAATTCATGTGGTAGCCACATTCAAACTTTATTCTTGTTTTAAAACATTTGATTTAAGATTATTATAACTAATTTAAACATACAAGAATTAACACTCATCGTTAAATGTTTCGAATAGTAAATGTCTATTCAAATTTTATTTCTCTACTTCTAGATGAAAGCTTCTTTGTGAGGGGCAATTTGTTTCTTTCTGGAATGCGTGAATTAATTTGAAAGCACTTAAACAGAATATGGTGTAACTGTTATGAATTTATTATGAGTCTCTAAATGAATTGCTTAATATACTTACCCCATTCATTTTTGGAATAGCTCCAATATGAGGTGTGACAATAACCTGAAATTTAGATACATATATATATATATATATATATATATATATATATATATATATATATATATATATATATATATATATATATATATATATATATATATATATATATATATATATATATATATATATATATATATGAATTATTTTATAACACAGTGCAACAGAAAATGAATCAGAATGAAATAACTATTTGTAGGAATATGGTGCACAACAATGCAGAAGATTTTTACACGTACGAATTTAAAGAAAAAGTCAACAATTCTTTTTGGAATAGGTTGTCGCCGCCGGTCCTACTAATTTGTAATATTGATGGTATTAACCTTTTGCTTACGGCGCTTAGCCATTCTGGTCCACTTATTGTGCCAGCCGTAAGTAAAGGGTTGAATTGCCGTTGCAGGAAATTTAGATTTTTTAGAACCACTTAATTGTTTACTAAATTAAATACGACAAAAATGCCATAAAAGTTATATTTGTAAAATACCCACCCCCGAAATCCTTGACTTAGCCCCACAGTGATTTTATTTAATTTTATAACCGTCGTTGAACAGCCGACCCAATTTCGGATTTATGACTACAAATGCTCAACTCCGTAGCCTTGTAGTTTTGAACCCAATCCAGACGACAAGGGAACTTTTGGATCAAGTGTTGGTAGAAATTTGCCTTCGTGGAATTGCCAACCCGCATTTGCGTTACACGGAGAGAAAAACCACGAAAATCTCCCACGGTTAGCTTGACAAGGGGAACTCTAACCCATGATCCGTCTTCCACTGACCATATTTTACCTCAGCACTGTAGTCGGTGCAAGCCGAATTCGTATCGACCAGCCATCGCTGGGATTCGAACCCAGTTCACCACATTGGAAGGTGAATGCTCTATCGTCTGAGCCACAAAGGCTTTGCCCTACAGTGATTGTGTTTAAGGAAGATAAGTACGAAATTTTCCTTTGAGGACAAGAAATAGACGATGACTTAAGTACCAAAAAAAAAAAAAAAAAAAAAGAATGTTAAAAAAACAATGCAAAACAAAGTGGAAAACGTCTAAAGGTCGAATTCCAGTAGTAATAGATCAAAACTTTGATGAAAGATCACGTTGGTTGAATGTGCTATGTGCAGTGAAAGTGCCATCAGTGCTCAGTGATAAGACGCCCGACATTTGTTCATATAAGAGGAAGATAACACGATAAAATTATCCTAATAAGGAAACATTTGGGCTGAAACTTTTTCCTTTTTTGTAAAAGGAACCTTCCTTTTTCAAAGGATGCCATTCACAAATGGGTTAAAATGGAGAATCGTGTCATTTACACAACTGAAAACTTCTGCTCATTTTAAAAGTTAAGCCTATTCGAACTACTTCGATTGACTTAACTTTTATAATTGTTGTTGTTTTGTTCATTTACGTCGCACTAGAGCTGCACAATGGGCTATTGGCGACGGTCTGGGAAACATCCCTGAGGATGATCCGAAGATATGCCATCACAATTTTGATCCTCTGCGGAGGGGATGGCACCCCCGCTTCGGTAGCCCGACGACCTGCACGTGAAGTCGAGCACTTTACGGTAAAACAGTTTAACGAGGACCCATACCGTACACCCTCGGTCCCTACGCAGACTGATCCAAGTGGTCACCCACCCGCACACTGACCGCAGCCAGTGATGCTTGACTGTGGTGATCTGCTGGGAACCGTGTCTTAAAGATCAGTCCACTGCGGGACCTTTTATAATTGCATATAAGCCAATTGAATCAGTTTGCATACAAGCCAATTTCTTTCATAAAAATCACTAAAATGAATAATGTTAAGAAACTGAAGTAGAAAGATATACTCATCAGAGATAAAATTTCATTATCATCAAAAATTATGATAAAAAAGTCAATATACTTGCACAAAACAGACAGCCATTTTCAAGAGCCACCAACTCGTGAATGAGGAAAGCAAAATAGATATTTTAATTAAAAATGCAAATTTTTCAACGAGAAAAGTAAATTAAGGTTGAAAAAAGAAACAAGAAAAACCGCGATGAATGATGGCGTCCCAAAAAGCCGAATATGAACCGTATACTGTAAGGTTAGCGAGAATCTCGTGTCTTTAACCTGGACATGAATGGATTAAACAAGATTACAGAGCTGATATGACAGGGATAAAAAAAAAATAGGCATTACTGTCCAAGTTCTACAAATAATGTGCTATGGATAATGATTTTTCAAACTCTTGATGATAGACATAACCGTCACGTTCTCTCATATTCCTTCCATGTCGACTTTCTCAATCTTATTTGTTGAAAACGAATTTTTTTCTATTGACAAGTGTATAAACAAAATTGTCTGGAAAAAAAATTAATAATTTGATCTTACCCCTGGATTTTGCCACAAAGGACTTTCTGGTGGCAGCGGTTCTTTTTGAAAGACATCTAAAACTGCTTTTGAAATCCATCCTTGTCTGTTAAAAATTAAATACATTCTTTTTTTAGAAATGAAGTGTTGATATTTAACAGGAGTTAAGAAACAAAAACGAAATTTTAAAAGAGAAAGAATAAACAACCCCACCCGAACGCTGAGTTTGCTGATGCTGATCCGCACAGCAGTGTGTTGCTTTTTCAGCTAAAAATGATCACTCATTATCAGCCTAGGGAAATTCAATTTATTTTATGAATAAAGATGACTTCATGCTCACTTTTAATGCCCAAGGTTAAAAATTTTAAATCCTAACCCACCCGAATTCGGACCTCAATATGTAATATAAAGTTTATAATTGATGAAAAAACAAAATCGAATATATTACTTATTTATGTATGGATTAATACACTGTTAAAAATTTTAGGGCGTGTTTGTTGAACCATAATATCATTCTAGTATGCTCTAATATATTGCTAAATTGAACCATAATATCGTGTTTTTAAACTTAATTGCTTAACACTATAACTCATTTCGAATGGACGTAAGATTCAAAGTTACACTTTATTGTGGTTTCACTGCACTATTCAAATATTATAGTTTAAGGTTGAGCTGAATTTCCTAATAGAGCATAATACTCCTTACCTTTTTACACCTATTGATTTTTAAATTTTATATGTCCAAACCACGATGAGCCTAAGAAAGTATTGTATATTTGTTTAGTTTAAATCTACATTGATGTTAATATATCATTCTCCATCATCTGATAGCTTGAGCCCATTCAGTATACGATCGGTGTTTGACAGCTTGTCTAGGAAGTAAAGGCGATCGGTGCGCGATGAGTGTTTCATGCGGTCGGGTATGTTAGTCGCCTTTGAACCCTAAAACAGTTCTGTGTTTTGATATTGAAGAAATGAGTAATGACGGATTTGTGCTTTGTCAGGTTTAAATCTTGTAATCTGGTTAAGTTAATTTTGTGGTGCCCTCTAGTTTGTCAGCGTTTTCAACTTATGAATTTTTGCAAATTTTCTTATTTTCTCTTACTTAAGTTTGATATTTTTTCACGGGCGCTTGTCCATTTCAATAGAGCTGACTCATGCGTACTAGAAGTGCGCATGCGCAATTACTTGAAATCTTACGTACGGGAGAATATGGAAGCTGATGTAAATTTGCGAAAACTCCCTATAGAGTTGGGTGAATACAGCGTGATGTGCAGTTGGGTGACCTATGTCTGCATCAAAGAGTTTCCTGTTCGTATTGTGTACAGGTTCAACTTTTAAAAGATGTAAGTAGTGACGGTGAATGACAGAACCTGCCGGTTTACACACCAACATGTGTTATTAAATAAATAAACCCAAGACACTTAAATCAATGAAATTTTCAGAAGGATCCAAGCGTGCAATAACAACAACCCAAGACACAAAAGCGATAAGTGGTTTTGGTGCGAATGAAGTTTTCACTCAAGTAATATACTATGTATTACGTTTCTTCTATAAAAATAATTAAAGAATTTTTGGCATAGAATTTTTAAACTCATGGCAAAATCAATATTTAGAGAACACTTTGTATTGAAATGAATACTAGTAGATTGTTGAAAACGCTGACCTGGTGGCCGAGTGGTTAGAGTGCCTGACTGCGGAGCCACTGGTCGCGGGTTCGAATCCTGCTCAGGGCATGGATGTTTCTTTCTTTCTGTGTTCTAAGTCCTTTCTCCTTTGTGTGTGAATGTGACCCGCCTTATAAACGGGTGGGGCCTCCCTGGCCGAGCGGTATCGCCGGTCCAAACGCTCTGTTAAGCGTGGAGGTAGCGGGTTCGAATCCCGCCGTAACCCTGGATGTATTCTTTGTGATGTCCTTCTCTAAATTGTTCTATCTGTATTTTCTACTTGACAATGACTTATAAGCCTATATATTGAGCACACAAGTCAGCAAATGTATGTAATTTCAATAAATCAAGTTATAAACGGGTTTGTGGTTGTGTGACGTGCGCGACGCTGCTCCACAGCCGTGGCTTCGCACGCGTGCGCACTGGGTAACGAGAAGAGAGTAGCAGATCTGGCATTCCTGTGGCCAATGAGACAACCACCAAGTGCCCGCCATTAATCAAAAAAAAATTATTGTTGAAAACACAACAAAAGAGTATACTCACTCCAAAGCTCTGATGATGTTGTTTTCTTTGATGATATCCCCTCTACCAATATTTATAAATACAGGTTTCTGAAAAGATATTTTAATAATATCTATTTTATAAATATATTCATTCAATTTATTCATTTTTATATTGAAATAATTTTAATCATCTTATCCATTTTTAAATTCCTTATTTGACACGTGTCTACATTTGAAATCATTTTACTATTTATATTATTTGACTTATTGCTCATCTCAAATCATTTAAATGAGTCGGATAATTGAAAATATTTATTACACTGATTTCTCATTTGGTTCCATAAGAGCAATGATTCGAATTAAAGAAAAATGTTTCAGGTGGTTTCAAATGTGTATCCATGCGTCAAATAATGATGGAAATCTTCAAATGATCACAAATTTAATTCTTATGCCGAATAATCGAAATCTTCAATAGAATCAAATTTTTTAAATGCTTCTAAAAAGGGTCATAACCGTCGAATAATTGAAATTATTGGAATAATGAATGCTAATCTTATAATGAAAACTAAATGATTAAACTGGTTTCTAATTTGGATTTCTAAATCGAGTAATTGAAGTAGATGAATCGAATCTGAAAACTTAATAATCATAAGTGGATTCATGTTGTTGTTGTAAGCCATTAAGTCAAGGGATGCGATAGTTTTTGTTTTCAGTGGCGCCATCTATGGCCAAGAATTCTAACTTCTACCTCATCCATGCATCACACTCGTTAATAGAACTGACCCATTCATACTTCCATTTATTCATCCACAGATCGTAACTTTGACCCGAACCAGAGAACGATCAATCTACAATTCAGTACCCCAAGAAGTATAATTTGCTATGAGAACATGGAGGACTTTGTGACCCAACAGGTTTACAGAGCACCAGTCACCCTTTACTACACAGGGAGTCTTCGGCTGGCTGGATTCGAATTCCCGTTCTCACGAAGGTGAGTCCAGCGCGCTGCCTTCTATGCTATGGTCTCTGTGGATTCATAAGTCAAATAATTGAAATATAAAATAAGAATCGAATAATTAAAACGATTTTGTTTAAGTATTCAATTCATTTAAACGTTTCGAACAATCGCATGCAAAAATTTTTCCCTCGATTATCGTTTTATGAATATATTTCTCGAACATTGTTATATAATTGTATTCGACTTATATTCAATCCATGTACATTTTTTTATTTCATTATTGACGATGATTCTAAAAATATAAATTGAGGGTGGTAACTACTGAACACCCTGAGTAAATTGATTATATAATACCTTTTTGCAATTTCGGAACACATCAGGGTCCAGAAGAGTTCTTGTTTCCGCTGTACTTGGTAACACATTGATTAAATAATCGCAACATTCTAAGAGATCCAACAAATTTGTAGTTGCCCTGTTTTTAAAACATGGTAGGTCATTTTTTTTTTCAATCTATCAGTGTTACTGTGAATGACAGAAATGGGTGGTTGTTGACTTCCACCGGTGAATGTTAACAATCACATAGTCGCTTTGGTAAATGTCCGAAATATGTACTAGGTCTAGTTAAGTGCCACTACCCGGTATGCCCTACATCAATGTTTTTTTAAGGTAAAGTCCCACTGCCCAGTATGTATTTAGCCGGTACTTCGAACACTGATGTTTCTCCTAATCTATCTTCAGCAGATATTAAAATATAGAATAAATATAATAACACCAACGAATATATTAATATCAAATGGGATATAACAAATATTTCGGACATTTACCAAAGCGACTATGTGATTGTTGACATTCACTGGTGAAAGTTGACATTCTCTTGATTTCGATCATACACGGTAACATCAATAGTTCAAATTTTTACAAAATTAATCATTCTAACAATGCTTACTTATCATACGCATCTGAGCTCTCTGTGCGAACGCTTCGAACATAAGCAAACACCCACGCTCCAGCCTTCCTTAATAAACTTCCAACTAAGCTCCAAAAAAAAACAATTAAACATATATTATGACAGGATTTCTTTCAAAAATTTTTTCTTACTTTTAAATTTAGTAAAGTTCGCAAAAATAAATAAATGAAAACCAGACAATCTGTGAATTATTTTAGCGGTAGGATTTTCAGGTACTAAAATGTTCCCTAAATATAAATAAAGCGAAACATTTAGGCTCTCTAATGAAGAAACATAAAATTAAAGAGAGGAAATACAAAGATTCGAAGAAAAAAAATTACAAATATGATACAACAAAGAAGAAAAAAAAGGGTTGATCAATAAGATTGGTGAAACAAACTTGAACGATATTTTTAAACAATTGAAAGGAGATCAGAAAAAGATATGATGGGGGTAATTTGATAATCACAGTGGTGGAAATAAAAAGGAATAAACATACATGCATTTGGAATGGCATACTTGAAAGGTAATTAACTAAATTAATAAAATATTTTTTAAAACAATAAAATGATTCCCAGAAATCTAGGTCTGTGACTGGAAAGCAGTGCTGAATGAGTTTAACAGAATAAAAAAACTCAAAACTACTATTAGAAGTACAACTAGAGCGATGATAGATTGTTCGTATCATAATCTCTATGATTTTTAACATGTTCTTAAAATCGAATTTTAACCGAAGAATGTAAGGAAGGATTCTATATACATAGGCATAACCTCTTGAATCTACCCTCATCAGTCGAAATCAATGAAACTCGAAACAATGAAAATGAAACTTTTAACTCTCTCATTTTAAGTTTTTAAAAATTTGGGCTCATTTAATGAAAAATCTGAGAACAATAGTTTTTGAAGTTATACTTCTTATGCGACTTCCAACAAGGTTGCGTTAAACGTTTAACGCTACATTTTTATTGGCTACATTTCCATATTGTTTTGGTTCTCACTAACATAAAATAATAAAAGTCATAAATAACAAAACGAAAGTACAATAATAAAAGTCATAAAACTTTTGTTTTTCTATAAAAAAATTTTTAGTTTGTTTTGATACACATGTAATTTATTAGGGAGTAGGAAAAAGAGTCGTTGAATAGAGCTAGTGATCCTTCTACGACTGCTGATTCTTCTACAATTAACGTCGCATGTTATGAGGTTTAACTTCTTCCGCGCGGAGGGACTCCACGCACTTTTTTTTAAGTTTGTTTTGATACACATATAATTTAATAGGGTAGTATTTTTTATTTTCAAATTTAGTGGATAACAATTGTAAAAAATGAGTGAAAACAATCCCACGGACAATGCGACGGATTTATAAGGTTATGTCAAGGTACGTCTCTTGTGAATATCAATTGATTGTTAGGTTTTCTCTTCTGAAATTACATTATGACGCATTCACATACATTATTAATACAAATACATTTTCCAGGGCGAGACGATGAGGCAACCACAAGCACTTCCACTGGTTCAAGAGGGAAAAATGTACAATATTACCGTGATTACAGAGCACGGAAGCGAGCGGAGCAGGAAAAAGAGTCGTTGAATAGAACTCCTTCTACAACTGCTGATTCTTCTACAATTAACGTCGCAGGTTGCGAAGTTTAACTTCTTCCGCGCGGAGGGACCCACGCACTATTTTTTTTAAATTATTCACCACTCTATAAAATATTTTGCAATAAGTGCAAAATATTTTAATTAATTGTGCCTTGAAATTGTAATTAGCTCAAAAATTGAATAGAAGCTGATGCAAGGTTTGCTTCTACTTAATTTTTTAAGAAATTACAGTTCATATGTTCTTCATTTGATTTAGATGTTATTGTACTACCCTCTTCTTATACAAGCTCTTTTAACAACATTAGAAATGAAAAAAATAAGTAGTCAGTGTTTATGGGCTTAATAAATAGAATTGCCGCATCGTCTTATTGAAAATTAAAAAGTGGAACGACAAATGTGATATTTTCCTAAATTCCAAATTGAAATACATATTTTTTTCCAGAGAGACATTTTAGTAATTTAATGAATTTAATAATTCTAAAAATGTTTCGATTGTTTTTAAAATTGAGTGGTCCCACAGTGGACTCATCGTACGACACGATTCCCAGTAGAGCACCGAAATTAGGTATCACTGGTTGCGGTCTGTGTGTGGGTGGATGACTTCTTTGATCAAGCTACGAAGGGACTGAGAGTGTGCGGCATCGTTCCTTGTTAAACTGTTCTACGGTAAAATGCTAGACTTCCCAAGCAGTTTGTTGGGCTACCTAAGCAGGGGAGCCATCCCCTACTCAGAGGATCAAAATTGAGATGGCATATCTTCGTATCATCTTCAGGGATGTTTCCCAGTCCGTCGCCAATAGCCCATTGTGCAGATCTAGTGCGAAGTAAATTAACAACGACTACTACTTAAAATTGAGTAAAAGCTGAAACCTTGTTTTTATCATCAAATGAGTCATCCATTCTTAATTTTAAATACAACGCTGCTGTCACAGTGAATATTTTATGAGAGTTGAAATATATTCTAAATTATTATAATTCTATAACATAAAGAAATAAAAAAAATATTACCTGATGATCCCAGTTTTCCAGAACCCAGAATTCCAATTTTTAGATCACTAATAACTCGAGAATGAGGAAAATTTGGTCTTGCCCTGCAGAATAAAATGTGGAATTCTCTTAAAATGGCGCGTAACATGAATTCTCAATTTTACCTTGTTTTTGAAATAAATAAGTAATTCGTTACTAAAACAAATATAAATGTTTCTGGAGATTTATATTCAGCGCATACTAACATAGGTACCTCAAACAACAGCCCTGCTTGGTTGAAGTAGTGCAAGACACGTCAAAGTGGAAACCTGAAATGAGGAATCATTTACTCCAGGAATTCCAAGACGCATCTGGGGCTGGGATTTTAAACAAGAACTTTCTCCGTGTCACCTTTCCTTGACGTCATACTGTCTATTTTATCGCCTAGTGTTCTGAATACGCTGAGATCGAGCGAAAAGCTACTTTAATAAATGCAACCACCTCGATCCCGAAACCTGGAACTTTGCCCATTCATAATTAGGCTTAGTATTTAAAAAAAATGGAATGGTAGGCTCAAAATTCCTTGTTTGGTTGTTAAATTTGGACTGTACAATAGACAGGAGCATTTTTTGCTGTGTACTTTTCCTTAAACACGCAGTTTAAGTTTTGTACATTTTTTTAGCCTGTGCCTAGAATAAAAAAGCACACTGATGAGCAAATTCTTCATGGATTGCAGTATTAGATAATCTTGCTATTTAAAACTTGCCTTTTAAAACTTTCGAACCAACAAAGTGCAAGATTTTAAATGCAAATATTTTAACACACGCTCTGCAGATAAATGTTAGAATGTTTTTATGATGTTGCAGAGGTTTCTTTGGTTTTGAGTAAATATATGTATAACAGTGAATGCATGCATAAAGTTGAATCAACAAAGAAGGACCATTCTTACCATTCCGAACTGTTCTGTTTGTCGTGTAGGCCGTAGAGATCTCTTTCAATGTTTATTATCTGCGCTATGACATAATTCGACATGAGCTCTCCGAAATAAGGATCCACATACCTGGTCAGTGTAAAGTTCGGCGAGGGCTAAAACATGAGATATTTAAATTAATTAAAAAACCATTTAAAAAGGTTTAAAAACTAGTATTCTACACAGACTAAAAAGGAAAAAATAATATTTTTCTTATGAAAATAATAATAAAATAAATTGAAAATTTTAAACATTTCTTAATAGACTGGCAAAATATCTTTTTCCCCCTGTGACATACTTTAAAAGTAAAGCTTCTTTCACAACAAGTGTGATGCCATAATAGGCATTACATATATATTTCCTAGCTTTTAAAATTTATTTAATTTCTTAAATTTATTTTTTAGAATTCTTTCCTTATCGAATTTTAATTAAATTAAACAATTATTTCATTTTTATTACATTTTATAAAAAGCTAACATAAATATTTTATTCTTTCCTTAACAATCAATGTGACGACTAAATTTTTATTTCAATGAAAGTGTAAAACCCATTAATTCTCTATCGCGACTCAATTGAAAACAAAATCTATTTATAACTCTTTATTTCTTACCATAATAATATTTCAGTTACATGGCTATACAGTCTTTGGGCGATTAGCCCATGGCCAAATTATTTTCAAATTTAATATTGATTACGAAGGGGGAGGTGACTTTGTTTTTGGTTATTTTATCTTTGGATAAATCGCCAACCATGGATCTCTTCCCTTGACTTACTTTGGCGTAAGGGCTGGTAACTTAGGCCATCAGCCCAACTGGTAATTAACGTTTCTTTTTTTTCCCCCCTGTTGATGAGAGAACAAAAAGAATGATTCTTTTTATCCCTTTAAGGGGTTTTATAATTTTGGAAAGTGGTCATATTCATTGTAATAAGATTTACATAAAAAAAAAAAATCAATTTTTCCTACACGATTTTATTTATTTTTCTGGAATAAATATCCTTCCGTCATAACAAAATTAGAATTTATCTGAAACGGTCATTACAATACTACCATGATACTACCTCCAAAATAAGACTAACAATTACCCTCATAACAAGCTTCTTCATTAAAAAGCTTCTTTCATAACAGGAAATAACCCTTTTACTCGTTTCTAGAAAGGGTTGTGACAAAAAATTAAATATTTCCTTTTTTTTAGTCCACTTGAAAAACAAAGTTTTTAAATATTTTTCTTTCCGTTTTTCTTAGTTTTGTATGTATTCAATTTTTCTTAGTTTATTTTGTTTACCTAAAGCTGGTAGAAATTGTTTTCGTGCTTCCCCAATACGTCGAAAAAACACAAACAGTTAAAAATTTCCGAAGAAAAACACAGAAACTAAAGGCATCGACTTAATAATCTATATAACAACATTCAAGTTTGAAACAACCTTCAAGTTAGTGCAGGGGTGTCAAACTCGCGGCCCGCTGGCCGCATGCGGCCCGAGATGAACATTTTTGGGGCCTAGTCAATATATCCGAAGCAAAGTAAAAATAAAATAGAAATGTGAATTAGAAACGAAACCAGCATATAAAATTATAATATACTTTATTTATAAACTATACGGATCATTTTAAATTGTCCACTCGAAAATGTAAAATTCGAATTGGCTGAAATGGAGTCCGTTTCACACTAAGCTATCAATTAGATAGTACATAATCAGGTTTATCCTATTATAGCGAGGTAAGTTGGTTATCTTGCTCCAAAGTTCTCAATCAATTCTGGGATTTGAAGGAAAAAATATGTAAGTTTTTACAAACTTACATATTTTTCGTCATTATTAAGTTTTCACAAACTTACATATTTTTCGTCATTATTAAGTTTTTACAAACTTACATTCTTGTTCTCCGATCAAATATGGTTGCAAGATTTATCTTTTATGGTTGATGTAACCAAACACTTATCTTATTTAAATTTAGTGTTACAAGTCAAGGATCAGATCATTACGAACATGTTTGACATAATTAAAAAAGCATTCAAATGTAAACTATTTCTTTGGGAGAGGAAATGAAGATTTAACGCACTTCCCAGCGTGCAACAAGAACAAATCTAGTTTAGATGATACAGCATCATATCAAAAATACGCAGAAAAAAATTTCAAATCTTAGAACAGAATTGGAAACAAGGTTTAAAGATTTTAATTCTTTGGAAGACAAATTTTGTTTGTTTTTTTGCGATTTTCTCAATAAATATAGACTCAGTACCATGCAAATGGAAGTGATTGAGATTCAGTGCAACTCAAATTTGAAGGCAAAATTCATTGAAGTGGGTGTGCCTAAATTTCACGAATATTTACCAGCAAGGTTTGAAAATACTCGAAAATTCGCGTATGAAATTATTCCAAGTTTGGAAGTACTTATCAGTGAGAGCAATTATTTTCTGTTATGAATGGAAATAAATCTCTATTTATTCAACTCTATTTATTCATCGGCAGACCGTAATTTTGACTTGAACCAGAGAACAATCAATATCCAATTCAGTACCCCCAGGATTATTGATTTTTTTTTTGTTGGGAAGATGGAGGATTTTGTGACCCTAAAGGTTTAATGTGCACCAGTCACCATTTATTACACTGGGATTCTTCGGCCGACTGGATTCGAACTCACGTTCTCACGAACATGAATCCAACGTCCTACCTACCAAGCTATCCCGGCGATTATAAAAATTTTCTCAACTGAAAGCACAAGCTATAAAAATATACTTTTTTTGTCTACCACGTTTTACATTGATTGTAACTACAATGTTAAGCCTTATTCGAAGAAAAACTTTATTTGTGGACGTACCTCTTTTAGTACGACCAAAAGCAGGCCTGCCATCTACTAGCAAAATATTTTATGGGGTGATAGACTTTTAAAAACCAAAGCATTCAGAATTTTTGGTAATTTGCAAACATTTTGAAAGACAACACGAGTGAGCTGCAAACTTGTTGGGTTGTATATGAGTTTTTAAATCATTTATAAGTAGTGGTGTGGAAAATAAGGTTAACTGAATTTTAAAAAAATAATGTTTTAAAACATTGCTACCACTGGAATAAATTTTTACAAAAAGCGTATAAAGTTGGTCTCCTCTCTATCGGCAAAACCGTGGGAAAATAGTAAAAAAAGCCTAAAGATCGTTGTATTTTTAAAATTTAACCTTTGAGAATTATTTGACAGATTTCAATCAAATTTAGTATTTTGTCATTTAAAAGCATGAGATTGTTAACATTTGCGTATCTTAATATTCAAACTATTTTTTTCTTTGACAATAATTAAAATTAAAAGAAAATTATCAAAAAATAATAAGAGCAACAAATTTAGTTTTCTTTGTGGAGTTATTTTTATCAAACCGAGTTTAATAATTGTGTGCAAAAGCCTTTTGAGTATCTTTAATAAATGCAGAAATAAAGCGAAATGTTCAAAAAATAAATTCAAATTTTTAATCGCTCTCCTAAACTATTGGGAGCATTTTACATACGGTCGACTGCTCGTATTTTTCGGATGAAAAAGTTAAATAAATGGTATATTTTTTCGTAAAAAGTGCATTTTTGTGCCTTTTTTTTATCGATTCTCTTCCTTTTGCATACTTAAAGTCTATCTTTGCAATCATAAAAAAGTGCTTGAAAAATCCAATTACTTTATCAAAACTTGATCTTGCTCCGGTTCAGCCTATAAACAAGTACAAAAAATTATAAAGTTTGAAAGCCTTACCTTTGTCTTATCAACATTTTGCATTAACATTTCAACACCTGAAAAGAAAAAGAAAATCGTTAAATTATACGTGGCTGGTAAACGTTTTATTTTAAATATAACACAAAATGCGTATTTAAGAAAAAAGGACATCGCTTGAAATATACATTTCAAAAAAGTATAGACGTAGCTTATGATAAATATTTAAGGAAATGGGCAAAGTGTGTTTAAAAAAATGGACGCGTCTTAAAACAAGTGTTTAAGATAAAGAACATAACTTTAAAATAATATATTTTTGCGTATTAATGTAATTTTGCCTAATAAATACAACTTTTTGGCTTATTAAAAAAGGGATGCATATTAAAATTAGTGCTTAAGATTACGTGGTAATTTATTCAATATAACATTGGTACATAATTTGAAATATGTGTTCAAAGAATCTTTAAATGGGAGTTGAATATGAAAAATCTGTTTTAAATTAAAAAATCGACAAAACTGAAAATACGTATTTAATAGAATGAACTCAGCACAAAATTATATATTTCATTGTTTAACAACTGAACTTCGCTGCTTTTTGTTTTTAAACGCTGACAATGAAGAAACGTAACAGTACGTAAAGTCGAAAACTATGAATAACTTTTGATCTTATGATCGGATTTTTACGTTCTAGTACTCAATCTTAATGATTTATGGAGGTGACCTCACTTATGCTTATTAAATAATAGAAACGATATTTTAAGTTACGAAATCAGACACAAAAACGTATTTTCTCTGAATAAACATACCTTTTTTTGACGGATTAAGATTTCTGACCCCCAAAATATAGGGGGTAGCCTCTATCTGGAAAATAGGGTCCCAATAGTTCCATCCGGAGAGTGATCCAAAGTTCGGACCCCTTAATTTTATTTTTTTGCATATTTCGCCACATTTCAAGAACCATTAAAGCCAATTGATAAAATTGTGCACCCAATAATAAATTTCGTTAATCCAAAGATAGTTCCATGCAAAATGTTATTTTTAGTATATTTATTATTATTTTTTATCTTATTTAATAACAGTACAAAAAAATTTGAATTGTAAGGAGTACAAATTTTTACATCATTTTAAACAATATAATTTTTAATGGTGAAATTCGAAATTTGAACGAAATCGGGGAAATAGTTCCTGAAAAATCGAATTTTAAAAATTCAATTTCTCAGGAACTATTCAACCGATTTTGCTCAAAAATTTTATTTTGTCATTTAAAATTACATACTTTAAAATGATGTAAAAAAAATTTTTGTCAGAATTTTTTTGGCTATTATTAAATAAAATAATGAAAAATATTTACTAAAGCTGTTATTTTGCATGTAATTACCTTTGGATAAATGAATTTTATAGTTGTGTGAAAAAAGAAATTTAGTTCGCTTAAAATGCTCTTGAGATATAGCGAAATACGCAGAAAAATATAATTAACATTAAGGGGTTCGAACTTTGGATCGTTTTCCTGACCAAACTACCTATATCATATTTTCGAGATTGTGACTACCTCCTATATTTTGGGAGTCAGAAATCCGAATCCGTCGAAAAGAAGCTATATTCAGAGAAAGTACGTTTTTGTGTCTGTGATTTCATAATTTAAAGTATCGTCTGCACTAACTAATTTGTTTATTTGAGGTCATCCCCTCAAACCATTGAGATTGAGTCCTAGAACGTGAAGATCCGACCATCAGATCAAAAGTTATTGAGG
This sequence comes from Parasteatoda tepidariorum, assembly GCF_982258835.1. Lineage (NCBI taxonomy): Eukaryota > Metazoa > Arthropoda > Arachnida > Araneae > Theridiidae > Parasteatoda > Parasteatoda tepidariorum. Next base: position 7,741,519 of record NC_141758.1, on the reverse strand, counting down.
ATGGTCCGGTTTTTATTTTGCACACTGTACACCTGATAATGTAGGGAACAATAAAAAGAAGAAAAAGCAATAAAATGAATTAAATTTAGCGAAATATTCTAACAGATTTTTTTCGATTGATTATCAGGTCAGAAAGCCTATATATGTATCAAGACATTTCATTCCAGGATATTTTCGAGAAGAATAGAATATTTTTTAGAATTATTGCATATACACTACTGGCCATTTAAATTTCTACACCAGGAAGGAATGCAAATAACATAAAGATATTTATTTGGCACATACATTATAGTTGAAAGAACAGGTGATTAAATTTTAAGGATATTTGTATCCTGAGAAATCAGTACTCAAAGCAGCCTCCCCTGTCAGCAAAAACAGCAGTTATTCTCCTGGGCATCGAGTCGAACAGAGATCGGATAGCACGGAGAGCAATCCATGCAAAGTTGAAATGGTCATGCGACCAGCTTTCCTTTTTTCCATCTCACTATCAATTGTATTGATTATTAATACCATCGCTTTACAGATTTTGTTTTAAACAGACAGCATTGTGGAAATATTAGTATATATTTGTAATTTCTAACTAATCAAACTGAAGAATGAGCAAATCAATTTCTTCAACATTTTTTATTTTAGTCGCCTCATCTGCACTGGAATAACTGGAGAAAGCGTTTTTTGTTTTTGTTGCTGTTGTTGCAGGATATTCTTTTTTTCAACAGATTTAAGATAACTACGAATCGAAGCTATTGTTTTTATGCAATTAAATAATATATTCCCAACTAAGATATATATCCTTAGATTTTCTGAACAATATCTTTCTCTTTATACCCTATATCAGGGCTGCCAACTTTTGATACTATTGAGGAAAATTTCTTCTAGTAGTAGCTAAGTTTAATGCATTCATTGTTCTATAATGTATGATTTATTTGTTTATTTTTTGTTCAGTACTAATGTATGATTCGTTGCTTGATAGCTATTGTCTACACCACTGCATGAAAATGATTCGAAAGCTCATATGAAACGTCACCTTGTTCCAGCTCTCTCGTGATTAGACTTTTAAAAAAAAGACAAGATCACTGAAAATTCTGAAATTTTTAATTGTGTACCACTCAAAAAACAAAAATCATTCGCTGCATAAGCTGTTTTGCAAAAAGTTTTTTACTTGAATACCAATAGTTGATAAAGCCAAATACCTTGTACTCATCTTTAACACGTTGAATGCCACAGTAACAGTGAATGTAATTGGTTTATCAAATAGGTCAAGCGTTTCCCACAGAGAGCAAAGGGAAAAATGTCCTGCTTTTAATTAAATGCATACTTAAGCCAAAAATAGATTTAAGGACAGGATGTGAATTTAAAAGTGTGAGAAAGTGTTTCGATTAGATAAATAAAAGCAAAGAAAAGGATATTCAGAAAAGAACTAGCATAAAAAGATTAATTTAAGCTTCTTATGTTACAGACAGAGCTATGTCCGTCATTGAAAGACAACTCAAGGAACAGAAGAAGTAAAAAAAATCAATTTTTTTTCTTAACAAGCCTTATACCTCGTATAGCATACATACGTCTTCAATCACACTCACTTCCTCGTTATACACCCTAGAACAGTTTACTTCGTATGTCATACCCTAATATTTCACTGGAAAAAAAAGAAGAAAAAAAAAAAAAACGAAATAGAAGATGAAAGTTACCTGCCCACGTGGTCTGCACCCACTTAGCTTTGGGCAATTTGTAGAGTAACGGCGACAAATACATGCTGTCCATTACAAGAGTTTCGGCATCTTTGATGAAGTCCAGTTCCTCTTCCGTCAGTATGATTTCCACATCCCATCGCTTAGATTGATCTGAAACAACATCCAAATAGTTATTAAAAATTCTCCAAACAGCTAATTGAAATAAATAACCGTCCAAATAATAAAAAATTAAATTTTGACATTGATTTAGCAGAAACAAGAGACATGAATCAAACTTTAGGCATTTCTGTTTTTGAAATGTTTTTAATATAACATCCATAATATTTGGTAGTTATAGCTCTATTTCAAATTACCATGATGTTTAACTAATTTTGGTAACGATACTAACTGAAAAAAAAACAATACGGTTTAAAAAGCAAAATTAATGAAGAAAATAATGGTATAATGGTCTCTCTTTTAATAGGTACCCAATATAGTAATGTAGGTGCAAAATATTACATAGTCATAGCTGACAAACCGGAAGTTCAAGAATATTTAAAGCGGTAGTGGAGTAACAATTTTTAGTAAATTTGCTTATATATATGTGTGTTAGGTTTTATATATGTGTTTAGGTTGTTTGTATGTAATGGTAGACAAAATGGTTAAAAAATTAAGTCATAAAATTTATTACCATTCTAGAACTTCAAATAAAAGCGAATGAGAAAATTCCATTCTTTAAATGTCTCTGAAATTAAAATATAATTTAAAAAAATTAAAAATCGGACTTCTTAAGTTGTTTGCAATTTTACTGATTTAGATTCACTTTGAATCAGGCATGCTTAGAGCTTACGGTATACCCACAATCCGGTGTACACACAGTCATGCGGACAAATACAGAAATTCTTTATTTTATTATATATAAAGATTAGTAGCTGCACTTCTCGACGGATTCACGTTATTAGATTAATAAAAACATATTTTTAGCAAAATAAAAGCTAACTGAATTTTTAGTATTATCTGGCATGATGTTATTTCTCGAGATGTCTCAATGATATTGAAAATTTACCATAGTCAAGCTACTTTCTCCTGTACGCACAGTATTGGTGTCAATAATGCTATGAAAACTTTTTACGGTATCCCGTAACGAATATGTACATTTTCGCCATCAATTTAGCTTTTTAGTACATAGCACATTTTTTTTTAAATTTCAGATTACCTAAATTAATTTAAGCATGATTAACATCAATATTAATTTACCAATTTTTAATGTTCTCTTAAACGAATGAGTACCATTTTCTGATCAGTTTTCCATTTTTATAAATGGCTTATTTTCTACTTCAAACTGCAACTATTACCAAAAATAATTATCAATAATTAAATAGGCGTTTTATTATTTTCCCTTCAACGAATTAATACTATTTTCCTCTTAATTTCCCTTTTTAATTCAAAACTCATATTTTTTTTAACATTATTTTTTTTAAATAACCGTTGTTGAGCTGGGACTCAATTTTGAGTTCACGACAGTCAATGTTCAACTCCGTAGCCTTGTCATTTCGTACCCAATACAAAGGACAAAGGAACTCCTGGATCAAGCATTGAGAAAAAAATTTGCCACCATGGAGAACTTATTGAAGGAAGTAACCCGCATTTGAGTTACATGGAGATGAAAACTACGAAAACCTCCCACGGTGAGCCTAACGACAAAGGGATTCAAGCCCTTGATCCGTCTACCACTCAGAATATTTTTACGTCAGCGGTGCGAGCTGGGTGCGGAATTCATATCGACCAGCGATTACTGAGACTCGAATCCGGGTCACCTCATTGGGAGGCAAGTGATCTATCTCCTGAGCCACCACGATTCTGTTTTTAACAATAGAAAATTTTGAAGGATGTGTGGTTCTGACAAAGCATGGTTTTGAAGCTGATTTTCAAATGTTATTTTTATCTAAATAATTATGAGGACTTTTTTCTTTTTTTATCAAACTTAATTGTCGAAAGAGTATGAAGAGAGAAAATTTTGAATATGCTTTAAAACGCTTAAAAAAAGTTATAAATAAGCTGACTGTGAATATTTATTCTCTTTGGCATCTTTCGAAAGATGCTGTGCTGCCATAAAATTAAAATATCACATATAAGGCGAATTGTACTTAAGATTCTCTAATTTTTTTCTCAATAAAATTATACTAATGTAATTTCTAGAAGTAGCGTTTCTTGAAAGACAGTTTAGTACTATGCGTACGTCTATTTTTTTGATTTTTCATAAATATTTTTTAAAATTGATTCGAATCATTTTTTAATTATTTTAAACTGCAATGAAATTAAATTTTAAAATTCTAAAGATAGATAAATAGTAGTTTTATGCAATCTTTTTCAAAACTCAAGTCTCTTTATTTTACAGTTTTAGATTTTTGAGAAAAGTCTATATGAAAAGAATCTATATAGATTTTTTTTTAATTACAAGCAGTATTTCTCTTAATCTGAAAGTTTTGTTTTTAATCTTTACATGAAGATATGTTGGCGAATGACATCTTATTACCATAAATGTCCGAAGTAAGAAAAGGAAAAAGAAGAGAAAAAAGAAAACACTAAGTCAAAAATTTAAGATGGTGAAGGAAAAGTCCTCTTAACTCATTTTTTATTTATACATATGTATCAGGTTGACAACAACCTTGAAAAATTTAAAAAGTGGTGGAAAATATAGCCCATGGAAATTTTAAGGGATTTAATATCACTTTAATTTTTGGCTATATTGTCTATACTAGTCAAATGGAAAAGTGCCTACATTTCTAACTATATATAAGAGCCGTAGTGACTCAGGAGATAGAACCGGGTTCGCATCCCAGCGATGGCTGGTAGTTACGAATTTCGCACCCGGCTCAGACCGATCACAGTGCTGACGTAAAATATACTCAGTGATAGACGGATCATGGATTAGCGTCCCCTTGCCACCAGGCTAACCGCAGGAGGTTTTCGAGGTTTTCCTCTCCATGTAACGCAAATGAAGATTATCTCCATCAAAAAGTCCTCCACGATGGCAGAGTTCCCTTGTCTTCCAGATTGGATTCAAAATGGCTGTTTAACAACTGTTATAAAATAAAAAAACTATATTTAAAACTCTAATAGTGGTGTTGCAGTTTTCCATTGTCTATCTTTCTTATTGAAATAAATTTCCTAATTTTTTTTTGTTTGTTAACAGCATAAATTAATAAAAGTTATAAGAGTATTGTTTCCTTGTTAAAATTTTAGATCCCAAACTCAAAATAATAAAAAGTACCGGCAAAATTTATTTTTCTTAATTTACTCTGTTATTATTACGTTTTTGATTTCGATTGTTTTCTAAATTAAGAGTTTTAAAAAAGATTTCTTTCTTTATTATAATGCTAGTTTCGTTACATTTTAAGATAAACTTATTTGGATCGTTGTTTAAACTTATTAACCATTTTACAAATATTACTTTTTGGTCTAAATTACTTTAATATGTTATCTATTAACAGGACTGCCACTACTACGCTTTTTAAAAAAAAATTCCAAGGAAATAGACAACTAAAAACTATAGTTTTTAGAATTTTTGATAATTTTCTCAATATTTTATAAGACTCGGCATGAGAAAGTTGCAGATGTGCCAAATTTCAACGCTTTTTAGTAAAATTTCTTCTAGTGGTATCTAAACATGTTTCAATGTACGAAGTTTTTGTATATTTGACTTAAAGTAAATTTTCACACCACAATCTATAAAGGAATCAGAATTGCATATGAAACAGAACTTTGTTCCAACTCTCTGGAGGTGAAGGTTTCAAAATGTTGGCGAGAATATAGTAAATTCTTAAAATGCCATTTTTTATTTGTCAACCAATCTGTAAATTTTTTGCGAAAGGTGTCATATTTGGTAGCCCTGGTGTTTGTGTCTGATTTCGTAATTTAACTAATGAACATCACTAACTTAATTAGTATATTTTAGGTCACACCTTTGAACCCAATTCGTAGAAATCAAATTAAAATAACAAATTTTTTTTCTCCAAACAATGCCTTTATTTTAGCTATAATTCATTCATTAAAAATTTCGTTCTTTTATTTGAAATAGTATTTATTTAAATTGGAATTATTATTTCATATTTTATTCATTTACTTAAATGTGTATATTACAATGTTCGTTAAAAAATATTAATTAGAAACTTCATTAATTAATTTTTTATTTAATTTATTTATGTTATTATTGCTCTCTAAAAACGATTATTAACAAATACCTAAACTGTTTAACAAAAAGCTAATTTACAAATAAATTTCAGTCAAATGAACGGTATAAAATAATTAAAATTTATTCCATGAATTTTATTTTCTGCTTTAAACACTATTTTTTTATTGTTTATTAAATTTAGGATCTCTTGTAAAATTGTGATTAACTAAAAAAAAGGTGATTAAGCTTGTTCTAAATACTATTGATAATTTTAGTCATCACTTTAAATTTAAAATGCTATGCCATCCAAATTTCATTTCAAGTCTTCGCTTAAATCTTTTAAAGAAAACTATAAAACAAATGACGCATATTTCTGTCTTTTTTTTAAAAAAAAGAAAGAAAGAAAAAAAAGAAACAAAGAGTAATATAAAAATTTTGATTATCATTGTTTTTCATTATTGTTTCAAAAAGTACCTTAATTAAACTGAAAATAAGAAATAGTAACAGTGAGATACGTTACTTATTTCTCCTAATTAAACACGTTAAAATTAAAAATATTAATTTTTTGTTTAATAAATAATATATGCCATAATAAGTTTGAAAATATATGTTTAAACACTTGGATATTTAAAAATGTTACTGTATAAAAAAACAAACCTAACACTATTTCGATGAACAATATTAACAAAAAGATTTCATATTTTGATATTGATTAAGTAATAAAAATATTTAAAATCCCTAAAAAATTTCAATCTAGCGAAAACTTATACATTTAGGTATATTCTAAGTATTAAAAAGGGTAATACTCAAGAATAAAGGGTAATCCTATTAATTTTAATGTAATAAAAAAGGGTGAAAATTATTTAAAATATTTCATAAATGTTTCTAGTTTATAAATATATTTATCATTGTTATGTACTTGTTTATAAGTATATTATTTTCTTAATAAATGAAAAAATAATTTACAAATTTATTTGTTTCTCTGGTGTTCTACATAAATTTGTAGTTTTGTTTGGGTCTACAACAAAAAGGAATGAAGTTAAACTAAGCATACAATTTTACTTTTGTACAAAATAGGTGTTAAATTAATTGAAATTTTGTAAAGAAAAATAATAGGAAATATTAACTTAGATTTAGTTTACCTGAAATAGGAACGACAATCAAATTAACTTCCTCTGGTAAACACTTTTTCAACTCTTCTGCAATATTTGGAAATCTTGAGACCAGGTAAAGATCAGGACGTATTTTAGTCATGTTTGGTTCAAAAATATTTTCTACAACTTCATTCACGCCAGTGAGTTATTATAAAATTTTACTACTAATTAAATAATATAATCCATAGAGCACTCATATATTTTATCTGTTCTGGCATTCCACCGATAAAAGTAAATTTGTTATTAGTTTCGAATAGTTGGACCTAGATCAGGGACTGGTCAAAAATGGGTCATACATTCTTTCAAACGATACGTCAAAGCAGTAATAAGAAATTAAAAACACATTTTGTTTTTATTCTTTCGTTCAAAGTGACAGAACTAGCTGAAGTAGGACACAAACAGGTAATGTATATTTTCCCTTAAGCATTCCAAAAGTGATGAAAGAGAGAGAAAATTTATGGGTTTCAGCAAAAAATCTAAATGAAGCGTGTCAAAACAAAGATTATTATCTGGAATCAAATTTCACTTAAGTCGGTAATTTGAGAAAGATTATAGTCAATCATATTCGATTTTGCAAACCAAAACAAAAACATAAAATCACTCACGTGGTTTCGATTCCAAACTTACCGTTCTTCTTCAATTAAAAATCCCTACCTTCAGAATATTAGGGAATAATTGCTTCCAAAAAAGTATGAATTCCCTCTTACTTGAGAAATAAGAAAGTAAGTAAAATAAGTATTTCTAGAAACTTATTATATTTTTAAATTTATTACATATTTTTTAAACTGTCATGTTATATTATATTACTTAACATTGCATTGCATTATATTACATTATATTGTAAGAATACTCGAATCAAGGAAGGAAACAGCCTGTTAAAAAAGAACACCTCTTTAACAATTTACGACGATTCGATTTTAACAACCATTTAAATTTAGGCCATTGTTCCCGAGTTTAAAGCACTTACGCCCTAACTGCCAACTGGTACCGTCGCTAGGAAATAATTTACTTAGTGATAGTAAATAAATAAATTAAAGTAAGATGATTTTTTTTTTAATTTAGTTACTTTGCCAAATCTTAAAAAGCGTGGCTACAAAATTAATAGGTTAACAATTTGGGAGATTTAAGCTTTCTTTTATATATATATATATATATATATATATATATATATATATAAAAGATTTTTTCGAATAAATGCAAAAGTTATCATAAGTAAAAAAGAAGACATGTTTTTTTGAATTTATTATATATATTTATGTTTTTTTTTCTTCTTCAGAATTGCTATTCATCCCAAAAAAGAAGAAAAAATTGTTGTTAGAACTTTTCATTTCTCACTTGTTTTCGTGGAAAGTCATTTCTCTGTTACTACCACTTCTTGTTAACATTTATATTTACTGTGCATGCGTTTTAACTTCTAAGAAGTATTTATAGTTCTTGCCAGTTTATTTCTCCCCAAAAAAAATATTTCTACTAATATAATATAATTCTTTTTTTTTAATTTTTTTTTTCGTGACGTGTAGTAGTTTGTCCAAGTAAATTGTTTTTAAATGGTAATAACATTAAAACTAGTTTCTTGTTGTTCGAGGAAAAAAACAGAATATCCTTAATAACTATTGTACTAATAATTAGATTTTTGACGTACTAGGACTCAATCTGTATGATTCCAGGGGGTGATCTCAAATATGCGTTATAACTACTAATAAATATGCGTTATAATTAGAGTGCGGGTAATATTTTAAATTACGGAATTAGACACAAAATCGTACTTTCTCTGAATACCTGTTTCTGCTCTCTACCTCAGTGTTGTCACGGTCGATTATAAAAGTAAAAAATGGTGACTCATAAAATCCAAAATTTAATTAAAATTAGATTTGCAGATTCAGATTTTTTTCTTTCCAATATACTTCACATTATCGATCGACAAAACATCACAGAAGAATCAGTTACTGAGATAGACTCTACTTCCAACGTTCTGAAGATGTTAACAACAATTGAAACGACAACTTTCTCCCGACATTAAATAACAGGCATAAAACTAAAGAGATTAAAATTAGGAAAACTATATTCGGCAGGTTTGTTTGAAGGGTGGTGCATCAACCTTTGAAACTTCTGTCACCACAGAAACTTCCCTTTCTCTCCCTACTTTTTTTCCCATTTTAGAATAATAATAATAATAATTAAGGCCCGGATTTTGATGACATTTGCATTTTTTTGCATTTTTTGCATTTTTGGAAGTTTTTTGTCTTTTAAAGCATTTTTTTAGATTTATAGGGCATTTTTCTTTAAATTTTGGGGCGTATTTTGCATTTTAATGCATTTTTTAAAGTTTTTTGTTAATTTTTTCCAATTTTTATTATTTTTTTTAATCAATTTTCATTATTACACTGGCTTCCAAACAATGAAGAAAATCTATAGAATATTAACAGGTGAAGTAAAATCTTTTCAAATTGAAGAAGAATTGTCAGCAAGTGAGACCGTCTTTTTCAAGTACGCACCTATAACATCAGTAGACGTTGAAAGAAGCTTCTGCAGGAATGAAAATTTACTTTCAGACAAGAGACGCTCGTTTACATTTCAAATTATCAACAAAAAAAAAAAAAATAATAATAATAATAATCCAATGTAATTCTGATATTTAGTAATATTATGAGATGGAAGTTGTTATATCCATTAAAGTTTCGATACAAAATAAAAATATTTTGGTGTCAATATATTTTCCTTTTTTTGTTATTTTAGGATATAAAACAAATTTTTCAAACTTTAATGAGCGTAGAACAAGTATTGCATTGTTTATATTTTTTAAATGACTCATAATAATTTTAAAGAGCAAAAAATTTTCTTAATTCAATATTTTTACTTTATTTAAGGCATTTTTTGCGCAATTTTTGGATTTTTAAGGGCATTTTTTGCCTTCTTTAAGGGCATTTTTTGCACTTTTTAGGGGCATTAGTTGAGATTTTTTAGGTCATCAAAATCCGGGCTCTAATAATAATAAATATTCGTCTTTTTAGTCCATTGGAAAAACATAGTTTTAAAATTCTTCACTCAAAACTAATTTGTAGAAAAACAGGGTTCATACATGCTTTAGAAAAAAAATTTAATTGGGGAGAGTGTATTATTTAAGACCATCTATAACTTTCCCTTTATTAGTTCTTACTTTAAAATTTTGATATTTATGGAAACTGGAAAATAATTCAAACGAGTACCTGGCCAATGAGGCCAATTCAGTAATTAAGGATTATTTCTTAACTCAAAGGATTTTATTAAAATAAAATTAGTAGGTAGATGTTAATGACAAAAATGAAAGACAAATACATACATAAGATTAGTTCAAGTTAAATTACAAGCAAAAGCACATTTTTTTTAGTGAAATTTTTATTTTAAACGAATTGGTGGATTAATAAGTGCTAGGAGGCTCCGCCCCCTGCTCGCTAACGCTCGCCATCCCCCGAGAATTGCTACGCAATCCTATGTGGTTCACGCCGTGAACCATGGCTCGCTGCGCTCGCTCGCCAATGAACACAATGTTCTAGCACAAAGACATAATATATTATCATCAAAGACATAGTATTTTACCATCAAAGACATAGTATTGTACTTATGTAGAAGAATTCTACCAATGATCTTATTGGCTTTTAAAAAAGTATATTAGCTATTTAGATTGTACATGGTGAAAAAATCAAAACATTAGCTAAATAAGAAACATATTAGCAAAATAAATTATCAAATATTGCTTCACTAATATTCTGCATTTTAAAGCGTGAAAATTCAATGCATAAATAAACGCGAAATATAAAAAAATTCAATGCATTCAATACAAACACTTAAACGTTTTTTAGACGTTTAGGTAGCTCCCAGTAGAAAAATATCAATTCAACAGCGGCCTTTTAAAGCATTCTCACTTCAATTAATTAATTCCTAATTGAGTTTAAATTAAATATTGTCCTGTTTTTAGTGCATGAATCTGAATTGAACAATCTGATAATGCTCACTCTGGTTATTGTTATCTGGTTGCTCCCTACGTGCTCTTGCGCGCCGAATCCAATCAATTAAAAATGAAAACTGTTGCCAGCACGAGAAAAGAAATATCATCGGTTTTATTGATACATACATACGTACGTACGTATTAGCGTTTTATATAATATAGATAAGAAATAAATAAGAAATAAAATAAAAATAGAAGCAGGTTAAAATCTCACAATATTTCTATCACCGGGGAGCAGAGTTTTTCTTAACATTTGCCATGCTGGCGAATTTTCCAGAAAAGCTATTACAGTTGTTAGAAATTAAAATTTTAGAAAAGTGGTAGGCAAGATTTCTTTAAAGTTTGAGTAAATTAACCACTATAGCCTCAATTTTAAAAAAAGAATTCATGACGAGCGATTAAAGTACTGATTACATATATACTGTATCCTTTATGTTTGTGGTAATCATGCAAGGATAATTTCTTCGAAAATCAGAACGGAAACGAAAAGGTTTTGCTACCACTTTTTAAACTTTTGCGTGGAGCACAGAAAGTTCAAAAAAGTATTTTTACTTGACCTGTTGGCAATGTATTATGCAAGTGAATAATATGATGCAGTCGTAGTCATAGTAATGCTACGAACGACCCCTATGCCATCCGTCTTGAATTTGAGTTTGTTGTAACATTGAGAGATCAGTTGTCCGTGTTGTTGTTGGATAAGTAGTTCGATTTATATGATATAGTCAGGGCTAAAGAGCAGACAAAGAAGGACTGGTCATTCCTTACTCAAAGCTGAAGATGTAAAAAAAAAAAAATATGTACGATAAAAAAAAATACGATTCTCCACCTCATGACGTCACGCCGTACACAGATTTCGAAAATCAAAACTAGAGGATATGAAAACTTTACTGTTCATACTTTCTGTGAGAAACGAGTTAAATGTTCGACACTTTCCTGATAATAGCTGTCAAATTTTAAACTGCTGACAAATTATTTCTGTGCAAAAATATAGCGTTCATACATTTCTTAGTATTCTTAATAATATTAAAAAATAATAGTTTAAAATTAGAAAAATATCTCAATGGTTGTCGTCATCGTTTCATTATCATTTTATAATTTTAATTTTTAACTTTTACTGTTAAATAAAAGAAAGCATATAAGGACACTTTTATAGTGACATATTGTCCGATAACAATATGTAACTATAAAAATGTCCTTATAATTCATTAATTAGGTAGCCTAATTTCAATATATATTTATAATAGCAATTTTATTTTATATTTTATCACTGGAAACAAAAATCTTAAATGATAATTACTAAAAAAATAATCTTTGGTCATATAATAATAAAAAAAATATTACTCTTGCTCAGAAATATTTAAAGTTAGGCGTTAAAATAAAAACATAAAGATATTTTGAATAATGACATTAAAAAATATATTATGAAATCGAAAGAACTTTCAAGCATTAATAACTTTTACTTTTGAAGTTCTGGATTTAATTATCTTTAACCTCGTACATTTTGGTTCTTCTTTTCTGTTTTAAGTTACGAGACGTTATCAATTTCAATGGTGAAATTAAAAGTTCTTAAACATCTAAAGGAGAAACAAAATGCTTTTTTATTCACAGAAATTTTTCTAGTACATTTATAACTAATTTGATGTCACCTTTATATTTTCAGAGAGTAAAATATGGAAAATTACGTTTTCTCATTTTTTGTTTTATAATAATTCTTGCCGGTCGCTATCTGATATTTGACTACTACTGTCAAATTTTTGCAATCAGGTGAGAAGAAAATCACCTCAAAATAAATAAAATATAGAAAACAATGAAGGTAATGAAATAAGTTTTATAAAAAATACTAGTTACATACGAAACAAATTATTTTTTCAGTGAGAAGTTGATGTTACAGTGATTTCACTGACTGATATTGGAAGCTTAGATTGAACTAAGTCTTTGACATAATTTTTTGTCCTGTAATATATTTATTCGAAATTATTAATTATAGTGATGACTAGAAACTTATTAAAATACAATTTATTTTCCTAATTTCACTACAACTTTCTAAATTTTCAAAAGATCGATCGAATCTTGATAACGAAAACAATATGTTCTTACTAAAATATTTCTTTTCAAAAAATATAATTTTTTGACAAACAAAAATAAATTAAATGCAGTAACATGATTTTCTATTTATCTATTTTCTCGTAAGAATCCGCTCTCTGATTTATGATATCCATGCAGGGTCCAAGAAGTCTCTCAAAAGCGCCAACTTCCAAAAAGGCTAACTCTGAATCTTCTAAAGCTCTTGCGGTGCCCGCTCTTGGCTTGTTCCGAACTAATGCCAACTCTGGAGAAGAAGAAAAAAATTCAATTAATATTATTGTCTTCTAAATATATTTTTATACTTTAACATATTAGACAAAAAGTCCCGAATCTACCCCACAAAATACAAATGGATGGATGGATGGTTTTCATTTTATGACCGTCGTTGAACAGCCGACCCATTTTTAAAAAAAAAAAATTTTGGTTTACGACTACGATTTTTTTGGTTTGGTTATGTTCAACTCCGTAACCTTATAGTTTTGAAGCCAATCCAGAAAACAAGGGAATTCCTGAATCAAGTATCGAAGGAAATTCTATTTGATGACCCTCATTTGCATTACATGAAGCGGGAAACCACGAAAACATCCCACGTTTAGACTGACAGTAAGGGAAAATGTCCGTCTAAACCATGATCCGTCTTCCACTAGGGATATTTTACGTCAGCACTGAGATCTGTGCGAGCCGGGTGCAGAATTGAATCCCAGCTATGATTGGAATTGAACCCGGGTCACTTCGTTAGAGGGTGAACTCTCTATCCCCAGAGCCACCAAGGCTCTGGTTGGATGGTTGATCGTGTAAAGCGAAGCAGAGATGGCGCTAAGAGTTAAGAGTTGTCGTTAGATTTCCGTGTTGCCACTTTTTTACGCGTAAGCTTAAAAAAAACTCCATCAGTTATTGTTACACTCATAGTAATTACAATATAATGCGTTCTTTCAATTTAAATTTCACTGAAACAAACACAAATGGATTCGGAAGACTCCGCAAGATTTATATGATGCTACCAAAAAAATAATAATAATAATACACGGTGCTATTTTAAACGAATATGGCTGAATAACACTCAAAACCTTAACGCTTTTTTAATGCCGTGCCGTGATATTGATTTCGTTAAATTTGTTTAAGGCTCACGACTTGATAGAATTTATAAATTGCAGAAAACTTTTATGAATGGTAAAATGGCGCCTTAATTTAAACCCAAATCACAAGAATAGAACTTCTTAGAGTATTAAACCTGCTCACACATCACCTCGTAAGCATAACATAAGCGGAGGTATACACCGGAAGTTTCTTCCGGTTTTAGGAAGCTTGTTATTGTTAACGTTCAGTCAACCACCCTACGGATGGTGTTTTCTACACTAGGGAACGCTGCAAGCTCGGGACTGCCTAAATTTCCGGGTTACTGTTTCAGTTGTATTTTAAAGCCATTTGGCATCATTGTGTTTTGAGATTCTTGCAAACAATGCATTTGATTACTTATGTTTACAATGCTAACAATACTTGTGTTTACAATACTAAAATTGTTAACACTAACGTAAGATGGTGCACAGCTTGCAATAAAAACAAACAGTAATAAGCAAATGGAAAGAGGCCAAATCAAGACTGCCAAAAAAAGCGAGTTATTCAAAATCTAGCAACCATGTCACCTTTTTTAAGGGGTCACAGTACCTTTGCAACAATTTTTTAAAATAAAGGTATAATCATTCATTTTGAGGATGCTTTACATGCTCATTTAAGTTATAATCAATAATTTATCTTCAAAAAATGATTAAACTGTTTAATTTTTTGTAAATTTTAAAAAAAGTTGAAAAAATTCTAAATTTTTAAATTCCTAAGGCTTTTTTATTTTAACATATTTTCGAAAAAAGTTTTTTTCATAGTGCTTGCAATATTTATCTTAACAATTTTGTGCATTCATTTGTTGATATATCAATTAGAATATTTTTTATAGATTATTTTGTAAAAAAGTAGAAAAAAAAGAGTAAAAATTCCTGATAGGTATATATAACATGCCGTAAAAATTGTAATACCTCATAAAATGCTTATTCCATGCACAGTTTAAATAAGTGTATTATACTCAAGATAAAAAAGTTTACTTCAAAGCTTTATCTTAAATAGAAAAAAATCCTTAGGGATTTAATTAAGATTAAGACACAAAATTATCATCTATGCGAAAAAGCACTTTAAAGTCAGACTGCTGGGCAAGTTTCTGTATTAGAACAATTTAAAATCATTCATAACTTTTTTAAAAATGTAGATAGAGAGATGAATTTTTTTCTGTACATTTGAAATACTTTGAAGTTTTATTATAAGTAATAAAAAAAAATTTGGTATTTTTGTCATTTTTTAGGTACTGTGACCCCTTAATAATAAATAACAAAATAACTAAAACACATTTTCACTCCAAACTCCCCAGAATTACATAATAACATTAATATCTTATGAAAGACGGCAGATTTGAGCTCAGAAATTATCTAATTTATTTCTTTTATTGAAAACAAAATTATCCGTTTGAAAACATCGCCTATCAGAATAACATGTAGTAAGCAGCTGCAAACTTTTTAACCGGAACTAGAGTAGGTCCCGAGCTCGAGATTGTTATTGTTTGCATTTCTATTGAAAACACCATCCATAGTGTCTCTATTTAGAAATTTTACTGCTTTTTTTTAAAGTTTTTTTTCATTGATTTATTTTTGTTTTTGATATTGATGTTTTGTTCAACTCAACTTTTAGACATGCAAAACCAGCAAAAGAGAATTTACTACATTACCTCCGAAGTAATCTCCAGGTTTCAGTAGCGCCAATTGCGCCTCACCGCCTTTGACTTCTTTATTTATGGTAATGGCTCCTTTTTCAACGAAATACATGCCATCTCCTCTATCCCCTTCCTTAAATAACACTTCACCTTTCCTCAGGTAAACTGAAGTCAATGCATCACATACTTGCATTTTTTCATAATCTATAAGCGGTTGCAATTCTGGCACTTTATCGAGAAGCTCCATATACCTCTTTCGCTTTTCGTAAGCAGTTTTGACGACAAGTTTCGTAAAAGTAGCTCTACTGACCGCCCACAACATGCCATCTGTTACAGCTTTTATGGTAGCCGCTCTCGGCTGGTTATGAAGCAACGCCAACTCGCCAAAACTCCCGCTGTCTTTGTACTTCATGACCACTTCCTGCCGACCCTCTTCTTCAATGATGGCATCGAACTCGCCTTTATCAATGACATAGAAAAAATCGGCATCGTCATTCTGTTTAATGATAATTTGTCCACTCTTCACCTCAGACGGTATCATGGCATCAATAATGGCGTCCAGGTTCTCTTTGGTCAGGTGTTTAAAAAGAAACACGTCTTCGATGAGATTTTTGATCCTTTCCTTCTGCTCTTTAGATTTAGGATAGATTTTGACTTCGGAGTCGCATTCTTCTGGGTTTACAACTTCGCCGATGACGGCCGTGCGTCGCCTACCTCTTCTGCCGAGCATTTTGCTGATACCTTGGTCCGATCTCTCACGCTTGAGTCGAGAGAAATACGATGCTGCGTAATCGATGATGTCATCAGGCTGTTCCTCCAAAACGCTTGTGGTAAAATGAAGCAGCATATTTTCCAACTCTTCGGGAACATGAATTTCGTTCTTATCATCTGCCATATCTAAACAATTTCAGTGGGATCCTGGGAAAGATAGTCTTAGTTCGGTTTACAAAATATTTGGCGGAAGCATCGATTGCCTCTTTTCATGCTTAAGTGGAGTTGAGTTGTTGAGGCTTCTATTGAAAACTGAATTTCAGTTATGAGCACTCTGAAAGAAATAAGAATAATAAAACAGCACAGCTGTTGCAAGAATACCTTACTTGTATTCTAATCAATAAATAATGAAACATTTTATAAAAAAAACATTAAAAGAAAGAAATCAATTGATTCACATTTAAGATGAGCTAGTAATTGGGTATAATATGAAAAAAGCACAACTACTTCCACTTACTAGGAATAACATTTACCTTTTAGTTTAATTAATAAACTGAGTTTTAAATATGCTTACTAAATTCATAAACTTCGGTAAAACAACAATATAAATTATTTCCAAAGGAACTAGACTAATACAATTCCAACCTGGCGAGTAGCGACTTATAACAACCCTTATGAAAATTTAAGGTATATTTAAGGTTGATTTGAGGTATTTTTGAGGTATTAAGGTTGTTTTGAGGTATATTTGAGGTGTATTTAAGGTTGCAGAGAAAACAGCAATAAAAATTATACCTCGTAAAGGTTGTAATTAAGGTGTACGAGGTTGATTTATATATACTTCAGCTTGTTTTGAGGTTGTTTAAAATTCACTTCAAATCAACCAGACTGATAAGGTGATTTTTAAGGTACACCAGGTTTATTTTCTTTCACTTGTAACAAAAGAGGTATTTTTGAGGTATAAAATTTTTTACCTTATTTCAACTAACGATAAAAAGGTATTTATTGAGGTATATGAAGTCATTTTATTTATACCTAAGCTTATTTTGAGGTTGTTTTAAATTCACTTCAAATCATCCAGACTGATAAGATGATTTTTAAGGTAGACGAGGTTGTTTTTCTTACACTTGTAACAAAAGAGGTATTTATGAGGTATAAAAAAATCAACCTTATTTTAACTAACGAGAGTGAGGTATTTACGAGGTATGAAAAATATACCTTTTTTCTACTAACGATATTGAGGTATTTATGAGGTATAAAAAAATATACCTTATTTCAACTAAAGAGAGTGAGGTATTTATTGAGGTGTTGAAGTCATTTTATTTATACCTAAGCTTGTTTTAAGGTTGCTTAAAGTACACTTCATATTAACTAGCTCACTTCCCAGAGTTCCATGCGAGCCGGCAAATGGCGTGTGTGTTGACAATCGAAAGTCTATTCGAAATTCGGTAAGTGTGCTTGACATTTATTAATTTAGTTTTATCACTTTTAATCAAATATGCTTCAATTTTGAAACTTAAATTTTATTATTTTTGTTTTAACGACGCGTCCTGATCTTAAATAATTTAAGTTGGAGGATATTCTTTGAGGCTATCGTTGTAGGCTTAGCAATAAGAGAGAATAACCGAAATATTTCTCGTCACTGTTTAGGGTAACATTACTGGTGAATCGTTACAGCAGGTTATGCACAGTATATTTTATTGTTTGTAGTTCAGTCAAATAGAACTATTCTTTTTATTTTGCTTAAATGTATATGTTTTAACGTTGCAGTATGCACGCTGATTAATTGAGAAAAATATTCACAATTTCTCTAAATCATTGAAAATTGAAAGATTTTTAAAATAGCAATTTTGCTTTGAAATTCTACTATAGCTGTATGCTTATCGTTTGGATATTTGTTGCAAAGTCTATATTATTGTTTATATATATACAAAGTTTATATATATATATATATATATATATATATATATATATATATATATATATATATATATATATATATATATATATATATATATATATATATATATATATATATATATATATATATATATACACTGGTTATCATAAATTAAGGAAAATTCACAAAAATCGCGATAACTCAAGAAATTACACATGGAATTTTATGAAACTTACCCACAATATACAACACATAGTAAGGTATTAAACAACATAAAAAGAAATTATCAGACATTAATAGTAGTATAGAAATTAGCACATGTATAAAATAAACAAATTGGAAGTATCGGTTTGCAATAGAAAAAGTACCTTTAATATGGAATATGATTGCCTCTAGAAGCAATACAGCACAAACAGCGATGTGTGATGCTTTCAATTATGCGGTCTATCAGTTCAATAGGAAGTGAGAGCCATTGCTCTTGTAAAGCAGTTGCAAGCGTGGCAAGGGTCTGAGGGGCGGATTGATGGCAGATACACGCCTCCCTAGAGCATCCCAAACGTGCTCGATAGGATTCAAGTCCGGGGATCGAGCTGGCCACTCCATGCGAGTAATTGTTTCCTGTTGAAGATAATCATCAACAATGCGAGCTCTGTGTGGTCTTGCATTATCGTCCTGTAACAGGAAGCAATCACCAATTGCCCCGGCATATGGGCGCACATAAGCATCAAGGATGTTGTCTCGATAAACCTGAGCATTCACGGTTCCCCTTGGAAAGACATGGAGGTATGTGCGCCCTCCTAAGGATATGCCTCCCCAAACACAGACACTGCCTCTTCCGTATGCATCTCTTTCACGGATGTTTGATGGATGATAACGGGTCCCAGGTTCTCTCCATATCAAATAACGTCTACTGTCACTTTCTAGACTAAACCTGGACTCATCCGTAAAGAGAACAGGCCTCCATTGATCTGACGTCCAGTGGACATGTTGTCGGGCCCACTGCAAACGGTCTCTCCTATGGCGTGATGTGAGCGGCACGCAAATGGCTGGTCGTCTCGCATACAGACCACCTTCGTGGAGCCTTCTGCGCACAGTTGACGTTGACACCAACCTTCCGGTGGCTGCAGCAAGAGAGGATCTAAGATGTGTCGGAGTAGCGGTTCTATTCCTGCGTGCACTTAATGTCAAATATCGGTCATCGGCACTGGTCGTAACAGTTGGCCGTCCTTGACTGAACCTCCTAGATGCCGAATCTGTGGTTTGAAATTGCCTCCAAAGTCTATGAACCACAGATGGACTCACATTTAGCCATCTGGCCACTTCTGATTGACTCTGCCCTGCCTCTAATCTCCCGATGGCTCTCCATCGTAGTTCTTCAGGCAAATGATGCCTAGAGGTCATTATTACGAATTGGCTATCTCAGATTTTCAATGTCGCAATCACAGTAAAATTTGTGTGCTTTCTCTCAAACTTGGACTTTTATGCTCCAGGCAGATGACGTAAGCCGAGTGCAGCGCCACTAATTTGCATATTGCAATTTTACTCAGCTACTCTTAGTGGACAACTTATGCAAATTTTGCACGGTTTGGCTTACTTTTGAAAGAGTTATCGCTATTTTTGTGATTTTTCCTTAATTTATGATAACCAGTGTATATATATATATATATATATATATATATATATATATATATATATATATATATATATATATATATGTGGGAGATAGTGCAGCATAGGAGTAAATGATGACGATAATTTAATAAACATAACAATTTAATAGGAATAAAAGGTTAGAACGATATAACAGTGACATGGTGAGAGCTGCCTTCTCGCAGTGATCTCCGGAATGCATGTGACTAAAAATTAGAGTGTTCTATGGTATAAAGTTAAGAGTTAATTATAAATTCGGGAGTTTCCCTTCGGGACTTCCCCTTCTGGTCTGGCTGGCGCCTCTCAATGTCAAGAGGATGATGCAACTTCCTTTAATATTACAAGATGGTGAATGACGTAATGTTCGCAGTTGTTACACTATGGTATTGAAACCTACATATATATATATATATATATATATATATATATATATATATATATATATATATATATATATATATATATTTAGAGAGCTTAACCCCAGTTCCCTGATATTACTGAGATTGCCTAGGCTGTAAATAGCACATGCGCGGCGGCGCAGAAGAAGAGACAAGCAAGCTACTGCTCAGCCTTCCCCTAGGATATAGTTCTGAATTTATACCTAAAAGAAAAACTAATCTCTCCTAATAAACTACAGATTTTGTGTAATTGTTGATAACAATAGTTTGCTAGATATTTGATAATTGAAAACTAGTAACTGTACTAGCTCACTTCTTCATGTTTGATCAGAAAACTGCTATTTTCATTACATGTTATTTTCTCGCATTTTACCCACGTTAATTATTTACTAAGCAGATTGTTATTACTTATTAGAATATTGGGCAGAATTAAATTAAATTCGATTTCAAGTTTATATGACAATTTGTTTCAAGTTTATTAGCTTTTTCATGCAGCTGTTTATGGTTCACTACTTCAAAAATGTGCGAATTTCGGAAATCTTAAATATTTCAGAAATAAGTCAGTATAGTATGCAATTTTAATCCTGAATTGAATAAAATCAATTGCAAATAAAAACATTTATTGTTGAAAGTAATATGCATTATTTTGAGTTTCATCCTATGGGATGTGTATTTATATTTAAACAAGTGTTTGTAACAACTAACTACTACTTTTATTCTGCTCGGTATTATAAGTTATATAGGAGATATTATACTCAACTTATTTTAAAAGCATTATTTCAAATCATTCTCTCTTAGACATTTTCCTCACATAAAATTACTCACAACTTTAAAATAAATGCTCCTTATCAGAATGTAATTTGTTCTATTCAATTGAGTGTAAAAAAAGAATAAAAATTGGTACATAACTTTAAAATTTTAATTTATTAAACGATTGTAGATTCTAGATTACATTGATTAAAAATTATTAAAATAACTATTTTTTAAGAAACTCTGATGTGATTGACAATAACATAAGTCCTTTTCAGAATCAGCGTCAAAAATTTAAAAAAAAAGCTGCTAGTTTCATGAAGTCTGACAAAAAGCTGAAAAATATAGACTAGGTTTATTGAGTTTAAAGATTTTTAAAAAAGAAAGGGAAGGAAATCTAATTATTAAACTTACAAGTACCATAATGTTACAGATGTATAGAAAAATAAAAAGTGTTAAAATTGCATAATAAGATTGGAATTATACAGTGTGTTTATAAAGTCCCGGACCCATTTTGATGTTTAATAACTCATAAAATAATAAAGATAGATTAAAATTAATAACATTAATGGTTAGATAGACTCAAAAAGTTTCATGACCCTTGTTAATGAACTTCCACGTGTGCCCCCTTCGTCGCACGGAGAATATCAAGTAGATAGTCAATTTCACACCAGGTAGCGGCAAGCATGTCGGCATCCACCGAGGCTATTGCGGTTGTAATTCTGGCCTCTAGGTCATTAATGTTCGACACGATCCTCCCGTAAACATTGTCCTTTATAAATCCCCATAGAAAAATGTTCAGCGGCGTTATATCAGGTGATCTAGGTGGCCAAGGAATTGGACCTCCTCGCCCAATCCATCTTCTTGGAAAATGGTAATTCAAAAAACTACAAACGATGATACCCACATATACCTTCGTATTCGATGATACCTTCATATTTCCACAATTAGAAGAGCTTCAGCCACATGTCTTTTTGCAACAAGATGGTGCACCACCTCATTGGGGTATCATCGTTCGTAGTTCTTTGAATGACCATTTTACAGGAAGATGGATTGGGCGAGGAGGTCCAATTCCTTGGCCACCCAGATCACCTGATATAACGCCGCTGGACTTTTTTCTTTGGGGATTTATAAAGGACAATGTTTACAGGAGGATCGTGTCGAACATTGATGGCCTAAAAGCCAGAATTACAACCGCAATAGCCTCTGTGGATGCCGACATGCTTGTCGCTACCTGGCGTGAAATTGACTATCGACTTGATATTCTCCGTGCGACGAAGGGGGCACACGTGGAAGTTCATTGACAAGGTTCATGAAAGTTTTTGAGTCTATCTAACCATTTATGTTATTAATTTTAATCTATCTTTATTATTTTATGAGTTATTAAACATCAAAATGGGTCCGAGACTTTATAAACGCCCTGTATATCTGAATTTCTGTAAATGTTGTTAATGGTAATACTGTCTTCAGTGTATTTTATTTTGTGTCTGTGATACATGTCATGCTTTTTAGCTACGAGGATTGAATAGAAATGGCAGAAGATATTTATCTGAAAAGGAAAATTAATTTCATCCAGTTAATTTAAATCATAAAAAAAATACTTTCTAATATTTTAAGACCTGCCACTATTATTGTAAATATGACTTTCTTACTAATTTATATTTTTTTTCCTTTTAGGTTTCAATAATTACAAGTTTCAACATGTAGACGGAAACAGTATTTAAAATAATTTTGTTGGTTTGTAAAAAAAGTGAAATTTTAGTTTTAAATAAAAGTACTTCGAATTTGAGCTGACTAATTATTTAAATTTGTAGTTTTATAGCTTTAAAAATTCAAGCACCTTAGACAACTATCTTCTAAAAATACGAGTATGAGTTCCCATAAATAATTTTTACTAACTGTGGATTTTGGATAAGTGTTATTTTAAGATGATTTAAATCAATCTATTAAAATTATAGAAGAATTATGCATTTGAAATCTTCTTTTATAGCTTAACAAAAGAAGCAATTACTGCCGAAGGTTTAATATTAAAAATTTCAGGTTGATAAATGATCTCTACTAGTGAAAAAAATGTAATGTACATTATTCTTCATATAATATATATAATATCTTTATATATATATTATATTTTTTATATAGTGAGTCTAAAAATTAATAAACTAGGTGGTCCGTATAACACCTCACCTTCGTAAGTGCAAAAAAAAAAAAAAAAAATTTGGTTGATAAATTAACGCTTCTAAAAATACAGAAATATATACTTGAGGTTACGAAATAATAACTTAAGGTAGAACATGGAGCACATGGCGCTAATTAAAAATAACCTTTCCAATTGTTGAAAATACACTTCAGGTTGATTTATAACAACCAGAAGTGTAAAATGGCCCACCTTTGGCTGAAAATATATACCTCTACAAGCATAAAATAATATGCCTGAAGTTGAAGAATAATTGCCTGAGGTAAAACAAAATACACCTGAGGTTGATTTATAACAACCAGAAGTGTAAAACGACACACCACAGGTTGATAAATATATACCTCTACAAGCATAAAATTATATACCTGAGGTTGAAAAACAATTACCTGATGTCGAACAAAATACACCTGAGGTAGATTTATAATAAGCTGAAGTGTAAAATGACACACCATAGGTTGAAAAATATATACCTCTACAAGCATAAAATTATATACCTGAGGTTGAAAAACAATTACCTGATGTCGAACTAAATACACCTGAGGTTGATTTATAATAACCTGAAGTGTAAAATGACACACCTTAGGTTGTTGAATAAATACTTCCACAAGTGTAAAAAAATATACTTCAGGCTGAAACATATATACCTCTGGAGGTATATTTAAGGTATATTTGAGGTTGATTTTGAGGTATTCATTTGCACCCTTTTCAACCTCAACGACGTATTTAAATAACAACCTCCTTTATACCTTTAAAATATACCTCGTTTATACCTCATTTATACCTCGATTTTTTCGTAAGGGAAGACACTTCGTTTGATGCTTTTACTTGTTGCTAGAAATCAGGTTCGCAGAAAATGCTGTTTACTAGTTAAATTTAGTAGGAATAACACGATCTGTGACGTAGGCTATAGTATACCCAATTGTTCACTACCACAAGAACCAAATAAATCAGTAATCCCTTAATCTCGTCAAATGCCGGATAGAAATAAAATAGAGAGAAAGAGAATCATGCTTTAAAATAAAAAACATAGTTTCAATACTTAAAAAAAATAAAAGAAAAAGAAGAATGAAAAGAAAGAAAAAAAATGAATAAAAAAGTAATTATATATAAAGAGTTTACTGAACTCTTTAAAATACTTTAAAATATATTTGTTTTTTGAATTTAAAAAATAAACAATAATAAAGTAGATACGGATATAGTAAACATGATTTTACGCTTCATTTAAAAGCTAATTTAATTTCACGCTAATTTAAAAGACACGTATATAATTTCTATCAGCGTCAAGTTCTTAACGTTTTCTTTTATAATGACTAGAGGGCTCCGCTTCTCGCTCACTAGTCCCCGAACTTTCTGACGCAGTTATTTCAGAGCGGTACGTAGATACTTTATTTACGTCGCACTAGAGCTGCACATTGGGCTATTGACCTGCACGGGAAGTCGAGCACTTTATGGTAGAACAGTTTAACGAGGACCGATACCACGCACTCTCCGACCCTAAGTAGGCTGAACAAAGTAGTCAATCACCCGCTTACTGACTGCAGCCAGTGATGCGTGACTTCGGTGGTCTACTGGGAACCATGTATTTTACATTGCGGGATGTTATCTCCCAGCTAGCTTTTCTTGCTAATTTTATTTGATTCCTCTATGTTTGCGTCTTGATAGATTTTTACATTTTATAATTAAATTAAAGGCGACGCCCTCTGCTATTTGTTACTCTCCAATTTTCAGAGCTTCAAGTTTTAATTACTCCAAATAAATTAGAAATTTAAAGAAAGTTTATTTTCTTTAAATCTAACCGTTGATCGTAATTTAATTTGTGTTTTTTTAATTAAAATAAGGGAAAATGAATTTTCGTAAATGTACGGAATGGCAAAGCAAAATTTGCTGAATAGTGAAAAAAAAACTTTTTTTTTTGTCATAGTGACCTCCCATTTTGACACCCCTCTTTATTATTGATTCTTGGGGGTCGTTACGCAAATAAATAAATAAATAAAATTAAGAAAATAAAAATGATAACAACCCTTGATTAAGTGTGTTTCAAACAATATTTAAACTAAAAATTTTATTTCATAACCGTCATTGAACAGCCAACCCAATTTTGTGTTTACGTCTACCAATGTTTAATTCCGTAGCCTTGTAATTTTGAACATGATTCAGAAGACAAGGGAACTCCTGGATCAAGTATTGGAAGAAATTTGCCGTCGTGGAGGACTTTTTGATGGAACTAACTTGCATTTACGTTACACAGAGAGGAAATCCCCCTACATCTCTGATACATAAGGAGTGGTAGAAAGAAGGAGATTAGTTTATTATGCGATACGTTATGCGATTCATTTCAGTTTATTATGCAATGTATTTCAGTTTATTCTGCGATACTTTAAGGTTATATGTTTTTTTTTTTAGTGTTGCTTTCAAAGAAACAGATACGTGTATACGTATGCAGGGATGCCAATTTTCGATGCTTTTCTGTAAAATTTCTTCTAGTGGTAGTTAATTTATCTCTTTCTTCATTTTGTAAATGTGATTTAAAGCTATTTTCCCCACCACAGCAAGAAAATTATTCAAGGCTCAATATTTCATTCTACTTTGTTCCAGCTTTCTAGCATTGAGGCTTTTAAAATATTGCCGAAATTACCACAAACTACGAAAGCTTTAAATTTTAATTATATTTTATTTTATGAGATATTTTGAAAAAAGTGTTGAAGCTTGCAGTCCTGTGTATATAAACTTGTACAATCAGGGAATATATATATATATATATATATATATATATATATATATATATATATATATATATATATATATATATATATATATATATATATATATATATATATATATATATATATATATATATATATATATATATATATATATATATATATATATATATATATATATATAGTATATATAACCCACCTCTAACATACATTAAAACTACACCACTGCTTGCAACAAAAAAATTGTTCACCCTGGAAAAATTAGAACTAAATTTTCTCAAGACTAAATTGAAAAGTTTAGAAAACTTCGATTTCAGCTTCATAAAATCAAATTTGAAGTTTTTACACAATAAAATTAAAAAAATAATAAATAAATGAATAAAAATGAATAAATAAAATAATAACAATGATAATTTGAATCTAAATGTTGTCCCAGATAAGGAATTAGATTATAAATTATCACAGTGCCGGGACTGCCACGAGTGACTAAAATTGGAAAAAGTGGTAGAAACTCAATTCATTTTTCTTCACTTATAATCTCTTGTCTATCAATTGTATCAATCACTATCACTTACATTTTACATTATTCATATACGTAAAACAAAATCATCCGTTGTAATTATATCCGCTTAGTGTAACGAAATTCATACGCAATTGGAAAAAAAAAACAAATTTAAAAAGTGGTAGTAGTATTAATATAAATTTTATTTTATTATTATGTTTGTAGCGACCAGAATGCTTTTTTTTTTTAAGTAAATTTATATCGATCCGAAGAAAGTATGAAATTTTTAATGTATTTTATCAGTTATTTTAGTTTATTTTTATCAGTTTATTTAGTTATTTTAATGTATAATTTGTAGTATGTTCTGCTTCTTCATAACAAAATTGATACCAGTTATTAAATTTTTCCAGGTGCCTGCGAACACTGTGTAATTTTTATTATCTTATCATGTTTAATATTATCATCTTATTGTTAATTTATTTACGTAATCTTCTCCCCCCCCCTTCCCTTATTCTCATTGAATATCTATGAAAGAGCAGATAAGCCCGCGGGCTAGATACTCCACACCCTAAATTTAAATCGGTTTATATTGCATTCACTATCAATTGTAAATTGAAAAAATATACTATAAAATTTGCTAGTTTATTAGTTTTAACAAAATTTCGAATTTTATGTATTCATGTATTTTCAGTTGACCGTGGCAACTCTGCAGTACATGAAACTATTAAAATCGCCTAGTCTACCATTTTTAAAATTAAAATTCTTTTATTACATTTTAAAAACTACTTAATCCTCTGAGTCATACAAGATCTTTAACTCTTAATAAAAAAATTTGCTAACCATTAACTTTGGGTTAGCAAGTGCTATGAACAACGCATAATGATGAATCGAATACACGTAAAAAAAAATGACGGGAGAAGTTTTAATCATTAACGTCTGAATTTCAAAAGTTTTAAAGGTAGAAAAAATCGACGTACTTTGAGCAAAAGTAAGAGCTAGCAAATATTACCAATAATGTAAATGGTTTTGCTATCCTTTTTCAAAATATTTAAGTTATTCGTCTGTTATAAGGCTCAGATAATTCTTCTCGCCAAGATTATACATATAGTTTAAAATTATCGCATTGCTTCAAATGTAAAGCACTTAAACTATGGCTCTTTTATTTTCCTTGAACTTCGAAAAAAATCCATATAAAAACTTTTCATACTTGTTATTGCTCTTACATCCCCAAATATAACATTATAACGCCATTATATCCTCTCATAGCAAAAATAGAACTTTTAAATTGAACTACCCTAGTCTAATAGTAGCTAGTTCGGGATATAAGCATATTTACTTTACATATGGCTATCCTGTGTGTGGGATAGCCAAAAGATTTCTGGATAGGTGTCTTTTCAACAGTAAGCAAAATTCATTTACCAAAACACAATTCGATGCTGACCGAATAAAGGTTATACGTGGCATTTTTTAAGAAAGAAAAAAGAGATTTAACAGGGAAAGTTCTTCATTAACTGTACTTTTATAGTAGTTTAGTTCCATAATGAAATTTAACAGTATGTTGGATGTAGTTTCTTTGTAGAATTAAAGTACAATTTTTGGCAGTGTGAGATATATCTGAATTTTGTTAGAAAGGAGGGATATTTATCCTAGAAAAATAAATAACATAGTTTTGGAAATATTGACTTATTATGTAAATTTCATTAAAATGAACATGGCCACATTCCAAAATTATAAAGTAATGAAAAGAAAGTCTCTCAAGAGAATCATTGAGAATTTCTGTAAGGATATGAATTCAGCGGTTGGGACTGAAAGGTCCCCCAGTCTGATCACCAATAATTCGAAATTAAAAGTAAGAAAATTGTTCCCAACTGACAGTTAGGAGCATGGGAAGAGATCCACGATTGGCGATTTATCGAAAGATAACATAGTCAAAAATAAAGCCAATCCCCCATAATCAATATTAAATTTGAAAATAATTTGGCGGCGAAAGTCAATAGTCAAAAAGATTGTGAGAATTAGTATAACCATGTAACTGAGACATTTTTGTGATAAGAAATAAAGAATTGTAAATAGATTTTGTTTTCAATTGAGTCGCGACAGTGAATGAATGAGTTTTACATTTGTATTGAACTCGAAAGTTAGCCGTGGCATTGATTATTAAGAAAAGAATAAAATATTTTTATTAACTTTTCATAAAATATAATAAAAATGAAATAGAAAATTAATTTAATTAAAATTCGATCATGAATGATTAAAAAAATAAATATAAGACATTGAAGAAATATTAAAAGCTAGGAAATATGTAATGCTTATTGTGGTATCCTATACATTTATATATTTTGATAAGTCTTTTCATTTCGAATATCTCAGGGGATAATGAATCCAAGTGACAGTCTCTGAGTGTTTTTAGAGTAAAAGAACGATTCAAGTTCATCTAGCAAAGTGAATAACATTAGAATACCAGTCTTTTGACAGCAAATTAGACTCCACGATAGCGAATGTCCCAACTGGAATAAAACGATTTAGAAATAAAGGCAACTGGCATACTACTTAATCTCCGCTGTCTATGTATAAACTTAGCTAATTTTCTCAAATCTACTAAAGTGCCGCTGAGGTCATTTATCCACCTTATGATACCAGAAAAAATCTTATTGTCACAAGAATAATTTTAAAAATAATTAAATAAATAAAAATTTGAAACTTACTATAAAGTGGTTGGAAATTCAGGAAAATGTTCTGTTTTTGACGTTAATGTAAAGATTTATCGAAACATTATAGCATTAATTCATGGGGGGAAAAAAGAGGTGTTTTTCGTATAAGACAATTTCAATTCGGATAGAAAACTTTCAAAGAATAATTTATCGATATTGAAAATTTTTACTTTATCTTATTGTAACTTATCATTATCATTGTTCATGATATGATTCTTAATCAAAAGATATGAGTATCACGATGATTTCACTTTCAAATCAGAAACTTTTTTAACCAGTTAATTGTGTTTGATGGGTAAAAAACTCAGTTGCGGTGCGTATGACGTGTATACTCACCGTGTAAAATAAAAGAAAATTATGATTTGTAAAAAAAATCCAAATTTCAATAAAATGCAATAAAAATGTTATTTGGTGGTATGTTTTCATTCTATTACCGGTAAAATTGTTAAGTATTTTATATTGCTGAGGGATGCTGGTGTCGCGAACCTAAATATCATCTGGAATAACTTTTGTTTTAATGATCAGATTTTTACGTATCTTGATGCCTAATGATCGGATCTTCACGTTTTAGAACTCAATCTTAATTTTAAATATCTGAAATTTTTAAAACTCAATTTCCCATTAACCACTCAATCGATTTTTTACAAATTTTGTATTTTGCCATGTAAAATTACATTCTTCAAAATTCATTCTTCATACCTTACAATTCAAAATATCTTCGACCCTTATTAAATAAAATAATAAAAAATATTTTTATTAGTTATTTTTTGCATGGATTTATCTTTGGAAGAAGAAATTTTATAATTGTGTATAAAAATTTTCCAATGCGGTTCAAAATTTCTTAAGATATAGCGAAAAGTAAAATTAACATTAAGAGGTCTAAACTTTGGAGTGCTCTCCTGACCAAACTATGGGGACCCTATTTCCCAGATTGCGGCTATATTTTGGAGGTTAGAAGTCCAAATCCGTCGAAAAAAAGGTATGTTTATTCAGAGAAAGTACGCCTTTGTATCTGATTTCTTGACTTAAAATATCGTTTGCTCAAATTAATCAGCATATTTGAGGTCTCCCCCTCAAACCATTAAAATTGAGTCCTAGAGCGTGAAGATCTGATCGTTTAAATCAAAAGTCACTCAGAATGGTCCGTTTTTTTTTAATTAACTCGAATAAAGAAAATAAACCCTTTTACATCAGATTATTGATCATAAAATTAATAGGGTAGCCGCAACCTAATAGGGTCCCAATAGTTAAGTCAAACAGCGATCAAAAAAGAGTCTCTTCATGTTAATTTCACTTTTTTTGCCTAGTTTTTTGTTAATAATGATGGAAAATATTTATTAAGTTAAGATATGCGCTTTTTTCTGAAATTCTTACTCTCTCTCTCTCTTTACACGACTCATTTTGTAATTTAAAATTACAGAAGTTAAAAATGCTGTAAATTTATATGGATGGTGTTTTCAATATAAATGTAAACAATAACAATCTCGAGCTCATACCTGCTCTAGTTCTGGTTAAAAAGTCTGCAACTGCTTACTACATGTTATTCTGCAAGGCGATATTTTCAAACACATAATTTTGTTTTCATCAAAATAAGTAAATTTGATGATATCTAAGCTCAAATCTGCCGTATTTCATAAGATATTAATGTTATTAAGTAATTCTG
The DNA here is from genome assembly GCF_982258835.1 of Parasteatoda tepidariorum. Lineage (NCBI taxonomy): Eukaryota > Metazoa > Arthropoda > Arachnida > Araneae > Theridiidae > Parasteatoda > Parasteatoda tepidariorum. Next base: position 7,710,506 of record NC_141758.1, on the reverse strand, counting down.
GTGAGTTTAAAGGGAAAATTTGTTTTAGTTATTTACAGATATATTGTTAAAAAAGGTGGCATGGTTGCTAGATTTTGAATAACTCGCTGTTTGGTAGTCCTGATTTGGCCTCTTTCCATTTGTTTATTACTGTTTGTTCTTGTTGCAAGCTGCGCACCATCTTACGTTAGTGTTAACACTTTTAGCATTGTAAACACAAGTAATAAGTAATCAAATACGTCGTTTGCAAGAATCTCAAAACACAATGATGCCAAATGGCTTTAAAATACAACGGGAACAGTAACCGGGAAATTTAGGCGGTATCGAGCTTGCAGCGTTCACTATAGTGTAGAAAACACCATCCATACAGTTTACAGCTCTAAATGTTCCGCCCGAGCATTATTAAATAAACTAAAAAATTATTATCAGCGTAAAAAATGTTTTTTAATTTGCTTAAGAGGTTTCATGGCGAAATACACAAAAAAAGAAATTAACATTATATGGGCGCCAAATTTTCCCCATCTATCTTGATTAAACTACTATTATATTTTCCCTTTTCGTATTTAATTGTTAAAAATATTTTTTAAAATCTCCAAGGCGCTTTCTTTTAGAATTATGTTTAATGTAGTTTTTTCAGTTCCCTAACTTAAATGATTTTTATCTATTTAAAAATCAAGACTGAAACTAACGTACTTCCTTCTCCTATGTCTCTCCACACGCTAATGGTGAAAGCATGCGAAGTGTGTCATAGGTAGAGAGTTCTGCCCTACGCCAACTGTAGCCCATTTCGATCGCCAATATCTTTTATTATATTTTTTATTATGATTATTTTTTAAAATTACATAAAAAGAACATTTATAAACCAGTAGGAGAATATCATGTAATGTCAACAGAATTATGTATTAAACCTTATCTAGTCCCACAGTGGACTGATCATTAAGACACGGTTCCCAACAGATCACCGAGGTCAAGCATCACTGGCTACGGTCAGAGTGCGGGTGGGTGACCACTTGGATCAGCCTGCGTAGGGACCGAGGGAGTGCGGTATTGGTCCTCGTTAAACTGTTCTACCGTAAAGTGCTCGACTTCGCGTGCAGGTCGTCGGGCTACCGAAGCGGGGGTGCCATCCCCTCTGCAGAAGATCAAAATTGTGATGGCATGTCTTCGGATCATCCTCAGGGATGCTTCCGAGACCGTCGCCAATAGCCCATTGTGCAGCTCTAGTGCGACGTAAATGAACAACAACAACAATAAACCTTATCTATTAATCGAGCTTATTTCTAACATGTAATCAGTTAAAACCTTTTCACATAGAAGGTAATTATATTGATTTAATTATCAAAGAAAATGTGTTCATGCAATAAATTGTTTGTGATTGTTCTCAGCAACTTATTTACATGGCTGGGAAGCATCCCAAGAGTAAGGTTGCTCATGATGAAAAGAGTGATAATAATTTATATATTAATATATGTTGGAAAACTACACCTTCTGAGAAGGAGAAAAATTTCCTTTAGTTTTTTTATAAGATTTGTTGCCATCTTATTCATGTATTTGTTTAATAAATAAATTTTTTTAATGTTACTTTATTTAAGCTTTTCTTGTCTTTTACAAAATAGGTGGGTTTTTTTTTTTTACAACTATCAATGTTTTACTCCGTAGCCTTGTAATTTTGAACCAAACACAAAAGAAAAACAGCTCCTTTATTAAGCATGCATTGGGACAAACTAGCCTTAGTGGAGGACTTTTTCCCGTATTTTTGTTACATGGAGAGGAAAACCGCAAAAACCTCTCACAGTTAACCTGAGCGCAAGGAAATTCTAACTTTTGATCCATCTACCAGTGAGGATATTTTACGTCAGCACTGTGGTCGATGCTAGCTAAGCTGTTATTGACACTAGGAATGTTTAAAAAATTGTGGTAATAGGAAAATAATAAATACTTACACAGGTAATAAATTAAAGTTTTTTTTTACAGCCTATCAAAATGTATATAAATCAAAGGTTTCACAGGATGCATATATTTCATACTTTGCGAATTTTATTTTAAAAAAATTTACCACTATTCATACAAAGTCAGACAAATATATGTTAGGAATTAAGAAAGCAGACCACATTGTGAAGTCATTTAAATGGAACTACAAAATCAATTACAGGGATTGTTGAACACAATGTGCTGAGTTCAATCCTAATTTTTTTGATTCTCAAGCCAATCTTGATATTTTTTTGTATCGTTATACTCATGTTAAAATTAAAAAGATAATTTTGAATCAACACTTCAACAGAAATGCAAAATTTGAGGAATAATCAAGTTTTTTTTTTTTTCATAAGAGAAAGTGATATTAAGGCTTAAATAGACTGCCAAAAAAAGTATTTAAACTCATTTTTGTAATAAATTTTTTTTTTTTAAATTTTCAAATCCATCTTAATTAATAAATTTTTTTTGAGTTAAGTTCATGCCAAATTTAAAAACATAATTTTGAATCAACCTTTCAACAGAAAGACGAATGTGAGGAATAATTATGCTTCTTTTAAAAGAAGCGAAAGTAAAAAAAATTTTTTTTTTAATTGTAATATAAAGGCTTAAATAGATTGTCGAAAAATTGCAAAAACGTATTTTAAAGTTATTTTTATTATAAATAAATCACATTTATCAATTTTGCTATTAAACGATTTACTCAAATCAGTAAAAGATGTGAATCAACAAAAACTTTGAATCAATAAAGTGGACCGATTCTATTGATTTGAATCACTTAGATGATTTGTTTTGCTCCAACTCCACAAAGCGGGACAGCCACTGAGGCATTTATTGATGCCAGGCCATACCCGATGAGTTAATGCTTTAAAGAAGCAAGATAACATTTGTCTTAGAAAATAGCTTATAATTTATATATTTTTAAAAGCCGTTACATGCAAAGTATAAAGAATCTTATTAAACACAGACTAATGCTCAAACGAAACAAGATAAAAAAAAAAAAAAAAAGCTAATAACGTATGTTTTATTAAATTTATTAAAAATTCTTATATTACACTATCTAAGTTATACATTTTAATGGTGAAAAGAAGCAAGATAACATTGTCAAAATTACTCATAGCTTATTTTTCAATAATGTTTCATTTTAATTATAAAGGACCAACTAAAGCTTCATTTAATGTTTTATAAATATAACAAGATAGAAACATTTAAAAATGTTTAAGCTATACAAGTACACAATTTATACACATAAATAAGACAGCATATCAGTTACAATACATATTTATGCAAATAACAGAATAATTCAATTTTAAAATTGTGTAAACATTTTAAATATTAAAAATTTCTGAACATTATACAGTTTTCAAAACTTGAATTTTCTTCAGAATGTATTTAAATCATATAATTTTAGAATTACGCATTTGAAAACTGGATTTGGAACAATTTCAACCTAAATATTTCAGGTATTTCAATCACTTACAGCAGCTGAAGCTACAAATTTTTACAAGGCTTTTTCAACCCTGATTATTTTAATTCAATATTATTACACTTTAGTATTGATACACTGATTTTTAATAAATTAATTAAAAAATTGCATAATTTTTCAATCAATTATTCTATGAACTACTAGAAGTTTTCTTTTTTTTTTACTTGTTAATTGCAACATATAATTTTGACTTGCTTCATTTGCCACCAGAATTCCATAATAAATTCGTATGATCTTGTTTGTTATTTTTCCCAGTTAAAGATTAACAATACGTCAGTTTTTAATTTTTTTTTTTATTATTTAAAATATTAATAAATAAATAAATAATTATATATTTACAACATATCTGGAATTACATATTTCAATAATGAGCTTTTGTACAGTAATTTCGAAACGGTTCTATTATATATCTATGTGGTCTTTTTGGTCAGTATTATTTTAGATTTTTAAAAATCTTGATTTTAAATTTTAAAAAAATATATAAATGGCAAAATACATAAATATTTTAAGTGACAAACTTGTTGTGCATTTCATATGGTATTGGGGACATACAATGATAATTGTCACATTTTTAAAAAAATAGTAGCTTACACTTTATTATACCTTTGAAGGCTATTTTATTCAAATAATAAAAATTCTTATCTGAAACTAATTAATATACGTTTGAATGCTGCGATGAATAAGATAACATATGTTAATTATCTATTTTGTTCTTTTTTATAGAAAGTAAAACAATGCATTTCGTAAGCAAATGAAATAAGAACGATTGGTAAAATATGACTAACAATTTATATTTTTAAATTATATATTCTACTCAGGGTTGGCAAGTTTTTGACACGTGACGGTTTTTACCGGTTTATACCATGGTTTTTACCGTCATGTCAAAAACCCCACTGTCAAAAACCCATAGTTTTGGTAAAACTGTATTTTTGAGTTTAACTGCTTATAATTTAAAATTAATTCATTTTTGGGCAATAAAATTAGAAAAAAAGTTGTTAAAAGATATTTAAGAACAGATTCTTGCATTTTCCCAACATGATTATATCAAAAACATACTATTTGAAGTAAAATATTAGGATACTAAGCAAAATTTTCAACATTTCCAAGCATCATTTTGTTTGGCATATTACATTACTGAAGAATGTCAAGTCATTCTTGGCTTAGAGTTTGTTAGTAGTTACAAGCTTTGAAAGTTTTGTTTAGCTTATTTCTAATATTTAAGAAATGCCGAATTTTAAATTCTTCTTTTTAGTTCTTGAATTTATTAGTAGTTCCAAGCTTTTTTGTTTGTTTGTTTATTTCTAACAATTAAGAAGTGCAAAATTTTGAATCCTTTGCAAATCAAGCTATAATGATAATTGTTTATTTCTAACAATTAAGAAGTGCAAAATTTTGAATCCTTTGCAAATCAAGCTATAATGATAAAAGTAAGTATCACTATTTTCAATAAGTATATTGCAATATTTCTATATGAATGTATATCCTTCTATAAGAATACATGTTTATAGTTGCAAAATCAATAGCAATCATTTACAACATTAATTTAACAAGGCAATTATGTGAAAATAATATATTGCCTGCTTTATGCCATAAATTAAAGAAAACAGTAGGTTTTTGACGTTTTTTACCGGTAAAAACACGGTTTTTACCACTGTCATGTCAAAAACCAGTTTTTGACGGCAAAAACCCAACCCTGATTCTACTAATAAAAACTCTTATTTTGAAATAAGTAAAGTAAGCATATTTTAATGCAGTAGTGAACAAAATAAAATTTCTCAAAAATTAATTTAGTTTCAAACATTTCTTTTGTTGGAAGCAGAACAATGCATTTTAATGTATGAAAGTAGCAAGATAACTTATAAATTACGGAAAATATAGCTCACATTTTATAACTTAGCATGTTGTTTTATTTAAATAATAAAAAATTCTAATCTTGAACAAAGTAAATAATACATTTTAATGCTGTCATGAAATTCATAAAACATTTATTTTGTTCCAAACACTTCTTCTTTTGTAAGCGGCTGAACAATGTATAAACCCAAGCGGGACCAAATAAATTGACTTCGAGAGGTATGAAAGGATAAGGAAATATTTTTGTTTGATAATATTCAAAGAGTGTATGACAAACAAACTCGAAATATTCAAGTTTTTAAGGAGTATATTCGATGACGCATGTTGCAAGATCAAATTTTCTTCAGGGACTATGCACTGTAGGTAAAAGCCAAGTGATGACACGATTTTTTATCACAATACTGATTTGGAAATAGGCCACAGATTTTTGCATAGTAATATTTATGAGTAATGAAATGATGGAAGACGGAGTACCTAAATATTTCAAGCAACAAATGTATTATCCATTCAAAATGATTTTGCACACAATTGTCTTTATACTGCTCTTTATTTTACAAATTGTAAAAAACATTATTTTAAACAACTCAATTCATACATTTTAATGTAATGAAGAAACAAGATAGCATAAGTATTTGTCAAAAAAAAAAAAAACACATTATTTTTCAATGCTATTTCATTCAAATAACAAATATTTTATCTTGAATGAACTAAATCATACATTTTAATGTCGCAATGAGCATATTTTGGTATTTATCTGCTAATGTCAATTACAGTCGCCAAAGTATCAAATGGATTATAAACTCGCAATTAAAAAAAAATAAAAATACAGTAAAGGTTTGCTGGTATTGGTTAGGAGTTATACCTTAACTCCTTCTGCAATATATATATATATTTTTTTCTAGTTTCTCACAGGCTACTACCTGTAAATCACCACAACATGACGATTAATTTTAATAAGATACCGATGCAGGAATCCTTGTGCAGAAACAAATATGGTAAAGATTTGTCAAAAAATTATTTCGTTCCAAACACTTCTTCTTTTGTAGGAAGCGGAACGATTCGTGGACCTAATCTGGTCCAAATAAATCCGCTTTCTGGTTTGAGTGGTACAACAGGATAGGGAGACGTTTTCGCCTGGTAATATTCAGAAGGAGCATGACAGACAAATTCAAAATATTCGAGTTTTCGAGGAATATCTTCTTCCGGTCCTATAATGTATGTTGCAGGATCAAATCTGCCTTTGGGACTATGTGTCGTTGGTAAAAGCCAAGTGATGACAGCACTTTTTTCACAATACTGATCCTGTAGTAGGCCCCGGATTTGAGCATAGTAAACTTTATTAGTAATAAAATCCACACAAGAGACAACGTCTCCAACTTGAAAATAAGTTCCTTTAAAAAACATAGCTTCAGCTGTCACGGGGGTAGCTACAGAAGTTGGAGCTTTCAAGCAACACTTTTTAAAAATATTTCGGCGACCTTTTCCTTTCGGATTATTACTCTTAGATTGAGTTTGTTGCTTGAATTTTGAACTCTTCGCTCGAGTGCTTTTTCTCAGAGTAAACGGACAACCATTTCCATTATTTTTGTTATTGCTAATGGTAGATGATCTGACAGAGCAAGAATTACAAACGACTTCATCCTCCTCATTTTTATGCCACATTGTAGAGGATGTAGATTTGCACATCGTGCATTTAGGTTTCAAACCAAACGGCATGTTTTATATGGTAAATTTATTTTGAATCGGAAATAAGAAAATAGACTAAAATCGAAAATACTCGGCGGGTAACTTTATTTGTTTATTGCCTATTTCTGTGCGTCTGTTACTCTTAAAAAATGAGCAACCTGTAAGCCCTGTTGTTACGGTTACATAATCTAAATAATAGAATAGATTTCTCTCCTTCGTTAGGACGGAAAAAGACAACCAGAAGCGTTGTGTTTTTTAAGCAATCAGCCGGCTGAGTTAAGAAATTATAAAATATCAATTTATTTATATTTTAGCGCTTGTTTATAACTTGGTTGTTGTAAATTTCTGACTTAATTTGTTTAATAGTAGATTGTAGTTTTAATCATTAGAATCTAAGAAATCAAGTAAATTTTTATATTTTAAAATCATTGTCATATCAAATTGTCCCACATCGTGATCTTTTGTACCTTATCGAAGATCAGACTTATTTATTTGATTTTGGATAGTTTTTGACGCATCAAAAAAGGCAGAAAAGCATAATTTCTTAACTATCGTTAAAGATAACGATAACAGATGAAATCTTTTCAATTTTATCTGATTGTCGCTGAGCAAAATAATTTACTTTTTGAAGAGAGACATTTAACTCGCATAAAGAGGTTGCATAACGACTGTTGACCGCCCACCGAATTAAGACATTTTAAGTAATTATTTAAATAAAATGTTGCTTAGGAATAGTTTGAAACTCTTTTCAGTGAGTCGATGTATAACATCGCGTCTTGCTTCTAGATCATACGGAATAAGCGAAGAAGATATTGAGAAAATAAAACAATATAAAGAGAGGGTTGAATTGGAAAATAGTGATGCATTAAGAAAAACTTATAAGATGTTGAAAGATGAGTTTTCTAGGTATGCTAAAGGGGATTTCAGTCCTCCCAAATCTAAAATATCGAAATATTCGGAGTATGTGGTGATTGGGGGTGGAATTATGGGATCATCTATAGCTTATTCATTGAAGCAAAGAGCGCCTGACAGCTTTGAAGTGATGGTTGTGGAGCGAGATCCAAAGGTAGAATATTTTTTTAAACATTTAATGATGCTGCTTTTTCACTTTAAATACAATTAATTTGAATATTATATTATGAAATGGTCTTCTCTAAAATTTTATGTATTTATTTTTTATAGTGTTGTGGATAATGTCCTCTTTTTAAACTGTTTTTTATTTTATGAGCGATATAAAGTATGTAGTGTGTTTATATGAATCAAATTTACAGTGAATTTTTAATTAATAAAGTTTTGTGTTTGTTTGAAACATAAATACCATCTGTACTATTTGTACCGCATACTATTTTTCATTATTTTAATATATTTAGCATTATTCATTATTTTAAAAAATTCAGAAATTCTGATTGAAAAAATTCTGGCTGAAAAATTTAATTAAAAATTGATTTTTATGTGAATTTTTTTCTCAAACTTTTAATACAATATTCCTTTTTATTTTATTACTCATCTAATTTTATTAAATTATATTTTAATGTAACTATCAATATAATTTTACATTATAGTTAGAAAAATTAAAGAATTATAAATGAAAGCTCTTATAATACCTTTGAGCAAAGATCGTGAATCCTGCAACCAAGAGAATTGTAGGTTTAAACACTAAAAGACTTAACATCTTTCTACTACATCAAGTTAAAATGATTTTTGATTTAAATATCATTAAATGTTATGATTTTTAGATCCAATTTTTTATGTATGTATCGGTACTAAATATTTTTGTTTTCAGTACACAAGATCATCTACTGTTCTGTCTGTTGGAGGTATAAGGCAACAGTTTTCTCTGCCAGAAAATATACAATTGTCTATGTACAGTGCTGAATTTTTAAGAAACATAAAACAACATTTAAGTGTTTTAGGTAAATATATTTTATTTACCTAAGTTCAGTTGTATGTTAGGTAAATATACAACTGTCTGTGTACAATGCTGAATTTTTAAGATACATTAAACTATATTTAAGTGTTTTAGGTAAATATATTTTATTTACCTAAGTTCAGTTGTATATTAGGTAAATATACAACTGTCTATGTACAGTGCTGAATTTCTGAGAGACATTGTGTTTTAGGTAAATATTTTTTTTAATAAATTTACTGAAATTCCTCTAAAAATAAATTTTTTCTTGAAATATACTTTAAATTTCTACTATTTTTTTTCTTTCTTTTTTTTTTAAAAAAAAATTACAACTGCTTCTTACAATTTAAAAGTTTTTTGTGTGAGGAAATGCTAATTGTCATTTTAGTTATTTTAAAAGTATGTGATTCTCAACAAGCAAAGTGTCAGAAAGATTTAGGTAGTTTGCAAAACTTCTCTTCTTTTTATAAACCTACATAAAATATTAGAAGGGAAAAAAATATGTTTTGTCCCTTTGACACAGAATTTTTATACTTTTTTCATTATTTTATACTAATTAAGGTCATAATAATTGAAAAATATTATATTTAGCATTTTAATAAATTATGATTGTTAAATACAGCATTAAACATCTTTCTTTTCTGCATCAAAGATTAAATTTTTCAAACTTAGAAACTATAATTTTTCAAATTTGCAGTTTTTTAAATTTAAAGAAGCAATTATTTGTCATTGAAATTTTTTTAATTTATAAAATCTATTATTGTTAAATTTTTGAATATGAATGAAAAGAAAAATTTAACAAACTGCTTTTTTTGGATGTTATAATTTAGTGCAAATATAATTCCGATAATCTAATAGATCTTTTTAGTAACTATAAGACTATTTTTTTTTACTTTGAAAAGATACCAAAATATGTCTTTACTTGTAATTGGAGTGTCAGAAATTTTTTTATAAAAGATACTTACAATTAGTTATAACATGTTATTGTTAAGCTAAAATTTTTAGCATTTGTAGAATTCTTTTTTAAATATGCAATTAGTTTATATTAAATATATATTAAAATATGACCGTATTAATTATTTTAAAAAATTCAGTTTGAAAAATTAGCCACTTAACTGCCATGGGCGTCTATATACGTCTCGGCCAGACGATGCGTTAACTGCCGCAGGCGTATATTATGCTTTCCCGAAATGCGATGTTTTGCATTGCGCTGCTATAAATAGTACTACACCCCCTACTTCAGAATGCAGTAAAATGACCTTGAATGTGTTTGCTTTGCAAATGTATTACTAATTTCGGAGGAGGGGGAATGGGAAAAGAGTGTTATGGAAAAGTGATATCGTATTAATCGCTTGCATGTCTCTATTTGAGTAAGGTCGGGTTTATTCTTTTTTCGCTTTCGTTTCTCGTGTGTATTTGGTGCTTTTTATTCTTTCCATCAACGTCTTCAAAGAGAAATGCATCGCGAAAATGTGCCGTTTGTTCAAGAAGAAAAATTTGTCGTGAATCCCGCTATCAGTGCTATGAATGTGATGTTGGTTTATGTGTCCAACCATGTTTCAGGATTTATCATACAACAGCTAAGTTTTAACAACTTTTATATTGTATTTTTATTCTTTAATTTAAACTTTGTATTTTCTTTCTTTCCTTTTTCTTGTCTTGTAAAAGTAAACTGTTTTTAAATTGCAAAGCATGCATCATTTTCCCCCACCAAAACACCGCATAAGACAGCGCACTTGAGCGAAAAACGGTGGTTCTGGGAAGTGAATCACATACATTTTACTCGCAAGTTAAGGGGTTAAAGTATTAATTATGTACTATGTTCAAAAAATTTATTTAAGGAAGTATCAACTTAAAAAGGAAATTCCAGAAACTCTTAAATATTATTTTTATATACAAATCTCTATAAAATCAATTCTTTGTTGACTTTTTTTACATAGGACAAGTTTGTACTGGTTCTTGTAAATTATGAAAATAAATTCACATTTTCATTCTTTAAGTTATTTATAATTTCTAAAGAATTTAAAACAATGTTATTAAATATTTAAAATGTTCTATTTATAATGCTTTTGTTTTTGTAATTCTACAGATGATGATCCTCCTGATATTCAGTTTCAACCGCATGGATATCTGTTCCTTGCTACTGAAGATGGAGCTGAGCAAATGCTAAAAAATTATAATGTTCAAAAGTATGCTCATAAGGATATATTAGTGCAGTTATATTGAATTACCATAACATATAAATTCCCCATTATTACAAATGAATCGAATTACCAGAGCATATAAATTTTTCATTGATGAATTTCTCATATAATGTATTATCACAGTTTTCAATTACAATAAGATATAGTGCAGTTGAATTGAATTACCATAATATATAAATTCCTCATTATTACAATTGAATTGAATCACCATAACATATAAATTGTTAATTTATGAATTTCTCATAATATGTATCATCACAGCTTATCTGAGTTACAATGAGGTTAAGTGCATTTGAATTGAATCACTGTAGCATACAAGTTTTTAATTTGTGAATTTCTCATACTATATATTATTACATCTGAATTGAATTACAATAAGATATAATGCAGTTGAATTGAATTACCATAACATATAAATTTCTCATTATTACAATTGAATCAAATTGCCATAGCATATTAATTTTTAATATCATAATCACTTACTTAATATCATAATCACTCACTTAACATCATAGATATTTATCAAGATGTGTGATATTATGTAAAAACTGAATTTTATGCTCAATAATTTTTAAATTATTCTCTCACATATATATATATATATATATCTATATATATATATATTTTAGTATTTTTCAACTTTCATTATCAAAATAATAGAAAAATTTTTAGTTTATTAAAATAATTAAAGATATACTAAAAGGCAGTAACTGTAGGTACATATTTTTTTTTAAAAGTGAACTATCAAAAAATAGTTAATTGTTAAACAACTTGATAGTTTTTTTCAGTAATGTAAACTGAAAATTATGAGAAAGTGAACGTTTAAAGATCATTTTAAAAAAAAGGGTATTTGTTTAAAAAATTAGTTTTAAAATTTAAAATCACTTGAAAAATTTATTAATATTTCCTCTTCCGAAAAAATGTACTTATAAAAATTTAACGAGTTGAGAATAATCCTAACTAAGTAATAATTTTTTGTTGCAGTAATCGGAACTTAACCTATAAATAGAGATCATTTTACCAGTCTATAATTATTATTTTAAAAAACAATGAATATTTTTTTTTCAAAATGGAATCTGAATAAAAAAAGGCAGTGTCTTTAAGGGGTGGCAGCTTACTTTTACAAAAAGGGCAAAGAGGTTGCATTTATTGGGAACAAAATGCAAGCAGAGCAGACTGTACTTAAAAAAACACTTATGGAGGACACTGCTATGTATTAACGTAGCTGAATTGAATTGCAAAAAGATATATATATTCTTCATACTATGCATTATTACAGTTGAATTAAGTTACCATAACAGTTGAACTGAGTTACCATAATATATAAATTTTTTGTTCTGAAATATGTTATACATGTCAATAAGAAAATAATAAGAGTTATCCTTTGTGGTATAACTTATAAGTAAAACTAACCTCAAGCAATATATTTAGGGTTTAATAAATTCAAATATTGCATAAGCATCTTAGAGGGAGAAGGTTTGTGATTTGCTTATTTTTGTTGACAAGAGAGAGTGCTTATGTAGGACATTAAAATCCACTAATGTTAAATTTTTTTTTCAATGCAAAATAAATGCAACGGAAAATTTTTTAATTAATATTTTATAAAAATCTTTTAAAATAATAAATTTTTATTTTTGTGATTTGAGGGTGCCTACTGACTCTTTATACTCCTTAGAAACTCCTTGGAAGTAAAAAAGTCTCCAAGGAGTACTTGGAACTACTTAGATTTTCAAATTAGTCCTTAGAAACTCCTTAGATTATTATGTTGCATAGATGAACTTATTAAGTCCGCTGATGAATTTGCTGTCCAAGCAGGGAAACTAAATGATATGATTTAGCTGTCAAAATCTAATAGTTTAAGAAAAACTTTAAAAGAAAAAAAAATTGAATTGCAAGAGTTAGAAGAAAATACTAACAGCAAATAATTTTAATTTTACATGTTACAAGCAAACTTAATTAATAATTTACTGTGATTTTTTTTTTTGTTTTTGTTTGTATGAAATGCCTTAGATTTTCTTATGTATTCAAATTTAAAAATATAAGATTAGTAGGTTTTTATGTTAATCTTCAACATCTGTACTTTACCAATATTTATTAAAATATTTGAAACTGGAAAACGTATTTATTTGTAAAAGTGATAACTTTATTTTTCTTGATGAAGTTTGACTAAGTCAAAATTTATTTCCAAAAGGCTAGAAAAAGTATGCAAAATATACTTTTTTGCATGTTCCTTATAATAACTGCTTTTTAATTTTTTTAAAAAAAAGAAGAAACTGTCTAGTTATCTTTTACACAAAGTTTTAAAATTTTTGATAAGTCCTTAAAATTTTGAGCTCCTCGGATAGTCCTTGGATTTCTTCTTTTGATCTCTGTATGAAACCTAGATTTTGAAATGCATTTTTTTAAAATTTAATTAGTTTTTTATTCTGATTTCTTTTGATATAGTTAAAATAGCTCTTAAAAATATTTTTATTTATCATTATTTTCATATTTTTTCTCTATTCAATGAAAGCATCTCTTTTTCACTAATACATTTTCTTTTGTTTTAAAATTTCATGTTCATATTAAATATTTAGCAATTTTTTATGGCATAAATATATTGTTTTAAAAGAAAGCACACAAATTAAAGAGTGAATAGTTTGAAGTTTTTGTGTTTGTGTTTAGTTGTAGAAGTGTTTTTATTCATAATACAATGTAACTTAATAACCATATAATTAATGTATTTTTTGTTTTTTTATGTAGCTTTATTAAAATTATATTTGTTATTTCGGAGTAACAACTTTATTTGACTAAAATAGTTTGAACCTAATAAATATTCAAAATTTTAGTAAAATCTAATTTTAAAAACTATTTTAGTTTGAAAATTTTTGAAGTTAATAATTTTGTTTAATGTTTTATTTATATACTTTTATTTATTGAATTTGATTTTTTTATGCATTTAAAGTAATGCTATAGTACATGGAATGGTGTTGAAACTTTAGTTTCTTTGAAGTTAAATTAACATATTTAGAAACATTTTCTTTAGAAAACAGCACATTTGAATTTTGTCAGATAAAGAGATTTTAATTTCGTAAATATTTTTAAATGGCATCATTAAATATTGGGAAATCTATGTTCTAATTTGTATGTTTGTCTCCGTTAATTGCTGTATTATTTATTTTTCGGTTTCTTTAAAAATTCAGTTCGTTTTTATTGCTTTCAAAATTGACTTATTAAAAAAAATGTGCACAGCATTGCCCAGATCGAGCAAAATTATTTCTAAGAAAAAAAAGTTTCATTCGTTTAGACCTTTTTGACTGTATTATGTAATAATGTATTAACCTGTGTAAGTCTTGCAAAGTTATTGGTAGAAGTCATTGGTGAATTTAAAAACTCTTGACAGGTACCTTGTATATTTTCTTAATAGGTATTCTTTGCTTTCTAAAGTAATTACTTTAATTAGCATCAAAAACACAATTCGGTCCCATTAAATTAATTCAATAGCATAAAAATTTATTCATAATTATTTACTTGAATAAAGGGACTAAATATGGTTTTCTTTTTATATATATTCATAAAATTTTAATTTAATATATTAATGATTTTTGCTTTTTTTTCCATCTTTGAGTAAAACATGAAATTTTACAGAGAATTAGGTGCTAAAGTTGAGCTCTTGCAACCATATCAATTGAAAGAAAAGTTCCCATGGATGAGTACTGAAGGAATTGCTCTGGGATCTTACGGTAACTACAATAATAAATACTAAGGAGTATTAGATATAGGTTATTTCCTACTAAAAATGTGTACTTTATGAAAGTGGTTGTTATAAATTATTTTTAATAAACTCAATTGTTTATTTAGTTATATTTAAAATAAAACTTTTTAAATAGAAGATTCTGAGCTAGATATTACCTGAGTAACTTTTGCTCTAATAACCATATTTTTTTCTATTGATAAATTATGAAATATTATTTATGATGAATTTATTACCAAACAAGTTTTAACAACACCAACATCCTGTCTGGTTGCCGAGGGATGAAAATTGATTACCAATCATGGAAAACATTCATCATTTGAGTTGGATCCTAACTCTCTAATACTGGAATGGTTACATCATGCAACTAAGGGTAAAATTTCCAGAAAAACTGCAAAAATGAGGGTAAATTTTATTTTTGATGATGCATCTCCTTTTATAACAAATGTTATAATATAGATGTTGGACATACTTAAGTGGGAGACATAAAAGCAACTGCCTTACAGCATCTCCTTATGTGATATTTCTGTTTTTGACTGCTTAAAAAAAAATTAAAGGTGGACAGTTCCAATTAGACATAAAAGAGCAGCAGGCAATTTGAGATTTCTTGAAACTTCAAAAAAAGGAATTTTGTAGAGAGAATGAGGCATATTCAAGCTTGTGAAGTACTGAGATGATTGTGTATTGGAAGTTTTGTATAATTGGCATACCAAATCTTGTCTGCCTTTGTATCAAAGCTCATTTATTGGCTCCTTTGTTCTGAGGGAAACAAATTTCAGACTCATTCTTCCTATATACTTGTATGACCAGAAGGCAATTATCACAACATCTGCAGATTATTCCTAATCTCAGATTATTATTATTATTATTTTTTTTTAAAAAGCAAGTGTAGAAAAAATTGTAATAGATAAAATCATGAATAAGTAAAAATTAAAGTTAGAAAGAAAATATTTTATCTATCTTCATTAATAAAAAATAAGCAATAGCTTCTTTCCCCTTATTTTTTAAAAAAATTTGAAATTGTAGAAAGACATTTAATGTTAATTTTTCTGGTTATTGTTTTATTATTCTGCTAGTATCTGTGATGGTATGGCAATAAATTTCATTTGAAGTTTGAAGAAGCTTTAAATTGGCACAAATCTAAATACTATAAATTGCAATTTTGTTAATTTCTTCCTTTAAAATGAAAAGATTTTATTTTGATATTGTCATCTGCAAGCATATCCTTTTTTTACTGATTTCTTTATTGAAAACATAAACATCTATTTTTTTAAAAAATCCTTTTGGGCATTGCTTAAGTGTTTTTTTTTTTTTTTTTTTTTTTTTTTTTTGCAAAAAAACTTGTTTCTTTCAGGACATTAGAAGAAACTGGAAAAAATGGAAGAAACTAAAGATGACTCATATAATTGTTTAGAAGTAAATATTATAGGAATAGCTGCAGTTTAAAGAAACTAAAATTAATGTATAAATAGTACTAGAAAGCTATAAGTTTTTCACAGCTACTTTTCTTTATAAACTAAAAGAAAACTATTTTTAAATTATTTATTTTAGTTTTACACAGAATTTTAAAATCTATATATCATTCTATTGAAGAGTTGGATAAAGTATTCATACTAACCAAGTACTTTTATACAAATTAATATAGTAATTGTAAATTCAATACATGATTTGTACTAGTATGTATGCTTATTATGTGACTTTTTTAATTTTGGAGCAATTTATAAAATTTGATTTTGATATTTTAACAGTTCTGCATATAATTATAAAATAGGATTTTATTTTCTATGTTAAATAGAAAAGTATTACATTTACTTTAATTTTTTAAGAAATTCATTAAATTTATTTTTCTTCTACTTGGAACCATTATTTAAACAGGATATTTATTCTTTGAAAAGAGTTTCTTCCCTTTGAGTTGGAAGAAATTTGTTTTTTCACTAACCGGTTTTTTTACCCTGTAGAAGAAACTTGCCATTCCTGCTTGGAAAAAATTATGGAAATTTCTGTGTATTCATCTCAATTATTAAATGCATGTTTTTTTATTGAATTATATTTCGATGTTCTGTTGGTAATTTTTCAAAATCATTGTTCAGCCTGATTGGCATTAATTTTGAATTTGTTTCTTTAACAACATTAGGTTTTGAAAATGAAGGCTGGTTTGATCCATGGGCTCTCCTAAATGCTTTTAAAAAAAAGGCATGTTCTCTGGGTGCTGAGTATGTCAATGGTGAAGTAATTGGTTTTGAGTTCAGAAATGAGCACCCTATTGTGGACCCAACTCTTGACCCTCTCCTTCGCACAAATTATATGTATGTGAGTAGGCATCGCTTTTTTTTCTTCCTTCAATATTTTTTATTTGATAGACATGACTTAAGGCAATAAATTTTCATTTCTGATTTTTCTTCTAAGCAGTTAAATAATTTATTTGTGCATTCCCGAATTATTCACCTTTATGAATATTCATTAATACTTAAGTCGCTTCATATAGAATAATACACTTACATATTTTGGAAAAGGTGAGGCTACATCAATTAGCAAAATATGACAAAAGGGAAAAATTAGAGGTAAAAAAAAAGATAAACCAACACAAGAAAAAAAATGGGAAAATAAAAGACTAAAAGAGGGGAAAACTACTTGGATCTTTTAACTGGCTGATGACGGAAGGTTTATTCTTTAGGAAACACTTAGATGTTGGGTTGGTTTTAATATTTTATTGTAAGATTGCTTTAAGTTAAAAGAATGTGAAGAAATATGATTTAATTATGCCCTTTTTATTTTACTTTTTATTGTTCACTGTGATTTTCAAAATACTTTTTATTGAAAAAAGGTGAGGCTTTTCTTTTGCGATAATTGAAAATTTTTTAAGCGAATGGTTGAAATAAGTTTCATCCATTTTCCAGATATGTATTCTCTCGTATGTTAGACTACGGCTTGAAATAAACAAGCTTTATTTGTTACTATTGTATTAACTATTAATATAGCCATGCAACAATCTGGCAATTGACCTGGAATTGTTTAGAAAAGTTTCATAAAGAAATAAGTAAAGAGTGTGTTTATTTGAAAGATTTATTTATATAAGACAATCACGATGCTTTGGATAAATCTTAAATTTTCAATTCTTTATACTTAGCAAGGGTGATTGTACTCCGGGTGTACCCCGAAATTCCGGGTTTTTCACATCATCCCTCCAGGTCTAGAAATTAGGAGCAGGGCATGTGATTTTTCACAGACCATTGATTCGCTTACTTCTGTGAATCAAAACTTATATAATCCTGTGAAATTTTCACCACAATTTAAATTTTGAAGCCTTTGCTAAATAGCGTTAATAAGACAATTTGATATATGTGACTCTTTCGTAATTTTGAATAATTTTTTTCTTCGTTTGTCTTATCTTCATCGTGTTTAGTATTATAAACTATGCCGGAATCCACTGATATCACAATTCATATTCACACAATTTTAATATCCAACATCGATTTTCGTATTTACCTAATTTAAAAGTTATTCCTTGTGATTCGCTTTCATGCGATTTAAAAATTGTATGCCGCGATTCGTACTTATGTGATTTAAGAATACGAAGTGATTTAAGAATCCGCAATTTGTATTTACAGGTTTTTAAAATCAATATCATGATTCGTTTCCCCACCAGTTTAAAATCCAATGTCGCATCCGTATTCGCAGGATCTAATGTAATCCATATTTACGCTATTCAAAAACCCAATATTGCGATTTGTATTTTCCCATTCTTAAATCAAACATTGTGATTAATATATTTTAGTGATTTTAATACCCAATATCGCAATTTGTATTTTTGCATTCTTAAAATCCGATATTTCAATTCATATTCATGCGATTTTAAAATTAAATATCGCAATTCATATTCACACAAATTTAAAATCCAATAACACGATTCTTGTAAGAACTGATTTTTTTTATTAAATTAATTGCTATAAAAGTTTCATATTCTTTATTGGTAAGTAATTTAATTATAAATGGTTGTTCAAAAATAAAAATTTTATATAATGATATAAGCAATTGAAATTAGATTGTAAACATAAGCCTTGCCAACTTGGATTTTTTGCTGGAGAATTTTCTCAAATTCTGGGATTTAACATTTACAATTAACTAACACAAATTTAAGTAATTCTATATATTTGGCCTGTTATTGTAATATTTTTATTCATAATGACATTTTTAATCAAATTACTCATTCATATTTTTCTACTACTAAAAATATTGGGAGGAACTAGAACTTTTGGTTTGGCAGCTCTGATAAACCTATATTAACTAAGCATTTTTATGTTTTAATGTTTATATTATACCTGAATATATTTATCAAAAGTTAGGTTAAACTTTTCTATACAAAATATCCTAATTATATTAATAGCAGATCAATTTCAAAATACCTAATAATTTTGATATTTTTGGAAATACAGTCGAACCTCGATTTCACGAATTTTTCGATATCTCGAAGGGGGAAAAAAATTCCCTTCAAATTTCATATACTCTCAATGTTAAAAAAAAACTTGATTTCATGAAATTTTTTTTCTAATCCCTCGATAACTTGAATTTTTTTCCATAAATAGAGTAGATTTTTTTTCTAAAATTAAAAAAATATTCCAAAAAAAATAAAAAATTTTAAGAATGGCTGACAAGGCATGGAATGATGTGTCTTCCTCTACGATAATGAATGGCTTCAAGAAGTCTGGATTCATTAAAGATCATGAAAGTAGTCAAACAATCAATATCGTTAATTCTGCTGAAAGCAACACCGAAAATGATTGGAACAGATTGACCGAACTCATGAGGCTTGATGACATGGAATTTCATGACTTTGTAAACGTAGATGATGCAGTAACAGTGTGTGGTCAGTGGGATGACAATGATATCATCACTCAAACGAAAGCTTTTTGTGAACTATCAGAAGAAGAGGAAATCGAAGATTTACCGCCCAATGTTACTAACAAACAAGCACTTTCTGCAGTGGACACTGTAAGGAGATTTATTGAGAGGCAGCCGAATATGTCAGAGGAAACATTTAAAGCTATAGTTTACTTAGAAAGTGTTATAGACAAACTTTCATGCACATCTCTAAAGCAAACAACAATTGAATCTTTTTTTAAATGAAAGTGTAAAAAGCAAGGATGAGATTCTTCCGCGGATAATAAGATTTTCCGTATTTTTTATCCGTCGGCTGGATAGCTCATATTTTCGTAATTCAGATCTCGATTTTTATTCACGCGATTTTAATATCAATCATCGATTTTCGTATTTACCTGATTTAAAAGTTGCACATTGCGATTCTTATTTACGCTATTTAAATATCGTATATTATGATTCTTATTTAGGACATTTAAAAATCCAATATTGTGTTTTGTATTTATGCATTTTTAAAATCTCGATTTTATTATCAAATCTCGATTTTCGTATTTACCTGATTTAATAGTTGAACGTTGCGATTCTTATTCAGGCGATTTAAATATTGTACAGTGCGATTCTTACTTACAAGATTTAAAAAATCAATATCGCGATTTGTATTTACGAGCTTTTAAAGCCCTATGTAGCAATTCGTATTCACGTGAGCTTAAAATCCAATATCGTGATTCGTTTTTGTGGTTGTAATATCGCGCGATTTAAAAATTATGCATCGTGATCAAAAAATTAAAAAATCATGATTTGTATTTTCGCATTTTTTAAATTCGATGTAGAGTTTCATATTTACGTGATTTAAAAGTCTCATATCGGGATTTATATTCACATGGTTTACAAGTTTAAAAATCGCACTTTTTCGTCAAATTTTTGTTTATATATATATATATATATATATATATATATATATATATATATATAATTATTTTTTTTTTCTTTTTTTCTTTCTTTCTTTTTTTTTTTTTTTTTGGATTTCCTCTTTTTTACTTTCTGACTACTCTCATCCCTGAAAAAGTGTTTTTAGAATAAATATGGAATAGTAAATAAGGTATGTAAAGAGCATTTTTCTTTATTCTACCATCGATAACATGCGATTTACGATAATTTGAATTTTCGATATCTCAATTTTTTCTCCTCTCCCTTCAAATTCGAGATATCGAGGTTTGACTGTATATTCATGACTAGGGGGTTAATACCCCGGTTCACTGCTGCTCAGCATTCCCGGTGATTGATTCACAATGATTGCTATTTCTTAACATAAAGCAGTTGAAATTATTGAACTAAAAATATAGGTACGAAAGGAACACTTGTGCTTCCACTTCCCAATTATTTCCCTTATACTATTAAGATCTATTAGTGAACATAAATCATTTTTCTAAGTAATCATTTTTTAAAATAACATTTAAAATTAAAAGTATCATAACTGATAATTAAGGCCCGGATTTTGATGACTTTTGCATTTTTTGCATTTTTGGACATTCTTTGTCCATTAGAGCATTTTTTTAGATTTATAGGGCATTTTTCTTTTAACTTTTTGGCGTATTTTGCATTTTAAAGCATTTTTTAAATTTTTTGTTAATTTTTTCCAATTTTTATTATTTTGTTATAATTAATTATTATTACACTGGCTTCCAAACAATGAAGAAAATCTCTAGGATATTAACAGGTGAAGCAACATCTTTTCAAATTGAAAAATAATTGTCAGTAAGTGAGACCGTCTTTTTCAAGTAGGCACCAATAACATCAGTAGACGTTGAAAGAAGCTTCTCCAGGTATAAAAATTTACTTTCAGACTAGAAACGCTCGTTTACATTTCGAAATATCAAAAAAAAAAAATTAATAATCCAACATAATTCTGATGTTTAGTAATATTATGAGATGGAAGTTGTTATATTCATTAAAGTTTTTATACAAAATGAAAATGTTTTGGAGTCAATATATTTTCCTTTTATTTGTTATTTTAGGATATAAAACATATTTTTCAAACTTTAATGAACGTAGAACAAGTATTGCATTGCTTTATATTTTTTGAAATGACTCATAATAATTTTAAAGAGTAAAACATTGCTTTAGTTCAATACTTTTACTTCATTTAAGTCATGTCATGAGGCATTTTTAGCGCAATTTTTGCATTTTTAAAGACATTTTTTGCACTTTTTAAGGGCATTTTTTGCACTTTTTAAGGGCATTAATTGAGATTTTTTGGGTCATCAAAATCCAGGCTCTACTGATAACTAATAAAAGAGTAAACTAATATAACTAATAAAGGAGTTATAACTAATTTGGAGAGTTCACAACTATAATTCAATATTTTTGCATTCCAAACGGACAGATGTATTTTAAATACAATTTTTGCATTCATCATTTTGTGCATGAAGCTGAAAGTTAAGTTTTAAATCATTTAATAAATCTATTTAACCCTAATTCACAATAGTATATTAATGTCATAGCTCCAAAAAATAATAATTGTAAAAACGGTTAATAAGATCAGATACCGATAGGAATAACTTTATGTTAAAATGTTATGTAGAATTACATTATTCTAATAATAATAATAAAAACAATCCTCCCAAACTCTTAATTTAGAAGTCAAATGAAATCAAAAACGTAATAATAAGAGTACAGGCAATTTTAACCTTTAAACTAATGAAGCAAAAATATTTATTGGAAAACAATAACTTTATGACTTATATCATTTTTATGCTGATGACAACCGAACCAATATGAAAATTAATGTGGGAAAATTGGATCCAACCATGTGATTTTCCAGTCTATAAAAATGTATTGACAACAATGGAAAACTGCGACACCATCATTAGATTTTTATATAGAGTAAGATACCTGCTATGCATTGACAAGAGGAAAGAAATTGGGAGAAGTTTGACAGTCTATTAACAAATGTGAAATTTGTTTTCAGATCAAAGATGATGAAGGAGAAGTCCATTGTGTAGAGTTTGCTTTCCTGATTATCGCAGGTGGTCCATTTTCATCTGAAGTAGCCAAATTATTGCACATAGGAACGGGTCCAGGAATGCTTAGTGTTCCTCTCCCCGTGGAGCCCAGGTAGAATACTTTTAGGTTGTTTTTTAAAATCAGAATTTTTCAATACTTTTAGAGGTAGCAGTACGCTTAACCGAATTATCTTTAACCCTCTGAGTGTTAGTACTGGCTTTTTCTGAACTTTTTGCCTCAAGTTTTTCTGCTTCAAAAAACCGGTTTCCCCCATATTATTCAAAGGAAGCTGGGAAATTTCCATACAACTTTATCCAGGGGCTCAACACTTGGAGGGTTAAGTAAAGGAAAAGCAAATAAAGAAATAATTTTTTTAAAACCTTTGCACACATTCTGACTTGGCAATCAATAATTAATTTTTAAAAATTAGTAATAATATTTAGTTTTTTGAAATTCTTAAGAAATCTCAGTTTTTAAATCCCTAACGCTTTTTTAAAATTTTGTACAGTTTTCAAAACTTATTTTTCCTTATAATAACTCGGATTACAACTGTTAAAAATCTGCATTCATTTGCTTAAATATAAATTTTTATCATTTTTTGTATGCAAACTCAATGAAAATATCTATGACACCGGTATAACATGCTGTGAAAACTTTAATAAGTATTGAAAAATTTATTATTCATTCAGTTTCATTTAGTATGTCTTACTGCTTTACTTTAAAGCTCTATCTTGAAAAGAATAAAATCTTTCATTTCAAATAGCGTAAGAAAATAATTCATGTGGAAAAGCATTTTTAAGTTTTATTTTTGCTCAAGACCTGCTTTTTTTTTTTTGCCTAAAATTATTTACAATATTTTTAATAATGTAGATATAGAGTTATAAAAATGATGTTTTTTTTTTTTTTTTTGTCTGTTACGAGTTGTTCAATAAATTATTGTTCCATATTTTGGTCTATTTTTTTTTCCTTTTTTTTTTGAGGAGAGAGGTATGGAACCCTTTAAATAAATTTATGAGTTTACTGATTTTTATTTTGCTTCATAATTTTTTTTTTTTGCAGTAAATTCATAGATTTTCTCAATTGCATATAATTTATACATATCAATTGTAAATTTATTATTGCTGTATGTATATTCAAGCATTGCTATTCATACAAAATAATATTATGCGTTGACTTATGTTGGTCATTTTTCTGTATCAATAGTATGCAATAAATGACCCCAAGAAAATTATTAATTTACGTTTTTCTTTATTTACCCATTTCTGCTGCCAGCTGTTTCATTACTTTTAAACTTCTGTAATATATTATTTGATAGAAATTCTCAAATTAAAAAAAAAAATAATAATAGTTAAGAAGTTTAAATTAATTATCATTATTACTGTTTATTTTTTATTTATTTATTTTGCTTTAATAATTTTTAATTTTTATGTTCTTAAAGTTATTCTTCTTGATTCAAAAATTCATAGTTTGTTCTTTATAATCTGAGATATTGTGAAATAGATTTACTTTCGATCAAATAGTTTTATAAGTTTTAAATATCTAATTCCCAGCAACAGTTTTACCTTTGCCCCATTCGGGCTCAATATGGGTCCAACATGAGCATGCACCGAGGGACCCATATTGGGATGTCTTTGATTTTTTAATATTAGTCCTATATTGGCCTTCATGGGTCCAATATATGGCCTTATAATTACTTAAAATAATAATTAATATAAAATATTGGGTAAATCTGACAATTCTATATAGGGCCAATATTGGTTGCAAAATGACTGTAAAATTTCAGGTGAATCGGGCAATTCTATATAGAGCTTATATCGGAAAATAACTGTCCTTTGAAACCTGATTGAGCCAAGATTCGTGAATATTGGTCCGATGAAGGGCCAAGTTATTTTGGGGCTGGGGATGTTATTACTGTATTTTTACCAACTAACTTTTTTGTCTGTGAGGGTGATATCTTTTACTTATAATTTCTACCTTTTTCAACAAACTACAAGAACACTGCAATATCTTCTGTAGCTGTGTTCGTGGTGACATTGCAAGTGTCAATCATTTTGTAACTACTACAAATTTAATTTATTGCCATATGATTGACAAAGAGAATAAATTATCAATCAAAATTTGTACCCAAGTCCAGAGTCAAAAGTGCTTAAAACTCAATGACAACTCTGTGCTGAATAACAATGCAAGTTTAAATTATTTCTTGACAAAATATGCAGTAATTCTGTTTGTAATTGTAAGGAAATTCTGACGGCTTTCTCATTGGCATTTACTCACATTTTAATTAAAACTCTGTGCATATTTTAATGCAAATAAGGATCCTTTCTTAAATAATATAAACTGAATTTATTGTCAAATTAAACATTTTCTCTTCTCTTTTGTTTATTTAAAAAAGTTAATTTAAAAACGTTTTATTTCATCGTTCAATGGTGATTTTGTATTTATGTTTCTTTAAGAATATTCTTTTCCTTTTTTGTAATTTATCCTAAAATATATTTACCTTTTTATTGATTTAGGAAACGGTATGTTTACGTTTTCAACTGTGAAACAGGTCCTGGAATAGATATGCCTTTGGTTATAGATCCATCAGGTGTTTATGTGAGACGAGAAGGTCTTGGAGGCAAATACATTTGTGGACGATCCCCATCTGAGGTAAAAAAAAATCTATTCAACTTTCATTTCATTGTTATTATCTTTTGTTGTTGTTGAGCCACAATGTCGGAAATATGGTCCCAATAGTTCGGTCAAGAAAACGCTCTAAAGTTTGGACCCCTTAATGTTCATTTTACTTTTTGCTTTTTTTGTTTATATCTCCAGAAATATTCACTTTTTAAGAACTTTTTCTGTCATTATTTAGGGTTAGTTTCTTTGGAGGTTGTAAGAAATATAAATTTATACAAAGATTGCATCAAAACTTTCCTTTTTGCTTTTACTCATTATCTTGTTGAATGTTTTTTATTTAGACTGAAGAACCAGATGTAAGTAATTTAGAAGTGGACTACAATTTCTTTGATTCGTCAGTTTGGCCAGTCATAGCAAAGAGAATTCCTCATTTTGAGTGTATTAAGGTAATTTTAACTATTTGACTTTATATATTAATTCATTTTATTTTACTTGTGGAATTTTTCTTCATCTTCTATTTTTACTGAAGTATTTACTCAGGTATTTATTTGGTTGTTAAGTTTTAACATAATTAAAGGAATCCTTTCAAAAAATTAAATAAATCTTTATTTTTGTATTGTCATATTATTGAATGTAACTTGTATGATTAAAGTACATTAAAATTAAATATACATGAACATATTATCCTATTAATGCTTAAATCTTTGAATTATGTAAAAAGTTTGTTTTCGTGACAAATGATAATATTATGCTACCTTTGCTATGTTTAAACTAGTACTTTAGCTTTGAAATTGCACTAAGCTCATAATTCAGATCCATATATATATGTAGTGGTAGGCTGTACCATCATATTTCTGCTAATTAAATACTTATATTGAAGCAGTACTTTTATCTTTTTTCAAAAGAGGAATATTTCTAATAAATAAAGTCACACTTGGCAGTTACAAACAATCAGTACTTAGAATCATCAACTTAATTACTTTTGTACAAAACTGTTAGGTAGCATATTAATTTTGTTTTTGTTTCAAGATTATTGAAACCATACTTTAAATTTATTTGATTTAAGGAAGACTTAAACTCTTGTACAAATTTTTTTAAACTGTAGTGTATGTAGAAATATACTGGTTATTTATTTATTCTGGGTACTTTATATTTATTTATTCTGGTTTAACTGGTTATTTATTTAAATGAAACACCATGAAAAATTTTTATACATTGATCTCAAGCTATTATGTGTTCACGCTCGTTAAATAAATTTTTACTGGAAATTGTTGAAATTTTTTGTTACATACAAAGTAACTCTGAAATTGAAAAAAACATGTTTTATTTTATTTATTTTAGTCTTTATTATAAATTGTCTTTATTTTACTATTTTTTTATTTCTCATGGCTAGAAGAGCAAATTATATTCTTTAATTTGTCCTTCTCTCTTATAAAAAGTAACCTGGTAAATGTCTATTGCACTAAAAAAAAATTTTGATTTTTTTCTTTAGCCTACTAAGAGGATAGAAGTAAGCATTTTCATTGTTACTTGAAAGTTTTTATAGAATGAGTTAACAGTAATATAATTAACATATTTTTAAAATTATATTTTCTTTTTTCAAATTTAGGTAAGCAGTGCATGGGCTGGCTATTACGACTACAACACTTTTGACCAGAATGCGATTGTTGGTCGCCACCCCTATTTTCCAAATGTGTACCTCGCTACTGGCTTTAGTGGACACGGCATTCAGATGGCTCCGGCTGTTGGAAGAGCCATGATGGAGCTCTTAATAGACAAGACCTATGTCACCATAGACCTTACAAAGTTTCATTTTCATAGAGTCTTTCAAGATCAGCCAGTCTATGAGCAACACATTGTTTGATGTCCATCAAAGCCAGTGCAGTGCAGAAAATACTAATTAAGTGACCTTTCTTAAATGTATTCAGTTTTTAAGACAACAGACTTTCGCGAACTCGCGTTTCTCTCCTTTTACTCAGTTTTAACCTTTCTGTAGTTTTGTCTCATCTTAACCTTTTTAAAGCTGTTCTTTAAAGGCCCTGTCACAAACACATTTAATACACCTGAAATAACTCGTTTTTGCCAATTATATGCTATTTTCTTAACTAGTGTGAGTTTGCAACAGTTATTCATGGCTTTTAGTCAAGCTTAGCGTTATGCTCTATGCCAATTCTAAAAATTGCACAAGATTTGAATATAAACAAAAGTCACAGTTTAGTGAAAATGAATAGCAATTGTGATCTGATTTTTAAATGTTTAAAAAGTTACTCCAATGCTAAAAATTTGAAAATATTGAGAATTATTTATTGATTTTTAACATTTTTGATTCGGTCGAAAAAGCTTGTTAATAAAGGTTTTTTTTTTTAAAGATGCTAAATATCTTTTAAAATATTTTCGTTAGTTGTCTGCTTTGAAGCCAAGTTAACTCTTTATGACAAAATTGTAGATATTTAGTTTAAAATTAAAGCTTTGCCTAAAGTCTAAGACATTTAAACTATGGCTAGTTTTTCCTGTCTAAAGAGCTTTGACTCTGTTAATTATGTTCTTTCAAGCTTTTACACAAAGAAAAAGAAAAACAAGCCTAAATTTAAGTGCCTTACACTTTAGGCAAAGTTTTAATTTTAAACTATATTACTATCTTGCTTTAAAAAGGGAAAATAGCTTAGATATTTTTAATTTACTTGAAAATTTCTAATATCTATTTTGGGATTGAATTTTTCTCTTAGATAAAAATAATTAAAGTAATCTGAAGATTATTTTCTGTATTTAAGTATTTTTGCATCAGAGTAACTTTTCAAAAATTAATTTGCAAAGTTTTCATGCTCGAAAGACTGGGACTTTTTTTCATAATGGCAGCTATTTTCATCATTTTTATAAAAGACCCTGACTAAAAAATAGACAAAACTTTTCCTAACAGTCATGATTAACTGTCCTAACTTATCCTAACAGTCATGATCACCACAGT
Organism: Parasteatoda tepidariorum; assembly: GCF_982258835.1. NCBI lineage: Eukaryota > Metazoa > Arthropoda > Arachnida > Araneae > Theridiidae > Parasteatoda > Parasteatoda tepidariorum. The sequence continues at coordinate 7,682,228 of NC_141758.1, read as the reverse complement.
TATAAAAATGCCGTATGTTTTTAATAAAGAGCTTTATTTCTTATGACAACAGAGCCTTTGAAAATAGCCTTAATTGTTTTCTTGTTAAAGTTTTAAATAAATTTTGTTTTATGGATGTTTTGTTAGATTTGTCAGTGCTCTGGGAAAATTAAATGATTGGCTGTAAAGTTTCTAAAAGGATATTAGAAAGCTTTCTACTTTACCTTTTCAGTTTAAAAAAAATTAATGAAATTGTCATTTCTATGAGAGGATTGTGTTCATTTGAAAGGTAAAGTGGTGAATATTCAAACATCCTTTTAAAAACTTAGCTTCTAGTTTTTTGAGTTTTCTCAAAGCGCTACTAAGAATTATGTTTCGTGTGCTTTTTGTTAGCCGAAAATCTCAACTTATAACGTTTAGATCTGTTAAGTTAGATCTGTAACGTTGTAACAGGCTGTTTAATGATGTAGTCTTCAAATTTATTTTTGTTACATTGAAAATGTGGCTACAAATATTCTTGTTTCTCACAATTAAATGAATTTTACAATAAGTAAAGTTTACCACATTTCCTCCACACATTATCTATGCTAATTAAAAAATTTGCCTTCTCTGAAATTAATTGTAATATTAGAAGATAGTATGTATACAAATAAATAAGATCTTCTTAATTTAAAATAATAAAATCGAAATGAGTATAAAAAAATCACTTTATTTTTCAAAGAAAAGAAAATATAGATATATCATTAAAAATTATTCATCAGTGCAAGATTTTTTCTTCTTCTCATTTTACTGAAGTTATTAAGCAGAAAAATAATTTATAAGATGATAACTGTTTTGCCGTATACGACATTTAATGTTAAATGATATATTTAAGAATCTTTGCCATTTTTTTCTTTTAAGTTTTTTTTTTTTAAAATATGTTGTTTTGTTATTTAGTTTTAAAATTATTTTATTGTGTTCTTTGAAGAGATTTTGTTTTAAAAATAAAAATTAATAATTTCTTTGCTTAAATGTCATTTGGGATACATTTATTTGTTTTAAAACATTGTTGACTCTAAATAACATCATTTTATGATCCATATTTATTTACAAAAGAAGCACTTACTTGTAAACATGTTATTTTTTTTTAAATTATCTGTTTAGATGTGTAAACTTTATTTTATTAAATAAAGTGAAATAATAAAAAATTACATGAATATAATATGTTGAAAATAATAATAAAAACTAATTCAGCATGTTTATATAATTTTTCTTTAAATTATTTTTCTACATCTTCTATAGAATATTCCTAAAATGCATTTTCTACAAATAGAAAATGTAATTTATAATAGCTTCTGATAATTGAATGTGTCTAAATCAGTTTGTATGACAGAAAATTGCAGTATTTAATTAATGACATAAAAATTAGAAAAAAGACTTATGCTTTTTACTGATTTATGGCAAAAAATGATACTTTGACCACAGTTTCTTTTCATTGTAGATTATTTTAGTGTTTTGTGCAGAGTTGTAATAATAGGATTTAAAAATAGGATAATAGGATTTTTTTCGGCATCTCTTCACAGATAATTTAGTTTTTGAAGAAATATAAATATTTATGTAAAAATTAACTAACACTGATTTTTTCATAAACATAAAAATGACAAACATTTATTTTTACAAATTAACATGGATTTCTTTAATTTGCAAATAATCTTTTAATTGTTATCAAATTTGAAAGACTTATTTTACTACCTCCAATTTTTTCCTGATATTACCAAACCTGTCAGCTTCCATACAGAACATCACTTTTGAAAAAAGCATTAAAATATTCATTTTTTATTAATTAAAAAGTCACAGTTATGAATCAAAAATTAGATTTTTCATACATAAAACCTCATTTCTTTCTAAACTATTGGTTTTAATGTGACTTATTTTTGATTTCATACCATTCAGCTTTAAAAAAAATTGCATGAGAAATAATACCTCTCTTGTTTAGAAAACAATGTCAAATGTGTAAATTGATAAAAGTTAAAAATTGTGCATCAAATGGAGCCTTTAACCCTGTTTTTCGAAGCTCTGTTGTTAAGGAAAGTAAAAAAAAGCTATAGTTTAAGTGTCATACACTGGACGCAATGCGATAAATAAACATAATCTTGCCATGAAGAAATGTAAGGGTTTTAGAACAGGTAAATAACTTACATACACTCTATAACAAAAAAATCGACGAACCAAGACGCAATCATCCGATTGTTTTGAAATTTCGCATGCATGAATGTTTTGAACAGATATGGCTGAAATGATGCCGACTAGGGACATATCGTCTTTAGCGACGAATCCCGCTTCCAACTGTGTTCTAACGATCATCGAAGACGTGTTTGGAGACGCACAGGGCTGAGGGGGGATCCTACCTTCACTATTGCACGCCACACCGGCCCTCAACAAGGCATTATGGACTGGGTTGCCATTTCCTTTGACAGCCGGACCCCTTTGGTCGTCATTAGAGGTACACTTACTGCACAGCGGTACGTCGACGACATCCTAAAACCTGTTTTGCTACCGTTCCTTTTGCAGCGCCCTGGGCTGGTTTTTCAGCAGGACAATGCCAGACCACATACGGCACGTGTTGCTATGAACTGTCTGCAAGCTTGTCAAACTCTTCCTTGGCCTGCCAGATCTCTCTCCCATCGAGCATGTCTGGGACATGATGGGAAGGCGATTGCATCTGGCACGGAATGTTGATGACCTCGTTCGACAATTGGATCGAATTTGGCAGGAAATACCGCAAGAGCTTTATCGGTCTATGCCACGCCGTGTGGCAGCTTGTATCCAGGCTAGAGGCGGGTCAACACCTTATTAAACTTGTTACTGTAACTCTGCAATAAATTATTCAATTGTTCTGAAATTTTAATCATTTACTATTCTGTACATTGTCTTCCTATCCACCAATTTTCGTTTCAATCGGACTTCTCCTTCTTGGTGCGCCGATTTTTTTGTTATAGAGTTTATTTTGAAAGTTATTAAACTTTTTTTGAAATCACCAATTGGGCGACATTTTTCCACCGAGATGAAAATTATTAAAATCGCTGCTTATTGTCAGTTTTTTTCACTTTCATAAAACTGTGGCCTTTCTCCATATTGACGTTGCGCGCCATTTTCAAAATAAGTGTAGACAGCGCTGGCTTTAGACAGACTAATCTTGGCCTAACAGTCACGAGTAACAGTTGTAAATTCACAACAGTTATAAAAATAGCATATTATTCCCAAAAAAAGCGTCATTTCATAGGACGACGGATCCTTCGAAAAAAAGCCTTTAAAACGTTTGTAACTTCTAAATTATTGATTTTACTCTCATTCGATAATCAATAAAAAGAAAAGAAAAAAAAACATATGAACCAATGCATAGGTAAAGGTACAAAACAGCTTTTGATACACAAAAATTTGTTTAATGTTTGAACTTTTAATCCTATCAATACACTGTTTTGATTTTGTTAGATTCGGAGCAAAACAATGGCAAATGCGTAAATTATTATAGGTTTAAATTTTTTCCTTTTCGTCATAAAATTTTTTATTATGTCTGAATTATTTATCCTATCGATTTAATTTGTTTTCATTCGATATATAGAAAAATTTATTAGATAACAATGTCAAAATAGGCACTGCTTTTCAATAGAACCTAAATAACTAGTGGATAATACTGGGTAACAAATTATTTTTTGTAAAAATCGTAGGCACTTTAGTATGGCAGATTTCAAATTTGCAATAAGTTTCTTTCTACACAAGCTGCAGATTTTTTAAAATAACATAATAACATTCATAATTTTTTTATAATACAATTTTTTGTCGAAATGTATAAGTTTAAAAACGTTATATAAAACAGTGGGTCATGTAAATAATGCGACAAACTTTTAGGGGAGTTGGGGCACATGACCAGGATTAAAATTCGCATAGTTACCCATGCTCGGAAATGGCGTCGAACACGACTAGGGGTGCTTTCCTATAATGAACTGTTTCTTCGTGTGCCCCTATAACATCTAAACGTTACGTATATAACGTTTAAATTTTCATCATTAAGGTTTTTAAACTTGTTCATTTCCCAAAAAATAGACTAAAAATGTCCTTTTAAAAAATTTTATTTTAAGAAATTTAAAGCAAAACAAATTTGAAATTCCCACACCTGAATTAAACAAGATCAAGTATTTGAATTAATGCAACAGCAAATTTCTTCCCCAATGTCCCATCGATTTGTGATATCCAATTTAATGTAAACCATTATGTTGCATTCCTTTCCTTCTCTCCCCCTTACAGACAGAATACAATATGCCTTATCATATTATATACTAACACTAAAAATTGTATGCTTTTATCATTAAGTGCATATCGTAAAATAACCAGCTGGCCTCAGATTCGCCCTCAATCATAATCTCATACCAGTGAGCAACACCATCCAGAATAAGAATATTTTGACGCACTTGCACACAACTGACGAGTATACACCCGTAGAAATTCTTACATTTTGCTGCTATGTTTTTAAAATGTAATATCATATACATGAATTTAAAAAAAGTCAAAAAGAGGTGAACCGGGTTCGAATCCCAGCGATGGGTGGTCGATCCGAATTCCGTAACAGAACCAGCTCGCACCAACCACAGTGCTGACGTAAAATATCCTCAGTGGTAGAGGCATCATGGGTTAGAATCCTCTTGCCGTCAGGCTAACCTTGAAAGGTTTTCCTCTCCATGTAACGCGAATGCAGGTTAATTCCATCAAACAGTCCTCCACGAAGACAAATTTCTCCCAATATTTGATCTAAGAGTTCTCTTGTCTTCTGGATTGAGTTCAAAATCACAGGGCTAGGGAGTTGAACATTAGTAGTCATATACCCACAAATTGGGTCGGCTGTTCAACGACGGTTATAAAATGAAATATCGGGATTCGAAAATGACTCATCATAATTCAAATTTGAGTGATTTAAAAATCAAATGTCTTGATTCGTATTCACGCGGTTAATGAATCACAATTCCCTATTCACACGATTTAGAAATCCAATAACGAGATTAAAATTAACGCGTTTTCAAAATCTAATATTCATTGATACGATTTTAATGATAACCCTAACATAGATTTACATTATTTATCGGTTGCTCATTGCGATTCGTATTCGCACGATTTAAAATTAACTCTTCAAAATTCATGCAATTTAAAAATCAAATGGCGGGATTCGCGTCTTTAAATTCCAATATCGATATTCGTATTCAGGCGATATCAAAATCAAACATCGCGATTCGTATTGACGTGATTTCAAACGTATCATTGGAAGGCTTTGCTGATTTGAATTACAAATGGTTGCCAATGAATATATTAAATCTTTTTCGTTCTTCGTGTTTATACTTTTTAAAAGAATTTTTATTTTCTCGCTAATTACTTTTGACGATATCATCGTTATAATTTGAAAAAATAGAGTAAAGTTGAATGGTAAGTTACTTAAAATAAAATTTATTTAATTTTACTTTTATTTGTTTAATATTTAATTAAATCGAGCAACATTTTCGTTGTATTAAATATTTTCGAGTTCCTTAAAAAATGTTTGCCTCTTACCCTCGCATCGTTTACTCCCCCACTCCTCAGTTGGCATCGATTTTCGTAAAAATTTGGAAGGGGAGTCTTAATCAGTATTTTATGCCACACCGCTCCACCATTGTGAAATCATACTACTATACAAAGGTAATGATTAATTATAAAATTGAAAGGAAGAAAGTTTCGTTTATACATGTATTGTTGTATACTTAAACTTTTTTTTTTATAGAATAATTCACTCAATTATTTTAAAACTATTAAATCTTGAAAAGGTGGAAGCAATTTTTTTTGGAGGGGGGGGGGTGGATTGTGAGTGGTTAATGTTGAGTGGCTTAGACGGTCTAGCTTAGTACGTTCGCAATTTTAAATTGAAGATAAATTTTATATCCGTTTTAACCAATTTTCTGTATCAATACTTATTCTCCGTTGGTATAGATACTGTAAATTTAAAGGCATAGATATTTCCTTAAGGTAGCCAGAAAAAAGATAACCTTGTTAGTAATTATACGAATTTACGAACCGATTATATTGGGGTCATTAAGCAAAAATTTAATGTAGTTATAATTTCTTATTCTTTCAAATTATTAGTATTATTCTACTTTAAGTATTTATTTAGATATTTTTATTTTAAAAGTATTAATATTAATTAAAGTTTACGTAAGGGTTTTTTCCCCCACTTCATTCTATTATAGCATACCAGACTTCATTTAGTAAACAAATAAATCTCAGTCCTAAGCAACCATGGTAACAAAACATCTCTACTGTCAGAAGAATTATTATTGATTTGGATGATCGATTAACACAATTTGCTGATGTGTGAAGTTGCTGAACATTCGATCATTCGAACAAAATAATGCTGGACGTGATCATCCTTCGAATTTTTATGTGTAGTTCTTTTTTCCTTGCTGTCCATGGATTTTATTTTCATCTGAAAGAAGGCGAGGAAAAATGCTTCATACGAGAATTGCCAAAGAAAACATTGCTCGTTGGTAAATGAACTTTTCATTTTTACTTTTTTATTATTTTAACTTGTTTTTTTTTTTTTTCTTTCTGTTTTCTTTTTAAATTTTACTTTGAGGCTCCACACCCTACTTACTTCTGACCCGCCTCGAAAACAAATTTAAAAAAAAAAAAAAAAAAAAGCAGATTCTTGCATCAAAATTAAATATTATTTAATTTAGATCCCTAATTTTTTTTTCGGTTTGTATAAACGCAAATTAGGCACAGCAGGTTTAGATTATGATTCTATTGGTGTATAGTGCCCGAAATATTGAACGGACCACCCTGAATAACTTTTGATCTAATGATCAGATCTTCACGTTCTAAAACTCATTTTTAATGGTCCAAGGGAGTGACCTCAAATCTGTTAATTAATTAGTGCAGACGATATGAAAGTTAAAAAGTCGGACACAAAAACAGGCCTTCTCTGAATAAACATAAATTTTTCTCATCTGATTTGGATTTCTCACCTGATTTGAATTCTGCCCCCCCCCCCTAAATATAGGGGGTAGCCGCAATATGAAAAATATGATTCTCATAGTTTGGTCAAGAGAGCGATCCAAAGTTTGGAAGTCTTAATGTTAATTTTACTTTTTTTTTTGTATTTCACCGTATCTCGAGGAATTTTTAAGTGAGAATTGAAAAATTTTTGTACACAATTATATAATTTGCTTATTCAAAGATAATTACGGGCAAAAACAATTTTTCGTGAATATTTATTATTTTCTATCATTTTATTTAATAGCAGTAAAACGTTTTTGAATTGTAAGGTACACAATTTTTGGCGTCATTTTAAGGTATGTAATTTTGCATGGTAAAATACTTAATTTGATCGAAATCGGTCAAATAGTTCCTGAGAAATAGGATTTTTAAAAAGTCGCATATTCAAAATTCTGTTTATCAGAAACTATCAGCCGATTTCGCTACAATTTTGAATATCGCAATTTTAATTTACATACTTTATAATGACGTAAAAATTGTATACCTTAGAATTAACAAAATTTTCTATTAAATAAAATATTAAAAAATAATGAATATTTACAAAAATTCATTTTTTGCATGGAATTATTTTTGGATTAGCGAATTTTATAATTGTATGCAAAAATGTTTCAATTAGCCCAGTAAGTTCTCGAGGTATGGTGAAATACGCAAAAAGCAAAATTAACATTGGGAGGTCCTAACTTTGGATCGCTCTCCCGACCAAACTATGGGGACTATATTTTCCAGATCGCAGCTAGAAATGTTCAACTCCGTCGCCTTGTCATTTTGAATCCAATCCAGAAGACAAGGAAACTCCTAGATCCAATATTGGGAGAAATTTGCCTTTGTGGAGGACTTTTTAATGGAACTAACTCGCATTTGCGTTACGTTGTTGTTGTTACTTTACGTCGCACTAGAGCTGCACAATGGGCTATTGGCGACGGTCTGGGAAACATCCCGGAGGATGATCCGAAGACATGCCATCACAATTTTGATCCTCTGCGGAAGGGATGGCACCCCCGCTTCGGTAGCCCGACGACCTGCGCGCGAAGTCGAGCACTTTACGGTAGCACAGTTTAACGAGGACCAATACCGCACACCCTCGGTCCCTACGCAGACTGATCCAAGTGGTCACCCACCCGCACACTGACCGTAGCCAGTGATGCTTGACTTCGGTGATCTATTACATAAAGAGGAAAGCCTCCCATGGTAATCCTGACGGTAAGGAGGCTCTAACCTAGTCATGTCAAAGATACGGCCCGCGGGCCGCATCCGGCCCCCGGTTCGTATCAATACGGCCCGCGATCGCGATATGTCACAAAAAGAGGAATCGTGTTTTTTAGACTTCACTCTATTCCTCTACGGAAGTTTTAAAATGTGCACACTACATTTATAAGTAATTTCAAGGGCAGCGCGGGCATAGACAAGCGAGAGAGATAGACAGTAACGACATTTCTTAGCAACAGGCGAAATCTTCAACTGGAATATACTTAGCAGCACAACTACGAATGGCGCTCCTGCCATGGGTGGCAATCATTCGGGCATTGTAACTAAATTAACGAGATTTGGACGAAAATTTTTTTGATGTCCCTTATTTCCCTGAAGTTCGTTGGCTCTGTCGAGGAGTAGTTTTAGAAGGATTTTTTGCATTACGTGACCCTATTCAAGCTTTCATGTAAGAAAAAGGCAACCCAATTGATTATGACAATGATAAGTGGATTGATTGTGTCTTTTTGGTAGATATGAATTAACACTTGACTGATCTGAATGTAAAGTTACAGGGTAAAAATCTGATTGTCACTCAAATGTATTCAAGTCTTTGAAGCAAAGTTGAGGTTGTGGGAAAATCAGGTAAAAAATCAAACTTTGGATCATTTCTCTCATTTAAAATCATTTGGCACAGTGAACCAAAAAAAATTGGATCAGTATTCTCAACTTCTGCAAAATCTGATCACGGAATTCAACAATCGTTTCGAAGACTTCCACAAAATAAATGAAACGGAATTCCCAATTTTCAACAATCCATTCAATTTTGAAGCTTCACAGGCACTAGTTCATTCGCAAATGGAGTTGATAAATCTTCAATTCGGACAGTATTTTGAAAGAAAAATTTAAAGAGGTTAACGCTCTTACATTTTATGCACAATATTTCAAGAGTTTGGATAACTACCCGGAATTAAAAAAGCATGCAGCACGCATTCTGAGAACAAGAGAAGTCAGGTATCTGGATTCTCGAGCTCAAAATAATTACCATCTTTTATAATTTTGATATGATTTTTAACAACCGTATATTATATACCATATAATTAGATAAATAAAATGTTATAATAGTTCAGAACATTTTTTTTATTTGAATCTGGCCCGCCTACACATTCTAAATTAAATATATGGCCCTCTGCAAAATTGAGTTTGACACCTCTGCTCTAACCTATGATCCGCCTGCCAATGAGGATATTTTACGTCATCACTGTGGTCGGTGCAAGCCGGATGCGGAATTCGATTCGACCTGCCATCACTGGGATTCGAGCGCGGTTCACCTTATTGGAAGGAGAACGATCTATCCCCTGAGCTATCATAGCTCTCAATCTGTTTTTTTATTTTATAACTGCCGTCAAACAGCTTACCCAATTTTGGGTTTACAACTACCAATGTTCTACTCCGTAGCCTTGTAATTTTGAACCCAATCCAGAAGACAAGGAAACTCCTGGATCAGTACCCCCAGATGTGTCATTTGTTATGGGAACATGACGGACTTTGTGACCCGACAGATTTAAAGCGCATCAGTCACCACGGGGAGTCTTCGGCCGGTGGGGATCGAACCCACGACCTCTTGGACATGGGCCCAGTGCCCTACCAACCACGCTATCCCGGCCCAAATATTACAACCCAATAATGAGTTAATTCGACTATTGTTAGCGCCTGATCACTCTGTCTTTTGTCAAGATCTCGCCTCGGACCAGCTCGTCTATCCCACCTGTCTTCTTTCCTCTTGCACCTTTCTTCTCCATGGTCTGCCTCTTTTTCGCTTGCCTTCTGGTGCCCACGTTAAGATGGTGGAGGCATTCTCAATACGTGACCTATCCATTTCCATCTTTTTCTTTTTATATTGATGGGGATTGGTTTTTACTGTACAGTCCTGAATGATCTGAGGTCAGAATATTTCTGAAACATCTGTTTTGTCAACTATTTAGTTTTTTGTTAGTTTCCATGTTTTTGATTCTTACTCATACAACAATACACTCCTTACCACTGAAAAGATTTCTTACTGTAAATAGTAAATTCATTCTCGTTTTTTCTTTAAAAAAAAGAATTAAAAAAAGCTATGTAAAGCCTTTGCTGTATTTTAATGTAGTCTAATACGAATGGTGATATATTATTTTTTTTTTAAAAAGTACCACCCTTTGTATAAGTCTGCATTAAAACACATAAAGTTTAAAAAATATGTATGATAATTATCTGGTGAAACTTTTCCTTTTTCATTCCATGTCTATGTCTTAAGGTCAAATGCCACTGCCCGGTATGCATTTAACCGGTACTCCGAACACTGATGTTTCTCCTAATCTATCCTCAGCAGATATCAAAATATCGAATAAATATTAATAATATCAAAGTATAAATTAATATCAAATCGGATATAACAAATATTTCGGACATTCACGAAAGCAACTATGTGATTGTTGACATTCACCGGTGAAAGTCGACATTCTTTTGATTTTGGTCATTCACGGTAGCAGATATACTATATGACGTATTTTCTATGCACTTCAATACTACATAAAAATTGAATTAGGAATAAATAATGTCAATAACTACCTTATCTATCAATGCAATTCTAAATTTTTAGCTTTTAGATACATAATATTGTGATAATAGATGCATAATGTTATATTGATTTTAAATACAGTTTTAAATCCTAACATAAATTCGTATCATAAAACGAACCAAAGAAAAAGATAAGAATGTGGAGAAAGTAGTTACAAAATAGGTGAAATTGGGAGTATTATTTCAAGGTTGGCGCAAAGAATGAGGTTGCATTAACTGCCGAAACCATTCAACATAAGTGACAAAACATTATATTTTTCTGAAAAATTATAAAAGTTCCGTACTTACGGTACACATTTTCATTCTGGAGTTTGGAGTCAGAACTTGTTGTTGTTCATTTACGTCGCACTAGAGCTGCACAATGGGCTATTGGCGACGGTCTGGGGAGCATCCCTGAGGATGATCCGAAGACATGCCATCACAATTTTGATCCTCTGCAGAGGGGATGGCACCCCCGCTTCGGTAGCCCGAAGACCTGCACGCGAAGTCGAGCACTTTACGGTAGAACAGTTTAACGAGGACCAATACCGCACACCCTCGGTCCCTACGCAGGCTGATCCAAGTGGTTACCCACCTGCACACTGACCGTAGCCAGTGATGCTTGACTTCGGTGATCTGCTGGGAACCGTGTCTTAACGATCAGTCCACTGCGGGACTTTGGAGTCAGAACAGTTACGGTTAAAAAGACCTACACATAACAGACTTTCAGCATTATTTCTGGCGGATCTCTGTTGATTCCATTCTTTTGTTGTTTCATTAAAACGCCTCTCTCTCCTGCCTTAAATATTCCTTAACCTCAAAACTGAAATGAGGTCACCAATTATTATGATACCCGCTTAAACTAATAAGCATAAATAAAACAAAATATTAAACAGTTATTTTATTTATAAGAAGAATTCGCTTTTAAGATCACCTTTCGTATTAAGAGAAACATTTCGTGACAAATTTTCTTCCAAAGTAATATAAAACTTTAAATTATAGAGAAAGTGATTCCATGTAAATCTAGAATGCGACATAAAATTTCAAATGCTGATTTTTTTTTAAAAAAAATATGTCAATATGCAAAGAGATTAAAGCAGGATTATTAGAATTAAAGTCTGCGTTGAAGTAATTATGCAATCATTTGCTCGCGATTGTGATATTTTCGAAACATTTCTTTGAACACTTGAAATTTCATGATTTACTCTAAGTTTATCTGTACTCACTTTCTTCCAAACTTTAAATTTAACATTACTAACGGAGGTGAAAAAGAATTTGGTGGGAAAATTTTCTCCTGCGTCCTCTTAACTTCTTATTTATGTCCTTTTCTTCGTCGAAACGCGAGGAAATAAATTTCCTCCGTTTCGTGACCCCGTATACGCTTTTCATGCAAAATAGATGTTTGTTTGCAGCTCATTACAAATGCACGCCCTTCATTGGGAGAAAAACATTGAACCATCATCTGGTCAACCAAACAGCAGGAATGATGGTTGAGATTCGAGATCCCAAGAAGCATATTCTACTCTCCAGAATGTATAGTGAAAGAGGTCGCTTCTCTTTCACATCTCACGAACCAGGAGAACACCTGATTTGCATGCATACAAAACAGCAGTCCATCCCAGGAAGAATGCTGGTATGTCAAATTTTGTGAACTTGTAAATTTCTTTGAGAAAAAATTGCCAAAAAATAATATTTTTTATTCCATGATTAAAAATAGGAAACTAAAACGAATCATACAATAATGAAAACAATTAAAGGGAAGGACAGATTTTTTTTTTTTTAAATAAGAACAAAATAAGTAACGCCTATGGAAGGTTGACTGAGTGTAAACAATAACAAGCTTCCTAAAACCGGAAAACACTTCCGGTGTATCCCTCCGCTTATGTTATGCTTACGAGGTGGTGTGTGAACAGGCGTAATATTCTAAAAAATTTAACTATTGTGATTTGTGTTTAAATTTGCGCGTAATTTTACCATTCATAAGATGCGGATTCGAGACCAGCCGCAACCCTGGAATATCTTTGCGATGGCCTTCTCTAACTTGAGCCATCTGTTCTTCAGCTTGACAAGAGCATGTACGCCTTGTCTGCAATAGATAGGTACTTTATTGACGTCACACTCGAGCTACACAATGGGCTGTTAGCGACGGTCTGGGAAATATCCCTGAGGATGATCTGAAGACATGCCATCGCAAATTTTGATCCTCTGTAGAGGGGATGGCTCCCCTGCTTTGGTAGCCCGACGACCTGCGCGTAAAGTCGAACACTTTACGGCGGAACAGTTCAACGAGGACCGATACCGCGCACCCTCGGTCCCTACGCAGGATGATCAAAGTGATCATCTACCCGTTTACTGACCGCAGCCAATAATGCTTGACTTCGGTGTTCTACTGGGAATAGTGTTTGTAGGATCAGTCCACTGCGGGACGTGTCTGCCATAAGCGCACAAATCTGCAATTATAAACAGGTAAAGAAAAATTAGATTAAAAACATATTGTGAAAAACAAGAGATTGTTTTGTGCCTTTTATTTCACACTGATAGAAATGTATCGTTATTTTTGCCACCACTTTTACATTTTTTTCAAGATGTCAGCCTGTAAAAGGTAATTTTTTTTAAATAAAAAATAGAATTAATTTTTTTTTCTTTTTAGAGAGTGGACTTTGGCTTGACGCAAGGTGAACATAGAATTAATTACTCATTAACGGCAGAGAAAGAAAAATTAACTGACATTCACACAAAGTACAAAGAACTACTCGAAAAATCTGCGGAAGTGGTGAAAGAAATGGAATATCTGAGAGTAATATTTATTTTCTATATATGTCTGAAATATCCCTTATTCTTATTTTTTTTAATAATAATGTTAAAAATAGTCAATTTTTTTTTCCTTTTCCAACCCATATTTAAATAGTCATTTTTATGGATATTTCATGTCACGAAGGAAGATTCCAGTAATAGCGCTGAATTTAGTATTGTTCTCAATGAGGTCAATATCTAGTAGAATGTTGAAATTACTAGCAGTACCTACAGTTATATGCTTAATCGAAAAAATTGATGCTTAGTTTTTTATGTAATCGTTGATCTGGACAATATTTAAATCTGTGTGCACCTACCATTCTTCTTATAATTCTGCCTTCTTTATCGGAGAGTTTATTTTTATTCAGGATCGTGATCGCTGGACAAGCATATGTTAGGATGAGCCGAATAGCTATGAGATAAAACGTTCTTTTGCATTTTAAGTCAAGCTAAGAGTTGAGTTTTAAAACTAAGTTTAGGGCCCTATAGGCACCATTGGCTTTTTGATTACATTATTAATGTGCTTGTTCCCATTTAAATTAGAGGTGATAGTAATACCTAGGTATTTTGCCCATTTAGTTGGATGAATTTTAAAGATTACGGATGAATTATGAAGATAAAGGGAACTAATTTGGTTATAAAGTTATATAACGATTGCTATGGCTTGCACTTGCTCATTTATAAAAACGTTGATTTATTTGCATTTAGTCATAGACAAAATCATTTTAAATTAAATTTATTAATCGAAGAATTAAAAAGAAATTTGTAAGATTCATTACCACTTTAAATCTAAAAATGAGATACTATGGAGAATCTGTAGTTGTTGGCAGCTATGCAATATATTATAATGGTTTATGCGCTTCCCAGTGGTGTATTTGTATGATCATGTAGAAGGGAAATAATCTTCCCAAAACAAGATTAAAACATAATTTTTAGGTGGTTTACCCACAGAATAGCTAATATTACACTCGTATTTTCATAAAAGTATTTTTCCGGAAATTTTTTTTGAAAAACAAACTTCTATGCGTTTATTTTATAGTTGCCCTTTTTAAAAATCTATTTTTTTCATTTATGTAAGTTGATTTGTTTCTTAAAAATTTGCTTTATTTTCAGTATAGAGAGGCTATGTTCCGAGATTCCAGTGAAACCATCAGCCGTAGAGTTCTCATGTGGTCAGTAGGTCAGACTTTTCTTCTAGTCCTAATTGCAGTTTGGCAGATGGAACGATACAAACAGTTTTTCGAATCGAAGAAACTGGTGTGAATTTATGAAGTATAAATACAACCGTCACAGCTGCCAACTTTCATTTATTATATTTGAAGTGATAACGAACCTCACGCTTAAACCGCTTCCTTTACTAACCAGATTTATCTAAACAATAAATAGCTGTAAGGAGAAAACTAAGAATTTTTTTGTTTTTAAGTTTTCTCGTACAGTTGCAAAAAATTAAAAAGTCAACTTAACTTTTAATGAGTAGGGAAATTTCAGTTTTCATTCAAACATGATATTCGCTGCTTTGACAATAGGCAGCACCGTCTTTTCATAAAATATATATTGTATCGAGCACAGAGGTTCGTTTCGATTGCAGATGAATGAAACATTTCCCGCAAACATTTATTAACAGAATCTTCCAGGAAATACAGCTATTTTTAGCTCTCAATTACAGCGTAATACAGCAAATCAGACTGCTCAATGAACTCACTAGAGAACCAGAACACTATTGCAGTCACAAGCAAACTAATAGTCCACTCTACAAGGCACACTCTTATTTATGTAGGAAATTCCGGTACTTTCGACATGATTCTAAATAATTCTCGTATATAATTCAGCGAATATTAGTCCTATCGCTTCGAAACTCGAATTTTCCTCCAGAACAATCATTTTATCACCAAGCATCACGAGTCTGCAAAAATATCGCCAAATTGAGTTATTTACTGTCTAAATTACGGTAGAATTACGCAACTATCTCGCAGATTTTCTAATTAAACTGCTTATTTTGTCTGAAATTTTAGCCTCATAGCAAAAGAATATTCACAAAATTATATGCATATTTACAAATTTGCAATAATATCAGCACCATATAACTTGATTAGCAAATAGTTTTAATATTTCTAGTGGTTTGTGTTTTTTTACGAAATAAGTTGTCCCTGATTGGGCATATTACATCGGAAAGGTTAAAATTTGTATATTATGTTTTGTTTCTATTCCTTATATTTAATAATAAAGAAAAATAAATAAAATGATGATTTCTTTCTAGCATATTTTTTTTCTTCAAAAAACCTTGGAAGAGAAGTGCTTAGTGTTTTAATAGGTTTATTAAAATGATTTTGGCCATCACTCTAAGAAGGTATTTAATCAAAACCACCCTTAATAAGTATTTTTAAAATCTTTCTCGAAAATGAAAACAAAAAATTGTACACATTAGGGGCCGCAGATTAATTGTTAGCTGTGGGGAAAAAAAGAGAAATGCTATCGAAATCTGCCTAATCACTGTACAAAAAGCGACCGTTTATAACTGATATAATTCTTGGCAGAAGATAAGAGTGAGTCCAAAAATTTTGACAGTTTGTGACAAAAGAGAAAGAGGCGGTACGAAGAAATGTGACTTATCACACATTGTCGTTAAAATTAAAACTTTTGAAATCATCAGATTAAATATTTTTATGTTATTAGTTTTCATATTTTTCATCAGAGTAAGTACACGATTAACCATTATCGTTATTATGCTCGCAAATATCATTAAACACGTAGTTGAGATAAAAATTGGAAATCGTAATGTGAACGATAAAATGTGTTTGGTTTATGAACTACTAATAAATATTTATGTAACATAGCGTGACATGGGGATAAGGTGACACTCTGTGACAGAGAGGTCAAAAGTAATCATTAAAAAGTGTGACATCATTTATGAACGGCACCGAAGGCGAATGTGATAAACCAGATAGGTTTGATTGCCCGAAAGACAGAAAGACGTTTATTAGAAACATCTTCAAGTTTTAAATCTCCAATTCAACCCGTCTCAATACACGCGTCCCCTGTATTGTGAGATTTCAAAGGCGTTTTACTTTTTCTTCCTTAGATAAAAACTCATTTGGAACTCCCAATGTATATGCTTCTCTTTATTTTAATTTTGATGAGGACTCTGAAAATACATACTAAAGGTGGTCTTTACGGAACACCATGTATATATATATATATATAAAAAACTGGAAAATATAGAACACCTGTTAATCATACGAGCACGATTTTATAAGACAAAATGACAATTTCTGTTTACGGTTAATGTAAAATCAATTGTTATTTCACTACCTCTACAAATAATCAATGAAGCACAAAAGTTTGCAGCTGTGCACTATGTATTTAAATGAAATATTTTAACTATGAAATGAATTTATATGTAAATAAAAATCACTGCAGTTAAACTTCTGTTTTATATTATTAATCTTTTGATTTCATGTATCGGCAACGGTATAACTTTTCAATTTATGTAACCAAATGTAGATAACACTGGTGAATAATACGGCAGATAGGTGAAATATACGAATGAATTGCGCCTTTAATGATAGAAGCATAAAATTTGGTACACATGTATAACATAAAGGAAGCTTTAATTTCAGATGTGAGGCTATCTCAGATTTAGCTGATAACAATAGTAGTGCATTTGTATGACACTAAACATTTCATACAATAGTAAAGCTCTTAAATTGCCAAAATTATATGACTGTTCGAAAGTATAGTACAGTCAAAAATATAAAAAATAGATAACTTTTCACCTTTGATTTGACGAATTTTCATTTGTTATCATATAACTACTGATTTTATTACTTTCTGGTTAAGATTCTATCCAGTGATTGCTAATTATATAATAACAGGGTCGCCAACTACTACGTTTTTTGCAAAATATATTTCTGAATGGTAGACAGTTAAACACTAAAGCTTTTAGAATTTTTAGTAACTTTGTCAGCTTTTTAAGAGCTTTACCAGGAGAGAAATGTGTTCTGTTCGGTTTAGCTGGGCTCCTGGGGCCAAATACTGAACCTTTTCCCATTCATCATGAAATACCCATAATGCAGGGCTCGAAAAACCGCCCGTCCTCGTCGGTCAAAAATTTCCCGCGGACAACGAATTTCTCGAATCAGACGCCAGCGCGGACGGCCATTTTCCCGTTAATGTTCGTGATACACTTTCAATTTTTGTTATCTTACAAGAGTCTAGCGCCTCACTTCTAAAATGACCCTATAATCTAGAAATCCCGTACAGCAACATATTGCGCATGGTGGATTGATGTTTTTACAGCCTGGGAGTACTGCAGCAGTTGAAAGGGACTTTTCAGCAATGAACTTACAAAAAAAAAAAAAAAAAAAAACATTACGTAAGCGTTAAACGTAATTATGAACAACCACCTAAATGGAAAACCCCTTTCAGATTTCTGTTCAGAAACCTCTGTAAATCATAGACTTGACTGTGGAACTGGCAAATGTCATATTTGATTCATTTAAAAAACGCACTACACTCGGATAAATTGACATTCCAGATAACTTGATCTTTGTCATTTAAATTATTTCATGAAAGAAAGAAATTATTTCATAAAAGAAATGCTAGGTTTTACTATTAGTAACCTAGTATTTCTTTTATTACTGTATAATGTAATCCTAGTAGCAACTAATTCATTATGTAATTTATATAAATGTTTGTAATAAATAAGAAAAAATAATATTTTTATTTATTTAGAAGCGACGGGTTAGTTTCAAAGGAGGACGGGTACATTGTTGGACAAGCCGTCCTCGGGGACGGTAAAATTTCTGAGTTTTTTCAAGCCCTGCCATAATGGACATACATAGTACTGTTTGTACTACTGGTTCAAATGAACCTGAAAATAAAAATAAAGCATATCATGGGTGATACGCCGGCATGATGGAAATGCTCCACATCTAGGTCTTTTTGGTTGGAAGCAGTGAGAGAAGTAGTGTAGCTACTTGATCGTCTTTGAGTAGTTCCTTAATAAGGCTTAGGAATTTCGCAGCATTACTGGGGGCATCCTGTGTTTTCCTAGTGAAGATTCTATGATTCCCCATTGGTCTGACACCACATCCCGTAAAACAGGCAGGGTGATCGAAGAGAAATGTGTCCTAATAGTGTCTTTTTTTATAAGCTTTCGAATCATTTACAGGTAGTGGTATGAAAAATAACTTTAAATCACATTTATAAAAGAAAGAATTATATATTAAAGCATAAACTTAGCTACCACTAGAAGAAATTTTTCCAAAAAGCGTAGAAAGTTGGCAGGCCTGTAATACCATAAAAAAATTGGTTTTATCAATGTAGACAGGAATGATTTTAACTCTCTTAGAAAATTGTTAGAAAGGTTGCATATCCATCATTTATACATAATGGTGATCAAAATCATTATAAATCAACTATCTGTGCAGTGCGCAAAAAAAAAAAAAAAAAAAGGATTTTAATCTGAATAACTTCCGTTTCAATAATCATATTTTCACGAACTAAATGTCAATCTTAATGGTTTTAGGGGACCACATCAGGAGGAATAATTTAAGATAACTATTAACAGCTAACGATGCAATCGACAAGAGAAAAATACTTAATGTTTCTTCGTTGCTAAGCAGCCAAGTTGAGACAATAAAAAAGAATGAAATAAAAGCTTATCATTCATTATTTTCAGTTAGCTAACGAAAACTTTTTTTTTTTAATAGTTAATAGAAAAATATCTCGTAGTTTCTAACCAAGAGACATTTTTTGGACTCATTTCAGCCCAAAAAACAAAAGTTGTTTTCATTTTTATCTTCTTTAAAAAAAAAAAAAAAAATATGAATCGATTAATAAATTATTTATGATTTTCCAAGATTTTAGTATTTGAACACATGATTTTTTTCTGTGGCATTATTTGCATCTTTAAACTTTACAAATATAAACATTTTATACGAAAACGAAATTTTCATTAATTATGTATACAGAGTTGTAGAACGAATTCCAAAAAAGATGCAGAGTATCTGTAAGAGATAATAACTATAATACACATTCGCAAGGTTTTATATAATTTATCATATTTTTTTTCAATAGTTGAAAAAATTAGTGAATAAACCATTGAAATATGTATGTTCAAGAATTTTGCATGATTCGTTTTTTGAAAAAATCATTTCATGCTGTCAAATATGTGATTTTACGCGGCATTCATTTTATAAAGATATTTTGCAAATAGCATCCTGATGTTTCAATACAGTATGACACGGATTTTCCTAAATTCGCCAAAAAATTTCGCTCAACATATTTTTCAAGTACGATCAACTATAATCTCCAAATATCGTTACTATAATTTCTTTGATTAATTCATTTTATTACAAATTTACTTCACGATTCTTACCATCACTAACAGAGCCCGCGCTAAGGATTTCAAATTATTAGCTAGTAAATTAGCTAAATATCAAAAGTATTTGCCAATTTTCGAAAGTCTTAGCCAAATGCAAATCTTCACAATTTATTAAAATTAATTTTTCTCCCATGGAAAACTGTTTTACGGTAGTTTGTTTCAGGCTTATATAATTTGGACCCAATTCTAATTGGTTATGCAGTGCATCGTCCGAAAATTATTGTAATCGAATAAAAAATACTGATTTGTTCATAGAAAATCATTTTGGTGTAATTTTGAGGATCGAGTTAGATATATATTTTTTTCCAGTGGAAAAAAAATCATTCACCAAATCGCAATTTTATTCGCCAAATTTACGATTTTATCGCATTTGGTGAGGTGGCATGGTGGCAAATGCTTAGCACAGTTCATGACCATGAATTGAGATAGTTGGTAGAAGAACCGAGCTCGCTTTATTCCTTCCGAAAAGACTCGCCACAGATACCAAGAAAAGGGCTGAAGTCACGTGATAGAAAAAGTGCAATACTTGAATTATATAGATACAGAAATTTATATTACTCTATGAAAAGAAGAATATTTTATAAATATTATAGTTCTGCACGTTCTGAAATCACATTTATTCATTGGAATGAAGTAAGCAATGTGAACTTCGCTTTATTTTATAA
This sequence comes from Parasteatoda tepidariorum, assembly GCF_982258835.1. Lineage (NCBI taxonomy): Eukaryota > Metazoa > Arthropoda > Arachnida > Araneae > Theridiidae > Parasteatoda > Parasteatoda tepidariorum. Next base: position 7,661,573 of record NC_141758.1, on the reverse strand, counting down.
TCAATTGAAGATAAAAAAAAAGAAGATATTTTATTGTTATACGCACATCTGTAACAGTATACGATCACGAAATCCGAGGTTATCGGTTGTAAGTTTGTTAGAAGGAAAAAATTATTGACAAATTTTTTCTTCTAATGTTGGGCCCGTTCTGTTTCCGAAAGATTTACCATTGTTCTGGGTCGTTTTTTTTCTTCAAGTTTTTCTGTCTTTTTCTTAAGGAAATTTTGCATCTTTTTTGCTGCTGAAAAGAAATAACGTCTTACTCTACCAATGATTCTCATATAACTAAAAGAAAAATTGATAAATGAAAGCCTGAAAATATGCCCCCCCCCCTAGAAGGCGTATTCAAGCGTTGCGATAGCGAATACAGTTATCACCCATGTATATTGTAATAACTGCATAAAACAACCGATTTAAAATTCAAGATTTTCTTTTGTTCCTAACAGGGCTTAAAATGTCAATTTGAAAATGTTGCCTTTCTTTTTTAAAAAAACATAAGTTCGTTTAAAAAAATTAATTTAATCTTTACGTTTTGAAAGTTTTATCACTGAAAGATAAAACAACTTGTAAAATTAAATATTTTGAAATAAAAAAAAAAAAGAAAAACTTTTTTTCTTTGCCTTCTCCGAAAAAAATAAAAAATTCTTGACGAATACCAGGAAAAAAAAAAAAGATTGCCTGAAAGAATTTCGGTGCTTAGAAATAAAATAAAGAAAAAAAAATTTCAGTTTTAATATTTAAGAGATGCTTTGATGTTGCAGCAAATAGATTTGCAATACTTTAATCATTATTATTTATGCTCACCAAGAGACTGCTCAAGGTAGTACTAAATTTCCGGAAAAATAGCTTCGAGGAATAAAACAATTTTGCTCGACATTTTATCTAAATAAGAAATAAAATATTTTTGTACTATAAAGGTTTTCAGAGAAAATATGTTTTTGCTTCTGATTCAGCAACTTAATTAATAATTACCATCTTTGAGGCCGCTAACCAGAAACAATTAAGATTGACTTTTGTTGCTAGAAAATCCGAACATTAGATCCAATTTTTTCTCGCACTGTGCGCACATTAATTAAGTATGTAATCATCCAAGAACAACATTTAACCTCAAAAGCAAAGACTTTTTCAAAAAATGGATGGTGATTTCAAGATGATAATTTCAATAACGAAGTAAAGCATAAATAAAGCTTGGAAATCCTTTTAGAAAATTTCTAAATGCTTATTATTTTTCTTTATCTAAGCATGAAAGTAACTAATAGTATGAAGAGATTTGTAAAATATCAAATATCCATTCTATTATTTGATCCTGGTACATATTAAGGCGATATCGGGCAACTTCGATTTGGAAAAATTTTATTTCTTGTTTGTTGTATTATTGCGTACATAAAGCTTGGTAATTTTTTTAAATCTCTAGCACGTTAATTTTGCTCACGAAAGACAGTCAGAACGTTCGTTTACTTTCTCAAAAAATAAACAACAAATCGACAACAATCGTCAAGAGAACACACTGTTGGCTGGACAAATGGCCAGATCGGCGAAAGTTTTGCTAAAGGAAAGAGTACAGCGCCCTCTGCTCCAGAAATTACTCTCCGTTTTCGATTAAATCGATACTATGCATTTTTGTTTAATCGATAACGAACATGCGGTTTGTTTCGTTCACTTTGTTTATATTTGAATGATTTGAACTTAGTAAATTGTTTAATTATGAGGATTAATCTTGTATTAATTGAATATGTTAAAAGTCCCTCAAGAATTTCTCAGATACCACTTTGAATTCAAAATATGTGACTCAGTCCATTGTAAAGTAGCACCGATAATGTGGAATTAGATTTTCAGCTTTCATATTCATGTTTTTGTATTGATATAGAAGGAAAAGTTTCTTCTCTTGCACTAAATGTAAAGTTTCCAAAATATGTTATTTAATATGATTAGAATCTTTAATTAATAATATCGATCCTTATTACACCTCTGCCGTATATGCTAAACACATACATTTATTTATTTATTTTTAATTATTATATAAATTTAAAACCATACTTTATTTCAACTTGGTTTCATTATTATTATTATCATTATTAAGCAGGAACAAAAAGATTTCATCCTGAAAGGAAGAAAATTTTCATTATAATTTTATGGTTACGGGGTTATGATTACAAAAAAATCTCATTTTGGTCAATGTCTTATTTTTTTTAAAATCAAATCATTACTTTATGAACATGTTATTTTTTTCTAAATCAAGTTATTACTTTATGAACATGTTATATAAAATATTATAAAATCTCTGCTTATATTGCTGATGGGAATTTTTAGATAAAACTAAATTTTTTTATTCAGAAAAATATACCCATTATGTTGAGTGTACACTGACAAAATTAAATTTGGAACTTTCGATGCATGTTTTAACTAATTAGCTTCCAAGTATCTGAAAAAGAAATTAATTAATAGAATATAGTGTTATCAATACTTTAATGAAATTAAAGTAGGTTTTAAACCTACTCTAATTACCTAACTACTACTTTATTAAACCTAATAAAACTTTAATGTTTTTATCATGAAAAAAAAACTAATTATGGTTATTGCCTTATTTCTTTGAAATAAGAAATAATTTTTTATGTAAGTCTCATAAAAATACTATGAAATCTCTCTTTGAGTTGTCACAGAATTGGTTAATGCAATTTCCAATTATCTTTCCTGAGATTTAGCTATTCTGTGTAAACAATGACAAAATTTAAATTTTTAATATATATATGTTTTAATTAATAAGGATCCGAATATTTAGAAAAATAATGAACCCTTTAAAATATATTAACATAAATATCTGAAAAAAGTAAATTTTTCTTGTTTTTTTTTGTTAATAAATTAGACTTATTATGGTCGATGCCATATTTCTTTCAAAAATATAATTAACTGTTATTTGAAAGTTTTATAAAAATATTACACAATCTCAGTTTCATATTGGTGTTGAAGATTAAGAATGGTCTGTAAAACTGAGACCATTAAAATTTGACTCACATTACCATAAAATAATTATTGATGTGTTTTGGCGAGCAATTAATATAAAGAGATGGTATGCTGTTTAGGTTTTTTTAATTTTATTTAGTTCAATGCTTTGGTTTGAAATTTTGTAAAAAACTGGAATATTTTATCGGTAATTGTGACAGGGATTATAAATCTTTTTCATATACACTCCAACATTTGGGATTTGAGCAAAGTAATTTTTCCTTTGGTAGTGAATTAACTCAGAAATGTTTGAAACTTTTATCAGATCTTAAGCTCTTATGAAACTTTTTATCAGATCTTAAAAGCAAGAAGTATTGTCTATCTGATACTTATTTTATCAGTTTAAATCATTTGCATATAGTGGTGAACAATATTGCTTTTAATTAAAGTTTATTGAAATATTAATACAGTATACTCTCAATATCTCAAAGTTGAAGGAACACTAAAAAAATTTCAAGATAAGTACAGAACTAAATATGTTCAAAAAAGTAAAAATATATATTCTAAAATGTTACTCTAAAAATTAAAGTCATGAAAGAAGAATAATTATTATCAAATCTTTATGTAATTATAGCTGAATATAATTCTAAATACAGCAATTTTATTTTTAAGAAGTAAGACAATGACAATTATGCATAAATAGAATTGGTTTGCAATGAACTTAGATTGTGATTCTTCCAAAAAAATTTTTTTTCTATTTAAAAAAAAGAAGAAAAATACATTACAAGGTTTTGAGAATAAACCCTTTGAATTCAAATTAACATTAGGTGGATCTATAATGCCAAGGGGGAAATATATTTTTTTGACATAATAAAGTTTTCAAGATTCAACGTTACTTTTGCTACCTTTAGGAAAAACATTATTTGAAATTATGAAACTTCCATAGTAGTTGGAAAGTGGTGCTTTTAGTTAATGGTCTTTCGTATTAAATTTTTTTGATTTCTATTCCTTCCTATTATTTATTGCATGAACTCTAACAGACATAAATATGCATTTTCATTAATAAACATCTAATCACTCTGAAAAATAATGAATTCTGAAAATATAATACTATCAGTACTTAAATAAAAAAGAAAAAAAAAAATTGTAACAAAAAAAACTAGACTTATAAACAAAGAAACACCCAAATATTCAGAAAAGTTAAATTGTAAAATGTATCTACATAAATCTCTCTCTAAAAAAAAAAATTACCAAAAGTTTGAAAGAATAAACTAGACTTATTATGGTCATTGCCAAATTTCTTTGAAAATTAAATAATTCCCTTGTGAAACTGTTACATATTTATAAAAAATCTTTATTCTTGTGTTGGTAATGGTAAACAGAATATTAAATTTAATGTAAGAATGTTAATGTACAGAATATTAAATTTAATGTAAGTTAAAAACTGTCATGAAATATTTTAGATGACTGATCTCATTCAGAATGTTCAAGATGTCTATAAGAAGTGGGAATCGAGAGGGGCTTCAAACTTTAACTCTAGGGGCAGTAGAGCACAAAGATCAGCTGAGCGCTGCAGGAGTGGAATACTATATTCAGACTCATCTTATAACCGGCCAAGGGATGGAAGATTCAGACAACGTACTAGAGCACCATTCCTGAAACTTGTAAGTAAAGTATATGAATTGTCAGTAATAGCTGTGATATTTCATTGTAATGGCACAAGGGTAATTCTGCCATTTATAATTGAATTATTATTATTTTTTTAAAATTATAAACTCACAGTTGCAGACAAAACATAATGTGTTATGATTGTAATACCTAGTTTTAAATTTTTAAAAATTTTTTTAAACTGCTGCTTGAATTTTTTTTTGCCGAGTTATATGCTTCTAAAGTCTGCAGCATTACTTGCTTCTAGAGTGTGCACCATTAACTCATGCCTGCAGACATAGCATAATGTGTTATGAATGTAATACCTAGTTTTTAATTTTTTAACTAATTAATGTTACTGAAAATTGGAGAAAAATATAAGTCTAAATAACAGAAAGACTTTACATAAATTATTAGAGCTGCTTGAATTTTTTAAACTGAGTTATATGCTTCTATAGTCTGTACCATAAACTCACAGTTGCAGATATAACATAATGTGTTATGAATCAGGGTGCGTAGCGTTTGTAAAAAGTACTTAAAGGTGCTTTTCGTGAGATTTCGTTTTTAAAAGCTTTTAAAGGTGCTTTTTTCATCTGGCGTTTTTTAAAAGTGCTTTTTTTCACGAAAATTTTTTTTTTCCTTCAGTGATATCTGGCGGATCCCCTGCATTTCACGAAAAATGGGGAGTTTGCTATGTAATCATTCACACGGACTTCATGTTGTACCCACGTTATGACTTGCGCATGCGCGCACACTCGAAATTGAAACCCGAGTGCTCCAATTCGGATAGAGTCAGATTCTTATTAAATGTTTTTCTTTTTTATTTATAATTTTATTCTTTTTTATTTTATTTTACTTCTTACACTTTTTTGATGTAGGGGGTAAGGGTACTTTTGTTCTGAGTTCAAGGTCAAGTTGAATTCACTCGGTGATGTGGGAAAGTACTGATTGTTTCGATTTACGTCCGTTTCTTTTTGAGTTTTTTTTTTTTTTTAATGCTAAAATTGTTCATAAAAAGTTTTTGTTTTTCAATAACATCATTGATTCAATATGAATTTTTTGAGTTCTTGAAAATTTTTGTAAAGTGCTTGAAAAGTTTTTAAAAAGTGCTTATTTTTGATTCAAAGATTTGGCTACGCACCCTGTGAATTTAATACTCAGTTTTTAATTTTTAAAAATTTAAACTAAGTAAATGTACTTAAAATTGGAATCAGTCTAAATAATAGAAAAACTTATCTTAACATAAATTATTAAAGCTGCTTGAATTTTTTAAACTGCTTCTGAAGTCTGTAAATATCAATGTTAAACGGCGCAGCTGCCCGAAATTTTTATAATAGTTTTTTCACTCTTGAAGGCTTAATCAAATATAGGTACTATTTTAATAGAAAAGGGTAAAAAAATAATATATATATATAAGGTATAAAACTTTTTGGCCAAGTTCGCATACTATATATATATTTGACCTGATTTATAGCCAAATAACAATAAGTTGAAAATTGCTTACAAAAATTTTGTAAAAAAAAAAAAAACTTTTTTAAAATTTTTTTAATGAACTTTGCACTGGCATATTTATTTAGAATTCATTATTTTTTTTACAAAATTACCCTAAACTCACTGGTTAATTTTTTTTTTATAATTTAATTTTTATATTTAAATAATTTACAAAAAGAAAGAAAGAAAAGAAAAATTCTGTTTACAATCTGAAGTTGAAATTGAATTTATAGGGATCACCCTGAGATCTTAAAAAATTATAGCTCCAAGTTGTTCCAAAACATCCTACTCATCATTACGATTAATTTATTGTTCTTTTTTGATGATAGATGTCACCACTAGTATCATCTATTTTCTCCCTTCTTCTCAGTAAGCTATTTATAACTTCCTAGAACTTTTTCTCCTTTACAGCCTAAGTATGATGGTCTTGCTCAGTTTAAGATGGCTCCCTGTGTTGCAGCTGAGAACAAACAGCGGCCTTTCATGGGAACTTGCTGTTCAAAGTGTCTTCCATTGAGCAGGGTAGTAATATTCTTTTTTCATTTGTTGTTTATGCTATTCCTTCTTTCTAGATTTAAGGATTTTATTGTCTATATCTGATAATATTTACTTTACTGTATTTTCTTCTTTTGGCTTAATCCTGAATTATTTTTGCTCTTCCGCATTTTTGAAAATTTTTTAAATTAAGAAAATTTTTGAAAATTTTTTAAATTAAGAAAATTTTTGAAAAAGAAAAAAAAAATCAGTTTTTTCCTTTTTTTAGTTATGAAATTTTCTGGAAAGATTATATGTATTGGAAAGCCTGTTTCCGTAGAGATTGCATTAATATATAGAGCTTAAACTTTTCTCCTGGAGATTAATAAAATGCACTTATCTGATTTTACAAATATGTATAATTTTTTTTTTTTTTTCAAAATTTTTTTCAGGCTTCTGTAACAGATGCAAGAGTTTTTTCTCTCAGTGTGTGCAACATTCTCCACATTCCTCATTTCCAAAGGTAAATGTTTATATACATTATAATATACATTATAATACATTATTATATACATTATATACATTAATATTATATTATTATATACATTATAATACATTACAATATTACTAATTGTTATATACATAATAGTTATCTTTGAAAGAAATTATTGATAATTTTTTACTTATGGCTTTGTGCTTAAACTTTATTTTGTTATCTTACCTTTATTATTTTTATTTCAATGTACCGAATGAACTTTTAGAAGTTATTTTGTAATATTAAATGTCTAATTATTGTAATTTAATTTTGACTTTTAAATTAAGAAATTTTTAAAAATCTGAAAGAAGCTTGTCTAATGAAATAGTATAATATTATCTATACAAAATAATTTATCTTAAAAACAGACAATTTACAATATTTTTCATATTGAAAGCTAATCCTTCACAAAAATTTTGTTTTGAAAAAATGCAGCTATTGACTCCATTAATCCATCTTCTGCGTGTAGTTGGAGAGAAAAAAATACTTTTCTATTAGCTTACGTATTATTTTATACTGAAACTTTTATTTCAGTGGAATCATAATTACCAAAATGAAGTGACAAATATGACCGACCAATATAAATACATGATGTTAACTACATTGATCATAAAAATATGCTAATTTTTTGCATCAATGGATCTTTTTACCAAAATTTCAAACAGTTCCTTCCCTGATTAGTCATTTTGATTTATTTTTATAAAATATATGATTAATTTTACTTAATTTACCTGTACAAGTACTTTTTTTAGTACACTTCTAGTGCTAAAAAAATAGTTATTACTCAACTCATCTCAATAGTTTTATAATCGTGTTAGGTGAGAATTATGCCATTCATCTACTAATTTATTGCATTTCTTTTAGCACACTTTTAGTGCTGAAAATTACTCAAAAGTTTGTTAACTGGTAAGATACAAATTGTGTTCATGATTCAGATTGATTTTAATTCATTACTTAGCACATTTTCAGTGTTGGATATTACTTGTGACTCAACTCAATAGTTTTTTTCTCCTTTAAAATATTATGTTATTAATTCAACTTAATTTGCTTAATCTAGTGCATTTCTTTCAGTGCATTCTTCATGCTAAAAATTACTTATGACTCAACTCAATAGTTTGTTTTTAATCCTTAAGCTACAAATTATGTTATTAATTCAACTTTTACTAATATAGGGTTCTAGTTTTAGAGCATTTCTAGTGTGAAGTATTATGACTCAATTCATTTATTTTTTAACCTTGTAAGATATAATTTAAACTATTAATTCAACCCAATTTGCATGTTCTTGTATTTTTTTCTTTCTGTTAGAGAAAGTTATTGTCTAGGCAAACTAATAATTTTCATTATATTATTTCAGCTTAGATTTCAGCGTTGTGCTAAATATATTGAAGAGAAATAAAAAGTCTTCTTATCCTGATATTAGTGCAAATGTTTTGAAGTGTGAAAGGTAATTTATTAGCTGTGATTTATTGTTATCTAACTAAACCTTTTAAAATCACTTTTATTAAAATATTTAAAAAAAATTTTAAACAACTATTTAAAAATTGACATTAATTTTTAATCACAATGATACATTATTATGCAGTCAAACAAGTGATTCTCAAATTCTGAATATTTGTAAAGTAAGCTTATTCCTCCTATTACTTAAAAACTGTACTAAGTTTGATACAAAACCGAATGCAATCTAAGTCATTCTGAAAACAAACAAGTCATTTTTGTGCAAATAAATGACAAAAATACATTTAACTTACACAACTAGAGTCTGATGCTATTAAAGCATTTATCTATAGATTAGAAATAGAAGAATTAAATTGTAGGCAATTAATAGAAATTTTCACTGACATTACTGTTAGTAGTAGAATATATATTAAAAATTTTTTAATTCTATAGATGTTATTTTACTATTTTTGTGCATTTTAAAAATGTTAATTGATTTTAGGCTACTATTTGTATTGCTCTCTTTTTCTATATGCTTATTATTCATGAATATATTTTTTTCAACTATTGTGAAGGAAATATATAACTTTATTTTGTAAATGTATATGCCGTAAACTAATTGAAAATTCAACTTTTTGTAAATTTCACTTACTTTTGCAAATAACCAGTCTAATTGAAGAAAATTCATGTGTTTTCTAATCTGTCTGATATTTTTGAGGCTTATTACAATCAGCCTGTATGTTTTTAGGCTATTTGAAAATGTTTAAAAGAATAACTCAGATTTAAATTGCTTAGGCATATTGCAATAAGCTGTTAATTAAAGTTTAGTTAAAGTCTTATAGACATTATTTGAAAAAAGTTTTAAAGATATTATTTGAGTTTTTAAAATGTATGTATATAACTGTTACATATTTTCAATCCAGTGAATCGTGGAATATCAGTTTATATTGAGCAAATGTTTAAAATTAAATATCAGCAAAAAATGCAGTTAAATATTTTTTATTCATATGCAGTAGTTGAAGTTTAAAGTGTCTTAACTATTTTTAGAATCATAGACTTAGGCAATTATGAACTGTTTTAACAGTAAATTCCACATGTTCTGCCCAAATCCAATTAAGGGTGTCCCAAACTTAACACGCATTTTAAAGATTTGATCTTGTTAATGTGATTGACTTGGTTAAGCTGATAATCTGTTTAATATGTTTTTTTTAAGGTAAACAATAAAATTTTTAATTTTTAGTGTTCTTACTGCAATTGAAGATTCTGTTGAACTTACCTCTGGTGGTACGTAGTAATTTTTTCTGAATCTGTTTAAATATCCATCTTTTATGTACATATTCTCGAATATTAGGAAGTATATTTTCTCATAATTGAATTCATCCATCAGAGGGATATAGAGACAGGGGGAGTTAAATAAAGACAATTAAATATTGCTGTAACTGATTTTATTTAATTTTCACAAAAAAATTCCAATCAGCAGTAGATATAAAATATACGGTCGATGCCTTATCAAAATTGGGGTTTATAGTGATTATGATTGCAGAGAAAAATAAACTAAAAACATTTAAATATGCTTTTAATATTTATTAATTACTTTTATTTTTTTAAGCAAATAAGCCCTAATTACCAGTACCTTTTAATGCATGTGAAATATAAGGTTTATACCCAATCAAAATCGGAGTAAGAGCAACTAAATATTCTGTTCTTTTTTTGGGCATTGTTCTTTTTTAATATTCATAAACTCTAATCAACAGTATCTTTAGAAATATGAAAAAAAGTTTAATGCCCTGTCATAATGGGTAAGGGCTATTACTGTAGCATTTCAATAGATTTTCCGTATACTTTTTTTTTAATACATTTCTTTGTTTTTGCATAAGTTACATTAAGATTACTTTGTTTTTAATGAATTACTTTAACTTAAAATGAGTGACTAACATATATCTAATATTAAACTACATATCCAAAAATAATAATAATAATTGAATTTTATTACTTTAAATTTTTTAAATTCGTTCATAGAAGCTGTAGTAGGTTTCTTTCATTATCTTGAATAGAGCAAAGCCTTTTTTATGAAAAAAGCTTTAGTTTAAAATGTGTGACAAACTCATATCTCATATTAAACTACATATCCAAAAATAATATTAATACAAATTTATTTCTTTAAATTTTTAAAAGATTTTAAAGAAGCTGTGAAAAGTATCCTTTTATCTTTAAGTATCTTTAGTAGAAAGTGTCTTTAATAAAGACTAGCCTTTTATAAAAAAAGGCTTTTATTTAAAATGAGTGTTGTTCAAGGGTTAAACATCCAAGGATCTAAAGTACAGCTCAATCTTGTACTTTTTATTTTATTTTATAACCGTCGTTGAACAGCCGACCCAATTTCATGGATTTACGACTACTTACGTTCAACTCCGTAGCCTTGTAATTTTGAACCAATCCAGAAGACAAGGAAACTCCTGGATCAGTACCCCCAGAGGTATTGATTTGTTGTGGGAACATGGAGGACTTTGAGACTCGACAGATTTAACGTGCACCAGTCACCATTTACTACACGGGGAGGCTTCGGCCGGCGAGGATCGAACCCACGACCTCTTGGATATGGTCCATGACCTCTCTCAAACCTTTATATTTATTGTTATAAAATTAATTTACAATTGCGATTAGGTGTTCATTCTTTCACGAATTTTTATTTCTTTTTCAGAATATGAAGAAAAAAGTTGGATGGCAAAAATTAAATGTGAACATTATAACAGAGTCAAGATCTTTTTAGATTCTATAAAATCTTCCATTTCCTCAATTGGTCTGTAGTGAGTATTTCATTTAAAATAGAAGCATTATTTCTCTAAATAACATTAAATTAAAATTGTTTTAATATTTTGCGTATTCTCATTGGTTAGATGTGATCATTCATAGACAAAGACCCGAATATCTTTGGTTGTCATCAGTATAAAACTGATAAAAGTTTTAATGATAGTTACCCATAAAATATATATTTCACTATGTTTAATGGTCCTTACCCCTAATTTTTATTTATCATTTAATCTTAATATTTTTTTCTAGTATTATTATCTTTTTTATTTTGGTGATGATAATTGCATGATATGAAGTAATTGCATGGTATTGTAAAGAAATTTAGATGAAAAATGTTTATGAATTAAGAAAGTATATAGAAAAGCTTATCATTATTCTGAGTCAGTGATTATCACTCAATCATTCAATTAGGTAAATCTATCTCTAATAGGTGTTTGAAAAATGCTTGGTATTTTAAAATGAACTTTACAGCTGAAAGCAAAAATATTAAAAGTTAAATTTTTTTTAATTAGCTTTTAAATATAATTGAATTGTTAGCTTCGCTAATTAAGCAAATATGTTAATATTTTAAAACCCTTTTGTAAAGTAAAAATTTTAGCTTATGTTTAGTTAAAATTACAAATGTAAAATCAGCAAAAATGAAATATAAATGTAGTAATCAATTTAACTTTTTGTGTTTTTGAAAATATGAATTTGCAACATTATTTTCATTAGTGTAGAGATTCCCATTTATGAATCAACTGCTCTATAAAAATCAAATATTCTCAGAATGAATTCGATTTTAATATAAGATAAGATTCGATTTTATATAATTAAACATGGACGCTGTATCTATTTTTGACAATTATCAGTTTTATATTCATCAAATGAAGTATTTTCTGCTCTTATCTTTACATATATGTCTTACATGCCTATTTTAGTAATGGATGATTCAAGCAACTTTTTTCCCAAACAAGAGAATCTCTTTTGTTTTATCAACGCTACAAGAAATGGTTCATAAAACTATTAAAAGAATTTAATCTTGAAAAATTTTTTAATTTTCCAAAAATTAGGAGAATTTTTTTTTTTTTTTGTGATTAAAAGTCTTTCATGAAATTAAATGTCGCAGAGAAATGAGTTTGACTGAAAGAGATGTTCTATTGTAAAAGCATTGCAAGGATGCAGAAAAATCCATTTTTTTCTTTCAAAATATTGAAAAATTCTTTTTATTGAAGTTCATCATATGAAGGTTAAACTGGGTTTTAATGTGCATTTGTTACATATTAGAAATTTGTCTTCATAAAATAGGGCATATGGTCTACATTTATGGTCTACAATTTATGGTCTACAATTATAATCTACATACAGTGTCAGCATTAATTAGTTTTATTTTGATTGTTAAATTTTCTTTTTTCAGTTTTTCCAGTTTCATACTCCATTCTGTGTTAAATAGAACTTTTAATGGTATTTTAGTGCATAAAGGCCAGCTAGAAATATTGAAAGCTGTTAGTCAGGTAAGTTCTGCTATTATCATTTTAATATGATGTTAAAAAAAATAAATGAAATTTAACTCAGTAAAATTTGAAACCCTGTATTGCTTCCATTAGTTAAAAGATGCAATTGTGTTTAAAAAAATTAAAAAAAAAATTACAGAAAAAAGTTGTTTCAGTAAAAATTTGTACTTATTATTTTGTCTCTATTGGTTGATGTGATTATTTTGCCAACTTACCCTATCTTCTACAAACATTTTTTTACTTTGAAACAAACTACTAATATCTGGTTTCAATCTAATCAAATGACAAATCTTTTTGTTAAAGCCACATTTTTGTGCACCCCATGTTTCTCTAGATTGGATTTAAATCGGATTCATTTTTTGGTCAATACAGTGGACTCGGGCGAGACCACATTCCGTTCCACTGTAAAATGGTCGTTAGTGGAAGTTGGTTGTGCTTAGAGGTTACCTCCATTGACTTCAAAATGTTATCAAATGTTGTTGTTTCTGTATTTGATCTTAACGGCATTTAGGACTGGGCGATATTAGAAATTATATATTGTGATATATCGTCAGTTTTGCATCGCGATATACCGATGTATCGCGATATAGTATTTTTTAATTTCATTTACTTTAAGGCACAGAAAGTCAGATTTCTATCAAGAATTCATACGCATATTGATTTAAATCAATTTATAAATTTGAAAATATATATGTTTTGCTAAAGAAAGATATTAAATAAATTAACTAAGATGTACAAATCTTACTTAAAATATTTATTGAAAAAATGTGTGTAGATACAGAATGAAATATTTGCACTTCTTCATCGTTTATAAGGTATAAGCAGTCTTAATTTAAGTTAACCCCTAAAACACCCTTAATGAAAAAAAATATTGTTATTAAACAAAAGCTGATTTTAAAATTTCAAAATATATTTTAATTAAAATAAAAGTTAGATTGACTAAAAGCCGAAGTTTAAAATTAAAAATGTTCGAATTTTAAACTAAAAAGTAAACATAAGATTTGTAATAATTTCTTAAAATTTTCGTTCACTGAAAGATTTCTCAGTTTAAAAATAAAAAGGGAATTTCATAAAGATATCTAGCTGAAATTATTGAAAGAAAATTTAAAAAATTAAAAAAAAAGCTTGTTAAGAAATTCATTATACACTTAAAACAAAGTGTTAAAAATATATATTTTTTTTTAAAAAAAGAAACTTTTTTTAACAAATCAATATTTTCTTGTACTATTATGCGTAAATAATTACAGAATTATTAAGTTCGATCTTAAATGAAGAAGTAAACACAATTCAATTCAGTTCAAATTCTTAATGAAGAAGTAAACACAAGTTTTGTTATATTTTCTAAAAATGATCACGCAAATAACAAAAGATTTCTTAGTTTAAAAATAAAAAAATAAATAAAAGTGAAATTTAGCAATATAATTACCTAACAGCATAGGAACAAAATTTAAAAAATAAGTTCGTTAAAAAATTATTTGTATGCTTAAAACAAAGAGCTAAATAAATTTTAGAAAAAAAAATGCTTCCTAAACACTATTTTTATTATTATTTCATATAAATAATTAAATTAAATTAAATAATGACCGAATTATGAACGAAAAACAAAGTAAGGCAAAGTTTCTTAATTAAATTCTTAAAAATAAAAACAAAAGAATTGTGACATTCGGTAATATATTTAGCTAATTAACTAATAATATAAAACGAAAATTAAAAAAAAAAAAATGATTTTACTCTCTAATAAAACGAAGTAGTAATTGATAAGAAAAAAAAAAGAAATGAATAAAATTCGCAAACTTTTCAAATTCTTTTGAACAAATAAAGTTTATTGACTTATGTCCAAAAAATAAGTTTTGTTTTAACTTTATTTCTAAAAATAAAAACAACTCAAGATTTATAAATTTAAAATCAGTAATGGAAGCCCATTAAATTATTAGAAGTTTTATCCGAAAGGTTTTTAATAAATTAAAAGAAAGTAAAAAAATAACCTAACAAATTTATTTACTTTGTAATTTAATTCCTTATGGGTGCCTTAAATTAGATTTCCGATAATTTTCACATTTAAAAATATAAAAAAAGTTTTGTCAGAAAATAAATAAAAAACTTACCTAATTAATGAAGAAACTTTTCTTTATAAATTCTTTTCAATAATAGATTGCGTTCAGAACAAGGTTACGACGGCGATCACGAAGTTAATCCCATTGAAAATAATCTACAAGAAACGATTTCAAATCGCGAAGTTGCGAAAACGAACATGTGATATAACGATATAAGGTCTCAAAAGTGATTCTGATTCTACCGCTCATCAGTCAAGGCCGTCTCAACATAACGAAACAATATCGTCTTCCACAGCGCGAGTTGGCATCGGAACGTAAGAGAAAGTCCTTGCGTGTATCGCTATATCGTTATATCGTCTTCTTCACTCGACGGCTTAAATCAGATTTCTGATGCATCGCTTGGAATGAAAGTCGCTGTATCGGTTTGCCGATATAGGCGTTAAATCGATATGTCGCGATATATCGATTTATAGCCCAGTCCTAACGGCATTTGGTTCAGAGGTTTGACCAATCGCTGGGGGAGGTTTTGAAGGTCTCTCCATCAAACAACACAAAGTCTTACTTCCTTCAATGCTAAGTCTATGTAAAAAATTTTGTGCCTCCCTAAGGTGGTCATAAATAGAGGAGGTCGTTGCACAGAGGTGGTCTTTCCTGGAGGTTTCACTGTAATTATTTTACAAATAGTATACTCTTGTGATATTTTCAAAATTTATTTTAAATAAAAAATTTCTTTTCTTCACTTAGGAAGCTGTCCCAATGATTTACCTACCATTGCATCAAAGTTACATGAATAGCATTCTTATTTCATTCATTATTTTCATGAATTCTATGAGTGTTCCTCTTGTTCCTGTTGACCAGGATACTTGCATTCCTTTTGTTAGGTGAGTAATCATTGATATTTTTATAAGTTTTGTTAAGGCAGGGGTGCCAGAAATGTTCAGCAGCTTCTATCCATAACTCAATTAACCATAAAGCTCAAATAACCAGAAATTTTGAAAATCAATTAAAAGAATTTTTTTTAATTTCTAATTTATGAACTATTATAATGTAGTTTATTTTTTATTTTCACATTATCTTCATTATTTTTCTGTAAGCAGCTGTTCTGTTTTAATATGTGTTTTTTATTGACGTTTTTGTAATGCAGCATTTTTCTTAGTAAATATTGTAATATGGGACACCAAAAATGTTGGCATATTAACATACTCATATCAACGACAATTTCATGTGCTATTGTGATTTGTGATTTTATATCAGGCTTTTACTGTACTTATTGTGTCATATTAGTTATTATTTCCAGCAGTTCAAATAAATTTATGTTTTTAGAAAAACTAGCAAAGAAGTGTAAACTGTTTCCCACTTATTTATGGTTTTTGAAGTATATTTTTGTTAAACAAAGTGTTAACAAGGTTCCCACGGTCCTTAAAAGTTCTTAAAAACTGCTTAACTTTTATTTGGGAATATAAGAGCCCTTAAAAGTACTTAACTTTGGTACAAGGTTTTTAAAAATCCTTAATTTTTCAGCATCACAGTTGATAAGAACAATTTTTCAGTTAAATTTTTTAAAACGAAAAGAATCACCTAGAATTAGAACTAGAATTTATCACCTAGAATTAGACCCTGCACTGAGGGTAGAGCATTTTAGCGAGATAAGTAGGGATGTGTGTGAGGGGGCTACAGACAAGGAGAAGAAAGCATGTCCTTTTATTAATATATTACTAGAATGATGCTTTTTGAGGAGAGTAACATTCTGCAAGAAAAGATTAGAGTGTCAACAAGAGGGATACTGCACAAGGAAGAGATAGTGCTTTTTTTTGGGGGGGGGGGGTCTAGGGTACTTTAGTAGAAGACCCACACTGGCATTCAAAAATGGCAGAATTCAAGAAATTCTGTTTTACTGGTACTGCATCTGCTCATATGAACAAAGTAAAACCCTAAGAAAAGTATCAGAAAAATTTTTTGAGCTAGGATCCATAATGAAAACTATTTTCTGAAATCTTGGAAGAATTAAATAAATTTGTATAATATTTCAATGTGTGATAATTAACTGTAAATTTAAAAAAATCTAGTAACATTTTTTAAAATTCATGATTGTACTAAAAACTAAACAGATTTGTACTAAATAGGGTTTGAAAAATTCCATCCCACCTAGATTTTACATCAAAAACCTGAGATTTATTGAGTTTTTGATGAAAACCTCAAGTTTTTCAAAAAATACTGTTACTGTTAAGTTTTTTAAATAATTTTTATTCCTGAGTACTAAATAAGAACGCATGATTTGCTCCTAACTAGAAAGTTAAATGTTTGGTAACTATTTATAACTTGTTTTGCTGCAATGTAAATTTTAAAGTTTCAGATTGTTACGGCATTATTTTTATTTCTTAAGGATAAGTTTATTGTTACTTAAAAATTTAAATCTACTCAATTAAAATATCTCAAACTTTTTGTTATTAATGTCTATTAGTATAAAATTCAAACTTAGATTTTAATAATCATTTTTCTCATAAAACGTTGTAACTTAATAAGCTGTCTTTTTTTAAATTTTTTTTTTTATTTTTAAAAATTTCTATTCAACTTTCGGTTGCTTTAAAATTAGTTCATGTTTTTCACCAGATTGTTTAGCAATTTTATGTAAAGTTCATTCCTAATATCAGTTTTGGCTGGAAATAATTGTAAAGCTCATAAAAGTAACTATTACACAATTATTGTTAAGCAATAATTTCTAAATGGTTAAGTTACATACCGTTTTCAATATGTAAAAATTTTTCAGCATATTTTTACAAAACTATTAATTCACGATAAAAGTAAAATATCAAATGAATCTAATAGTAGAGAATCATATTAAAAATGATAGACGGCAATAAGGAAATATTACAAGTAAATATCTAAAAATGATGAAAAAATAAATAATTTATCAATATTTGTTAATTAAGAAACCTTACCAATTTTCTGGCCATAGGAATGAGTTGATACCTTTGAAAAATCATTTTAGACCTTTTTTTTTATATGTTTCACCAGGAACTAATAAAAAAACATATTGATTTGAAAATTATAAATCTTCTCAAGCATAAAAATTTTCTTAAAAAAATTTATTGCAATGAATTTAAAAAAAAAAAATCTATATATTAAGTTAAACCTAATGAAAAAAAAAGTGGAATGATTTAAGGTGCTTAGATATTAGTATGATCCATTTTTACTTAAAATAGGACTTAATTTAACATGACATGGTTAAGAAAACTGCTCTCATGCATAACTCTAATTCAACTTCTTAGTATTAATTCTTTCAATATATACCCTTATAAATAAAGCATTTTGTTAATAGAAAAGAACGAATTTTTTTGTGTAACCGAATATTTACCAAGATTGGCCCACAACTAAATGTGTGATGCATGTCTAGTAGCAAAATATAAAAACTTGTAATAGTTTTTTCAATGTTTTTCCCAAATTTCTTTATTTACTCTTTTTTTTAATTTAAAAAAAATTGAAAATCTTAATTTCTGCCCTTAATTTTACAATTCAATTTCAATGAAATCATTAAAAATAGAATACAGATTAGTTTTATAGATCTCGTTCACTCTTAACAATCATAAAATATTTTTTTAAAAAAACTGAACACAGGTTTGCCAAAATTGCCCGGTCCTACTTCGGCAAACCCTGTTAATTAACACAATTTTATCAGTATTCGTATTTGATGATAAACAATCATACTATTTTTAAGGTTCTTAATTTTTCAAAAAAAGTCCTTAACTTTCTCAAAAAAAGTTCTTAAAAGTGGTTAATTTTTATTTTGTTAAAAGAGTAGGAACCCTGGTTAATTATAACAATTCTAATGTTGTATCTTTCAGATATCTTTTGAAGTTCATAGGAGTGTTTTTTGTTCGAAATCATCTAAAGAACTGTTCTGATGTTGATCAAGTTTTGTATTCATCTGTACTTCAAAATGTAATTACTTGCAAACTTCTTTTGTTAATCATTTTTAAATTAAAAGACAATTAAAAAACTTTTCTTACAATAGAAAAGCTTTCTGCGTTTTAAGAATAAATTTTATTATTGTAATTTCTCTTATTTTAAAAAATGTAATAATATTTTTTGAATGTCATAAAGTCCACCTGTTTGCGATTAAGCTGATCTGTAAACATAAGCAATCTGAATTGAATTAAATTTTGTAATTTTAGTAAAGTAAAGGAATTACAAAAAATTTAAAAGAAAGCTAGAATCCTTTTTTTTTCCCTTCATACATTATTACAAAAAAACTGGATGACTCATAATTGAACAAAGTTAATCTGTGTACTTTTTCACTCTACTTAAGTTCTGTGTACGTAGGTAATCTGTGTACTTTTTCACTGCTTAATATTAACACAGATTATTTATTTTTATTTAAAAAAAATTGAGTTAAATAATATTTCATATTCAACAACCTATCCAGCCATATCATAAATAACCCTGCTTTTTTTTTTAGAAAAAAAATGAGTTAAATGTATTTCATGGTGTAAAAGTAGTTTTTTCAAACTCTCCAAAATTTCTTGAATATCAGGGAATGACCTATAAAACAATAATTAGGTTAGATATTCCATGATCCCGATATATTGAGCATTATAAACAATGAGATAGATCTGCATAATTCTGCGTTAATTCTCCATTCCAAAAACTCCATTTATTTTCAATGTGTTATATTAATTTCCTGCCTCATAGGATCTCTATTGGATGGTAAATGTATGATACGCAGAGGAAACAATAAGAAATTTGTTGAACATGTTTTTAAATTTTGTAGATATATAAATTTTTTTATATTTTTTAATGTTAAATTTATTCTTATTTGGTTTTTTCAAAGGGTGATTTATACAGCCGACATTCCAAAAATTTGCAATCTCAATAACATAAAATAGAGGGGTCGACTTATCAATATATACAGTATTGACCCTCAAATAATTAATTTTTCTCCATTGTCTTTTCTCATTCTCATTTAATGATATGCTTTCTATTTTTTTAAATTTTATTTTTTGTCAATTGATTTTTCATTTTCTTTCGTGACTCTTACGATTATTTTTTTATTTAGTACATTAGGGAATGTCTGAAAGTTGGATACAACTTTGAACTCTTTGTCGATGAAGATAATTCAGTTCCAGATCATGTTCATTTAGATAAATATCAATTGTTTCCTACTATTATTGAATCAGTTTTAAATGGTAAGTAAGCATTTGTTCGTGGATTAGATAGCTGAATAATATGCTAAGTGATGTTTGAAAAAAACTTAAATTCCCAAGTTATTATGCAAAATCCGTTTTTAAAATAAAAATCATTGTGAAGCGGGTTTTTATGATAGAATATGATGAAAAATTTTTGAAGGGTCCATTTTTACGAAAAGATAATTTGTGGAAGGTAATTTGTGATTTTTACAGTGAACGATCATTTGAGAAAGGTTCTATTTCACAACACAATAATTTGTAAATTTTTAGTTTATATGATGAAATAATTTATAAAGGATCCAATTTTATGATAAAACAATTTAAGAAGGGTCTATTTTTATAATAAGATAATTCGTGAATGGTCAGTTAATGACCCGAATTTCTCCTTTACAACTCCAGGCTGTGTTTATTTTACTGTGAGTAATAGAACCAATTAATCAATGTCTGCAATATTCAGTGAATATTAATATCCACATAGTAGCTTTGGTAAATGTTTGAAATATTTGCTATAAATCATTATTTAGACAAGCAATGGCCATTAACCTTAAAAAGAATTAGTTTATGGAATTATCTTATAAAATTATAACTAATATTCATCAAAAATATGGTAATTTAGCAAGGTTTCAAAATTTTTTTAATTTGTTTAAATAATCCTAGGAAAGACCCAAAAAAGGAAAAAGATATTAAAAGGACCAATCTTTTGACTTTATTCTATCCAATGGAACTATATTTTCCAGATTGCTACTTAATTTCATAATTTTCGAGTTAAGATTCCAAATTTATCGAAAAATGCATTTTTGTGTCATATTTTGTAATTAAAAATATTGCGTGCGCAAATTAATTAGCATATTATAATCTTAGATCCTCGATCCATTAAATTACGTTTAGAATGTAAAAATCAAATCAGTAGATTATCAAATTATGCCAGCTAATTTTATGTCTAAAAATTATGGTTACTTAAGCAAAACATTAAAACCAACTTATTTTTTCAGGGTCTATTGAAGATGCTAACATCTGTGTTGTTTCTATTAGCTATGAAAAATTTCCTAGTGGAAATATAGTGCAAGAAAAATTAGTAAGATTAAGTTAAATTTTTAAAAAAATTTAATGTGTGGTTCACATCTGTAACTGATATTAAATTTAATTCTTTTAGGGTCAATCTGAAATTAAAAACTCCCTTTTAACAACCATATATTCTTTATGGAAAATGATCCACATGAGATTTGGAAATGTTAGGATAAATTTTGGCCAACCTTTTTCTATAAAGGTATGTATAATTATTATTTACTTTTATAATTATCAATTTTCTATAATTATCTAATTAAACTTCAGATTTTATTTTATAATTCTTTGGTTTATTTGGCTGAATTTATTTTATTTGATAAGTATATTCAGTATACTTTTGATATCTCGAAAACCTTGTTATGTCGAATTTTTTTCAAAATAGAAATAGATTTTTTACAGAAAAATCACAATGTAAGTTAACCAACTAGGAGGCTTCGCCCCCTGCTGCTCGCTGGCTCTCGCCAACCCCCGGAACGCTCATTTCGGATTGCTTTGCAATCCGATGCTCGCTTTGCTCGCGCATTGGATACGCTCTTAACGTCTAGCTTTTGTATACTTTTTTGAACACTGAAGTTCCGAAAACTTTTCACTGTAGAAAATTCTAAACCTGTGCATTTCAATATTAATTTGAAATCGCAAACAGTTCACATATATTTCGTAATCACACTATTCTAAATTTCAGTTGTTGAGAAAAGTAACTGTTGTAAGTTTTGTTTTAAAGCCTTTCCCACCAGAGGGCTAAAACCATGTGTTGTGAAACGATATGAAATAGTACTGAACGCCGGATGTAAAGCATCGGCTTCGATAAAGATAATTTTGTGAGAATTTTTTTGATAATTCGGTGAGAATTCACCCGATTAGACATATGATATGCTCACTACGTGCTCTTGCTCGCCGAAGTCTATCAATTAAAACGTATTACCGTTTTATATAATATAGATTAGCCATATGATGCTCACTACGTGCTCTTGCACACCGAAGCCTATCAATTAAAAATGAAAAATGTTGCCAACGCGAGAAAAGAAATATCATCGGTTTTATTGATACATACGTATTAGCGTTTTATATAATATAGATTCTTTCCTATTTAATGCATAATTATTTGTGTCTTACTATTAAAAATAAAATTATCATTATTGTATTTAGACTTCTAGTCAACTATTATTGCATACTTATTTAATAGTAGTTATTCTTATGTCTCATGACTCTACTTTTTAGAGCAATATTTTAGAATAGATTTTTCTACTTTTTAGAACATATTTAGTTCTTACCTTAGCTCGAAAACTCGCTATCTCAAATTTTTTTAACATCCCTTTAAATTTGAGATCTAACTTTAACTGTGTCTCTAACTTTAGTCTACTCAGTCTAACTTCTGTTACTCTATCATTTATAACTCCAAGTTTTGATAATTTGAAGTATTTTCGAAACCCTGGTGAAAATTCTAATTTTGGCATTGTATTTTTTTCTATTACTCGGAAGTTTGACAGGTCAATTTTTTTCAGTAATTAGAAGAAATTTTTGTATCCTGAACGTCTAATCTGTAAGTCAATTTTTAAAAAAAAAATTTTTTTTTAAGAAAAAGAAATCTTTACAACCTACAGAAGCTTTCTTAGTTCCAAGTTCCTTTCTTAGTTTCTAGTTCGCTGCTAGCAGCTCAAATGTAAAAAGTAATTAACAACTTTGGGAAAGGAGCTGAGCTTATCTAATTTTTTTTTCATTATTAATATACCAAGGAACTCTTTAAAAAATAGTAAAGAGGAACATGACTCAATCCAGTGGTCAGAAAAACTAATTTTTTTTTATAGTTTGAGAATAAGGATCTTTTTTCATTTCCAATATTGTTGAGTGACTAAATCCACTCTACTTCTTTATCTATAACCCCCCTGAATGGTACCATCTGGTTATAATGATAGTGACTATCATTATAACCATAAAAATTGGTGACCATTTTCTATTTCAGGGTAATAGGTTGAAATGTTTGATGTTTATTCTTCTTATTTTGTTTGAAATGGGATAAATGGTGCAGAGATTTCTAAGATTATTAAACGAGTTGTAAAGCTTCTTTTAACCTTGTGCAGTTGTTTCATTCTAATACTTATTTTGTTGGAGAATTCTAGTTTAGTTTCATAGCTATTTGGTTTGCTAATCTTCTGTTGTAAGGATTTTGAGCAGTAGTGTAAATTTGACATTGTTTAAAACTTGACAGAAGATTAATGACATTTTTTGTTATATATGTTTAAAACGTGTAGAAACAGTAAAAATAAAAAGAGAAGGAAAGAATTTTGTTTATTCCCTTGTATATTATTCATAATTTTTAACGCCTTCCAGGGATTCTAAATCGTGTTTGTGACTTCTTATTATTCTATGATTTTTTATTTGCCTGTTTTTTCCTTCTTCTTTTAACATTCCTGTATATATATTATTCATTTATCATCCTATTTTTCATATACAGGATGTTTATAAAGTCCCGAATCGGACCCATTTTGATGTTTAATAACTCATAAAATAATAAAGATAGATTAAAATTTATAACATAAGTGGTTAGATAGACTCAAAAAGTTTCATGACCCTTGTCAATGTACTTCCACGTGTGCCCCCTTCATCGCACGGAGAATATCAAGTCGATAGTCAATTTCACGCCAGGTAGCGGCAAGCATGTCGGCATCCACAGAGGCTATTGCGGTTGTAATTCTGGCTTTTAGGTCATCAATGTTCGACACGATCCTCCTGTAAACACTTTCCGTTATAAATCCCCAAAGAAAAAGTTCAGTGGCGTTATATCAGGTGATCTGGGTGGCCAAGGAATTGGACCTCCTCTCCCAATCCATCTTTCTGGAAAATGGTCGTTCAAAGAACTACGAACGAAGATACCCCAATGAGGTGGTGAACCATCTTGTTGCAAAAAGACATGTGGCTGAAGCTCTTCTAATTGTGGAAATACGAAGGTATCATCGAATACGAAGGTATATGTGGGTATCATCGTTTGTAGTTTTTTTAATTACCATTTTCCAAGAAGATGGATTGGGCGAGGAGGTCCAATTCCTTGGCCACCTAGATCACCTGATATAACGCCGCTGAATTTTTTTCTTTGGGGATTTATAAAGGACAATGTTTACAGGAGGATAGTGTCGAACATTGATGACCTAAAAGCCAGAATTACAACCGCAATAACCTCTGTGGATGCCGACATGCTTGCTGCTACCTGGCGTGAAATTGACTATCGACTTGATATTCTCCATGCGACGAAGGGGGGACACGTGGAAGTTCATTGACAAGGATCATGAAACTTTTTGAGTCTATCTAACCATTTATGTTATTAATTTTAATCTATCTTTATTATTTTATGAGTTATTAAACATCAAAATGGGTCCAGGATTTTATAAACACCCTGTATTTTGTACTATGGTTATTTCAGGATTATATCGAGAAAGATTTTATAAGACTTCTTTAAAATATTATTATGCATTAGTTATAGCTATATTGGAAGAAAAAGAATAAAAATATATTTTTATAATATTTTTTTTCTCTTTTTTTATCAGGAATTCATCCAAACTTGGAAGCAAAGCCTACCCAGTAAAATACCCACAACAGATACTCCTCCATCCTCACCCATCAATAATTCATCGGCAGTAGCAAAACAAGAGTTTGTAGAACTTTTGCAGCATGTCCAGAAAAATTTAAAAAAGCATCTTGTTTATGGTAAGGCACACAACTAAGATATTAATACTACATTGTACCCTGTTAGTAAAAAAAAAATAATAATAATAACTTAAGTACGTGAGATAAATTTTAGAATTATATATCATTGCTATGTAGATGACCATCAATAAAATAACTTAAAATATATATTTTCAAGAAGCAGTGTGCGATCTATGTGATGTTTTTATTATCCCTGGATGAAAAAACTCTTTGTCTTGGGTTGAATATTATAAAATGCTGAATTAACAATTAATTGAGTTAAAAGTAACTTTCCATATCAAATTTCCAGGAGCTCATTATCAGGTTTCAGGAAAACTTTTTAAACTTCTACAACCTGAATAAATTTTATGCATGTTTTGAAAACATTTCGGTTTAAAATAAAAGTTATGTTATTTTTCTTGATTAATAAATATGCTATTAAATTAGTTTTTGTTTGTGGACTTAATTTATTTAAGGAAGATGCTAGTATGTAAAGTTTTTGTTGTGTCTCCTTTACCCAACCAAATTTGCATAATAATAGTGTTACGATCAATGCATGAAACTGGATATTCTACAAAATGTTTGAAACTGAATATGTAGGTATAAAATATTTGATATTTCTTACATTTCCTTGGCATTCTATAGAATGGCTAATGACGAAACATCAAGACACATAACAGTTCTTATTTTTCATTTCTTAAGAGCATTAGCATTTGCCACTCTGCAGAGTATCTAGGCATTCCACATGACTATTCAAAGTGCATAATAATTATAATGTGTCGTACGTAATATTAAGGTAATAATCACATTTTGTGAAAAGGCTAGGTGTTCTACACAATGGCTAGACATTATATAGAATGCTAGCATTTTTTATCGTGACAGTAACATATCTAATAAAATCAGATAGATTTTCATTCTATTTTTAAATCGTGAATAAAAATTAGGATTTCGAGTCAACCTCAAAATATTTTCAAGTGCTTTATGCTTGTTTTTCTCCTAGGAACAAATTAATTTAATTATATTATTTTTTATTTAAAGTTTATTGTGAAGAAAAGGAATTAAAAATGTGATTTTGTGTTCAAAAAAGATAATATAAAATTTTTTAGTCATGGTTTTTTATTGAAATATTTGTTTTGCAAATTTTTTGTATGTATCATTATTATTTATTTAATTTCAAATCTTAAATTTTTTAATTGTTTACTAATTTGGCTTGGTTATAAATATTATAATAAAGATAGCAAAACGAAGTGCATTCTGGTTTCTCTTTGAATAACAAATCAGTTTGACTAGTATAATTTTATCAACCATTAAAATCATTTATCATTAAAATCATTAACCATTAAAATCTTTATCAACCATAATTTTACTTCAAATTATGTAATTATGTTTTTATATGTAGTTCAATTTTCTTAATTTCTTCATTTTCAGATGCAGTATTTTCAACTCCATTAATGAGTACTCACCTTTTGGCATTTTTACTTCTCACACAATATAGAAAAGTAGGAATTTTTCTTTTCTTCTAACTTTTTAAAGATGTATAGTGCGCAAAATAAAAATGATATCACACTGAATTACTAATGATTATGGTTCAAATTGGCAGCCTGAAATACGCCAAGTAATTAAAGCTAATTATAAATTAAATTACAGAATCAGGCACAAATATTTACCTTCTATGAATAAACATAACAGGGAGTTTTGATATTAAAATATCAACTTATCCAAAAGATGGAAATGGTGGTCCTGATAGAAGAGTGGTAATAAGTTTGAGTCCCTTAATTATAAAAGGCTCTGAGATATGGTTAAATATGTGCAAAGTCAAATTAGTATTAAAGATCCCAAACTTTCAACAGCTCTCCTGTTGAAACTATTAAGGCCATATTTCACAGGTTGTGGCTACCCTTCCATATTTAGATAGTCAATAATCCAAATTCATTGAAAAAAAAGTTAGGCTTATTCTAATAAAGAGCCTTTTGTGCCTGTTTACGTAACTTAATTAATACACTTTTGTCATCCTTTTGAATAATTAAGCCCCCTTTGTTACCCTTCTAAAACATTAAAACTGGCTTTTAGTTTGAGAAAATCCCATCATTAGAACAAAAGATCTGTTTTGTTTTATGCATGGTACAGTGTACAAAAAATAGATTAGCTAAAGAAAAAAGTTGAGACCCATGTACTTACCCATTAAAAAATCAAACAAAGTAAATTTAGTTTAATGTATCTTAAAATTATTATTTTTTATAAAAAAAAAAAAAAAAAAAAAATCGGTATAACTTTTTGAAAGACTTGTGTTCAATTTATATCACCAATAACTAGATGGCGAAAGTGTGCTTTTTGCTCTGGTAACACATTTATATTCCTAATGTTTATGAAACTATATTAAAAATTGATTTAATATTTATTAGGAAATTGCCCTATCAAAATCAAAAATTTTTGTCTTCAATTTTTTGAAAAATATTTCAGTGTAGACATTTATACTAACTTGCAATAATTGTGATTAAAAGCTACCCTTACCAGTTATCTGCCATGAAAGCATTAAATTAAATGTCCATTATATCATATTGTTACAGTCCAGCAGCTTTAGAATAACAATTTTTTGCCATTTTTTGGTACCAAAA
The DNA here is from genome assembly GCF_982258835.1 of Parasteatoda tepidariorum. NCBI lineage: Eukaryota > Metazoa > Arthropoda > Arachnida > Araneae > Theridiidae > Parasteatoda > Parasteatoda tepidariorum. The sequence goes on along the minus strand of NC_141758.1, from coordinate 7,634,153 downwards.
TTCTGACTCTGTTCAATGTCCATTTAAATCTCTTCTTAAATATATTTTATCTCTATGTTTTCCTTAGCTGCAGCTTTTGTATAGTAATTTTGACACCAGGAGCTATTTTCAGGTGTCGGAAGCCTAACTCTGTTCCATGCCCACTCAATTTTTTCAACCCTGTATTTAATCTTTCCAGGGTGCTACACAGCAGCAACTCCAGAACAGTATGGACTGGTTGAGAGGGCTGTTGGCCAATAAAAAGAGGGACACTGGCTTCACAGGACAGTCGTTACCCGTCATCAAACGAGCGGTGGAGTTTCTCGGAAAAGATCTCATTTCCTCGGAAGTGGTGGACATGGAATGGACTTCCAGTGATCTCGAGAATAACAATGTCAAAATAACAATCTACAAGCCTGTTATCAACCTGCCACATGTTCTGGAGCTTCAGCACTACGCCAGTCATGTTGTGCCTGTTTTTATAATTGATAGCATTGTTGGTAATTCAGTTTGTTTTTATTTCGCATTAATACATATCTATATTTTAGCTTAAATTATAAAAGTATACACATTCTGTATTTTTATTCATACTTTATGTGGAATGCAGGAAAGATTTTGATGTATCTTAATCCTTTCATGGAAGTTTCACCTGCTGTTTATACCAATTTATTTTAATTTAACTCTTGTAGTTTCTTCTCATATGGTATAATTCTGTTTAATAAGTTTGTTCCCGTTCATTCATAAGCTACTGTGTTTGATATTTCAGTGAATGCTATTTATGCTCTGGTGGATGTTGAAATTTGCCATTTTCGTCACTGTGATAGCCAACTGTATGTTTCCAGAGATAAGCTCATTGACAAAGCAATTGAGCTGAGTGATTTACTTGAATATGAATTTGTAACCATTCCAGTAAGTAGAACACAGTTATTAATTTACTCAATGAATTTGTATTACATGATAAAAAGAAACTTCATTCGCTTCAAAAATATGTAAATTAAAAATAGCATTCGACATGTTTCAAGCACTCAAAAACGGGTGCCCATTTTCAAGATTTGGCAGGCGTGAATGTGAAGTAAGAAAAAAAAAATTGGTGTCTGGAAAATGGGTGCCTGTCTTTGAGCGCTTGAAACACTCGACTTTTATTTCCAATTTACATATTTTTGAAGCAAGTGAATATTTTTAATCATGTAATACCTTACCACTTCAGTTTCTTGGGATTATTTATTTAACATGCGACAGTTGTTGAGTATTTGTATTTCTTACTATTTCATACAAGTGAAATGCAAAACGTTTTTTTAGACTTGAAATATGCTTATCTGGATCATGTACTTTTAAGATTTTTAAAAGTAACTCAAAAGAAAAGATTTTTTTTTTTATCAAGAGATAGAAATTGTGGAATATTGTTAGAACTTATTAGGCCTTAGAAAAATAGACAACTTAAGACTTAGATTATCACATAATTTATTTCAATTGATAATGATCAGTTAAATGGATTATAATAGTGAATTTATCTTTATGTGTGTTTCCTTTGTAATTCATTATGCTCTATATAATTTGTAACTTATCTATTTCAGCCTTGTTCTGATCTTGCTCTTAGCTTTAGTGATTCTTTAGATGCACTTATAGAAAAAGAGTGTCTCCATTCTGTTGGAGTAAGTACAAATTTTCATTGTCTATGTCAGCAGTTCCCTACTTCTTACGGCTACGGAACCTTCTATGATCGAGCCTGTTGTGACTGAACCCCAATATATATAAAAAAATAATTTATTAGTAGATGTGAACATATTAACCAAAAAAGACTACTAATTATTTTAAAAATATTTAATGTGAAGAATAATTTTTTTTTTTCAATAAACGTTTTTTTAGTAATAAACAGTGAATTATGGGTTTTGTGTGCAGGTCTGGAGTGGTATTTAGTCTAGTTCTGAATTTTTGAGTGCATAAAATAGCTGAAAAAGAATAAAATAAGCTTAATTGTAGTTTTAGAAAAAGAACTCTTATAAAATTTGAGAATAGTAATCAATGAAACATTCGTTATTCTTAAATTTACTAATTTTGTATTAAATTGAAAAGTTTAACTTGAAATGTTCAAATGCTGTTGTAATAAGTTTTGCTATTTCTTTTTTTATTGGAATTTCACTTCAATAATTTTAATCAAATAACCAAAATATCAAATAAATTATGGTTTATTGTTTAGATATAAATATAATTACAGATTTCAAAATCATTAATGTTTAAAAAAATTTTAAACTCTCAGAACCCATGTAACCCTTCCATGGAACTTTAGGAATCCCCAGAACATCCTTCGAGAACCACTGGTCTATTCTATCATTTCCTATGTACTATATTTATTCAAAAAGGGCTTTCCTTGTCACCTTTAATATGATGCACTGTTTTTACATTAATTAATATTATTTTTTACTTGTGTTAGTATCAAATATCTTATAGAATTGTTATCGTCAAAATGTAGGAAACTGAAAAAGTTAAGTACAACTTCTAAATAATTATTCTCGATTTTTTATTTAAGTAATAAACATCCAATTCCATCCTTGTTATCTTGAAAGTAATTTTACATCATTGATTGAAAATGAAAATTTGTTCAAAGTGTATCTGATTGAATTTGATGTATAAAAAAAGTAGTTCCTTGAACTCCTTTTAAATTTAAGGTCATATTATATAACATTAGATTGCATAGCAAATATGTGTCTACATTTAAAAGCCTTATTTTTCCTTCTTTTTTTATCATTTCTGTTATTCATTTGTTGTCTTTATATCAATTACAGATGAACATAATTGCGGGTAGACCGCCAAGGTACTCTGGGAAAGCTCACATTTTGAGTTTTGATGCCAGTGATGATGAAGATGATGAGGATTCAGACTTACCGCTATCCAAAGAAAAACAATTGAAAGTAATTCATGATTACTCTCTGTAATATTGTTTTCACTATACAGTGAAACCTCCAGGAAAGACAACTTCTATTTATGACCATGATTGGATGGAATGGAATTTCTTCCATAGACTTTGAGTTGAAAAACTTAAAAGACGCCATTAAAAAATCTCCTAGCTGCCGGGAAAACCTCTGTGCCATAAAAAAGATCAAATAAGGAAATATAATAATTATATCAAAACAAAAAAATTAACAAACAAATATGTAGATTAAAATGTATTCAAAATATTTCTGTGGGCCTGTTATTATTACAGAAAACATAATTGTTTTTTTACTTAAAATAGTTCTATTATTAATAATTTATAAATTTGTTTTTATATAAAATTAGGGGTTATTTTTATTGACACTAAGTGTTATTCATTGATTTGGTTTTCATAAAGCTAACACAAGTGGCACTTCCACCCCAAGATAATGACAAAAAAACATATACCTTCGATAACATTTTGAAGTCAATGGAGGTGAACTCTATGAATGACAATTGTGGAACAGAGAGTGGTTGCCCTCATGAGGTTTCATTGTATTAATAAATTACCTTTGGTACCACTTGGGGAAGTGTTTTTTGAAACTACTGAAATTCTGAATAGTTGTTTCTATTGCCTACTTGCTGTGCCGGTCAGCCTGTTTGCAAAACCAAGCGAATTTTTACCCAGAGGATTAATGTTCTTTTAACCCAATGACGGTTCTGCACGTAAAAAGTCTTGTTTTAATCTGCAGTCTTCTCCGTATGGCAAAACTGGGTTTTCCATGTAATTATATAGGGAAATAGTGTATAGAAGAGTAACATCCACCCAATTTCGCCCGTTTACTAAATAGCCAGTGGGTTAATTCCTCTGGGAAATCGAAAATGTGTTTCCTTTTTTTGAAATAACATCCATGTTTCACGAGTGCACATTCACATGTGAAAGATTATCATTTTTTGTAATAGTTAGTTTAAATATTAGTTATAGGTGATTATAAATACATATTTCCAATTAATGCTCAACTGCAGCTAAAGGGGTATTGTGATGACATAATTGGCACTACATATTTATTTCCTATCTTTTAAAATATCTTTAATTACTTAAACTTATTTTATTAATAGAATTATATATTTAAAATAAATCAAATACTTAAGCTTTTAAAACAAACATAAAAAATTTATTTTATTTGTATTGATCAATGTAATGGATACTTTTTATTTCATTACTAATGCAGACTTATTAATTCACTGTCGCGCCTAATCAAAAACGAAGATCTATTTATAACTTTTCCCTTCTCGGGCCTCCACAGTCTCAATTTCTAACCATCAGAAATGATATTCTGGCTGTGTAATCTCTCAATATTCGAGTATTCTGATTTGATCCTTTTAGGGGATTTCCTTTTTTTGGATGTTGAAAATGGCCATTATCCATAATACCAATTCTGCTTAGTAAATCAAATTTTCACTAAACGATTTATATTTATTTTCCTGGAGATGATCATCTTATCACAACCACAATTTTAGATGTACTTTCATACGGCCAAGTAAATCCATGATGCATTTTCCTATTATACCACTAATGGTGATCACCTCCACCAAAGGCAATTTTTTATTGCATTCCTTGATGACCCACAAAGATTTATTCCCATCAAATTCTGAAAATTAGTTACGTTAGAGCAGTGTTATTTTGCTAAAGTAATTGCCCGTAATTGCTACAAACTACTTTTTTAGTATTGCACTACAGTACATTAAAAGTAGCACACTACACTACAAACTACGAAAAAAAAGTAGCGACTATAGTAGTTTCACTACTTTCGACCACCGATCGTATGCCTATTGGAAAATATGGTTCTTGCTAATTGCCGACATAATCTTGTAGTTGGATTATAAGGCTCTTGGCAATCAGCCTACCTAATGATGTCTGTTTCTAAAGAGCCTGACTTCCCAAGCACTCTCTGACATGGTGCATCATCATACTGATAGTTATATTAACACACTTCTAGTACTAATTTATTTGTTTGATTATTGCTCTTGTGTTCAAGAAAATGACTGAAAGCTCGGATTCTCTAATGTTTTACTTAACAAAATCTTTATTATGTATAACAGCATAATGTAGCAAAATCAACTTTTGTTTCGGTGCCTTGTGTTTCTAAGATAGTTTTGTAGATTTTGCCATGCTTACAACCTTTTCATGGTGTCATTTTTTATAAATAATTTTTCTATTAGAAATGTTAGTAGTCATAATTTTTTAAACTTATTAATGCATAACACTCTTTTTAAATAGCTTTCAGAATTCTTTCATTTTCAAAACATTCGTCTCGTTCTTCCAAAGCTAATCCTATGTAGTAATTTTAATTAAAAAAAGGGATTGACATTACCTAGAATATCATATATGTCAATATGCATTCGTTTTTATTTTGTTTTAATTTAAAAATTGTTATTAAACTGACCTTAAGTAAAAGTTTCTTTGTTGTAGGTAGATCTTTCCGAAGAAAGCATTAGTCATTTAGAATTTCTAAGAAATGTGTTGAGCCCATACATTGAGTCATATTGGCTATCTGCGATCACCTTGCTGAAATTGATTGATGATGTAAAAAAAGGTAAATCTTATTTTCTTAAAAAATGTAGTAAAAGTTTATTTAACTTATATGGCCTATTTTCAAGAAATCTAATATTACAACAAATTTCCAAGTAACTTTCAATATGTTAATACTAAACAAAAATGGAATGCTTATAACGAATTAAAATTTATTAAGACTTTCTCTAATGTGACAAATTTATTTTCAGGCGAAATACAATTTTCAACTCTTGAAATGAGTAATATTAAGAGGGCAAAAAAGGAAGACACTTCTCACAATCTTAAGCCTTTATGTTATTAACGTAACCAAGTTATCTTCCTTCTTCCAATAGATAAATTCTCACTTAAGAAATCCTTTCATACACTTCAAAAGAAAGCGTTTTTAGTTGACCACATATCTACCATGCTTTCTTGACCACTTATTATTGAGTCAAAATTCAGTGTTATCAATGGCTTTAGTATTTCATGTTTTTAGTTGAGCTATTCTTATGCTTGTAAGGCGAAATAAATAAATTCTCTCTATCTGTTAGACAATTGAGAAGGAATTGTCAAAAATTTTATTTAAAAATTAGCTAAGTTGAGATTAGAACAATTAAAAAGAATTTAAACAATATTCTAGCAGAGTTATTTTCTCTGTTTAAATTGTTAAATTAAAATAAGTTACAAAATAATGTTCCAATTAATTAAAAATAACTTAATTTCTGACTCAGTAAATAAAATTTTTAACTATCTTTTTATTTAACAAATTTTGTAACAACCCACAGGGATCTTACAAACTTGAAAACTCCTTTAATATTTTTTTTCAAGGCCTTGAAAAGTGTTTCATTTCAGTGTAAAAATCATGGATTTTTTTTTTTAATACAGTCAAACCGCTACAGTGAACCTTCAAGGGACCGAAGTTTCGGTTCACTATAACCGGGAGTTCACTATATCCGTTACGCAGTCAATTTACCTAATGGTTCCTTAACTCCTCCCTTTTATTACACATTATTCAAATAAATGACTGAAAAATATTATGTAGCGGCAAAAAATGTGTTATTTTTCATTACTCTTCGTCTTGCGTACAAAAAAATTAGTAATCTTTAGCTGATGAGCAATCCTCACCATCAGATCTGGAAACACTTCCCGACTCTCAGATAATTTTTCCTGAATTTCTGTTATTCCGCTTTTTAAACCCGTCTAACCTGTCATTCGAGCACATAAAAGTAGTTTCATAAAATCGCTTAACAAATTCCTCGGCATTTGCCAGATACTGGAAGATTGCGGCTTCTTCGATTGGTGAACCACTTCAGCAATGTTTCTTCATTATTCTTGTGATCTGCTTTTCTCAACTTTTTTCCACCCTCTAAATTTTTTTCATGAGCAGAAATTATAAATTGCCTTTTTTTCCATATGTTGCAAACTGCAGATTTGGATAGTTTATATTTCCTGCAAATATCAGCTTGATTGCATCCATTTTCAATTTTTCTGATTATGCCCATTTTATCATCAATGGAGAACGTTTTACATTTACTGCTAGCCATAGTTAAATTTGAGACACTTGTTTGCAGGATTTATTTTAACTGAACTGAGAGCAAAAAGGAGTTGAAATGATGGCCTTATCGACACATATTAGTGTCCAACTCTTTGACCAATAATGAATAATTACTCATTCCTTCTGGAAAAAATGTATATTGATCCCACTGACACCTTACAGGTGCATCGTCTGCCTGGGTTGGAAACATCTGCTTGGTTTGTTTAGGGATGGGAAAGTGAGATAAAAGAAGCAAACAAGAAAAAATGCTTATTGCTACATTCCCCTGTATAGATGGTTCTGAAAATCGGTATATGTATTTAATTTGAAGTAGAAATTTCAAAATTATTAAAAAAAATTTCTAAAAAAATCAGTCGAAGACAGAAAAAAGTTCACTATATCAAACTTCCTCATTTTTTTGGTTCACTATATCCACAAAAAATAACATTATCCGAGTATAGCAAGGCGCGAGACCGAACATTTCGTTCACTATATCCGGGAGTTCACGATAAACCGTGTTCACTATGGCGGGGTTTGACTGTATCAGCTAGTCAATTGCAAATGATCAATCTGTCAAAATCCAAATTTCTTGCAAAAAAGATGTTTATCCTGAGAAAAGCTATTTTTATATCTGATGACATAACATGAAATATTGTCTGCATTAAATGATTTAATACTACTAGTTCAGGCTTCTAAGTTAAGGTATTAGGGGAATTAAAGGTAAGACCCTCTAAATATTATGATCATATCTTAGTATGTGAGAAACCTATTTTAAAGGTTATTTAAATGTAAAAATTTAAGCTTGTTGACCTTGCCTGTTGAAACAATTCATTTGAATTAAATTTCTCTTACTTAAAGCATCAAATGCTCTTATTAAATCTTTATGCTGAAATGTATTACAAAAATATTGTCATTAGTAAGCAATTTATCTTGATTTAATAGATTTTTTCAATATAGGATATTTTTTAAATTGAAAAAAGAATTTTTGCTAATTACAAATATTAAATTGTTTATGAGTGTAGAACTTCTAAATTAAATAAAAAAACATTAATGTTTTATTTTATGAAAAATTTATATATATGACACGTTTTTTTTATAAATTCATTTGTTTTAGAGAGTGTATTCATTCAAGAGATGCAGCTGACAGCCCAGGAAAAGTTATACAAAGGTTTGTTAGGATATGGTAAGTGTCAAGTAAAGAATTTTTAAGATACAGTAAATGCGTTAGTAAGGTCCAGGTTACTGCAGCAATTTATAAAATACTGTTTGCCCTTCCATAGTCATAATGTTATTTTAACAAATGTCTAAACCAAACCATTTATACCAGTGGTTCCCAACCTGGGGGCGATCGCCCCAAAGGGGGGCCGCCCCCAGGTTGGGAACCACTGGTCGCCCCATAGAGCTTTTAGCTAGATCGCCCCATAGAGCTTCTGAAGGGGGCGATAATCCTTAGTGGGGCGATCAGGGGCGACGAGTACTCAAAAGATAAAAATTGCTAACAATAATAATAAAAGCTATTTGAGATTGAAATTGAAAATATATATGAAACCTATGGTTCTGGTGTTGACAAAGAATTATGATAGTTAAAAATTAAAAAAAATTCAAGTCCAGGATCGTTTTCATCATACGTTTTGGTATCGCAGGCGGAAATCTGATAAGTCACTCTGTTCCTCTGAGCAATAGTACTGGTTTCAGGCGTATTGATGAGATGGCCGCCGACGTTGAATCAAAACTCGTCAAATTTCTGAAAGAAGGTAAATTTGCGTTGCAGATTGATGAATCAACTGTGATAGATAACAAAGCTGTTTTAGCTTATGTGAGATTCATAAATGAGAGTAAGGAGATTAATTAGGAAATGTTGTTTACAAGAACTTTGTACACAGATACAAAAGGATCGTCGATTTTTAAATTGGTCAAAGATTATTTTGAGGTAAAAGAAATTCCCCTCACAAATGTAAGTGCTTGTGCAACAGTGCTCCAACCATGCCTGGTTGTCATACTGGGTTTCTGGGTCACCTTAAAAAAGAAGTACCGGAAGTTATCTCACCATTCATTATGTCATTCATCGTCTACTTTTGGCTGCGAAAAATTGGTTATTTCTGGCATCAATAAAATAAAAGCTAATTCTCCTAATAACCGTTTGTTCCGAGAACTTAGCCATGAAAATGATGAAGATTTCGAATTTCTGCTCCTACATACAGCTGTGAGATGGCTTTCAAAAGGAAACTGAGCCATTTCTTCGAATTGCTGGATTCAGTTACTGAGTTTCTCGACACCACTGATCCTGTTTTAAGTGAGAGTTTGAAGCAACGCAAGTTGGAAACTGCGTACCTCACTCATAGTCTTGAAAAAATGAAGGAAATCAACGTAAAACTTCAAGGAAATACAATGAACATTATCAAGGCTAAGGGAAACATATCTTCATTCATCGCCAAGTTTGATATCTACAAGTCAAACATTGGTCGCAAAGAGCTTCCAACTCTTAAAAAGTGTTCAAAGGCAGATATTGAGATTCTCGAAAATAAAATCTTAATTTTTACTGATCACCTTGATCAGTTATGGAATCAAGATTTAAAGAAATTAGAAATTCCGGATTGGATTATCGATCCTTTCTCTTTTGAAGTTGTGGATTAAGCTCACTTCCTCTTAGTAGACTGAGATTTTAGATTTGAAGTATGACTGTGAGGCTAAAGTCGTCTTTAAAAAATACGGTTACAAGTTAGCTTGGGTAAAGCTTATGGACACTTATCCACAATTGTGGAAACAAACTGAGCCGCTTCTTATCTCGTTCCCGTCAACATATTTAGTAGAGACAGGATTTAGTTCTGTCTTCCAGCTGCTGGTTGGACATTTGTTTCAAAGGAGACCCGCGTTAAAATCTGAGGAGCATAAAACCTGACATTCAAGCTAAGCTTTAACTTGAAAACACCAAGCACAGGGCAGTCATTGAAGTGGTAAAAATGTACTTTCTCAATCTTCATTTTTTTCCTCAAATTTTAGTTGTTAACGTTTTAACTTTTTCTTGATTACATTAAAATATGAATTTAAAAAAATGTACTTTTATTTTGATTATTCCATTTTAAATATCATTTCTTTTTGAAAAAGAAAAGATGAAAATTTTTTTTTTAAATTAATAAAAATGACAGGATAAATGCGCCTCCTTATTTGCATTACAATTTAAATTAAAATCAAATAACATTGCATATTTTCAGTGTTTGGTTGCTCACAAGCAACAATGAATGGTTTTTTGAGCAAAAAGAGAAAGGGGCGATATGTGTCAGCCAACCCCAAGAGGGGGGCGATGGTACACAAAAGGTTAGGAACCACTGATTTATACCAATAAAGTGACCAAAATTTTGCTTTATTTCCTAGAAAATTATGATCCAAAAACAGGTGTTTAAAATTTTCCCATTAACAATCAAGCAGTGGAATACTTAAGTCTGGATGAATTATCTAAAATGAATAATTCTCTTCATGTTATAACTCAGAAAATATGAATTATCATTAAATCTCTAAGAATGAAGAGAGTAACAAGACTAATGACTTATTACGTGGAGAAAATGATGCTGTAATACCAATTAATTTTCTTTACATAGAAATAGAAATGTATATTGCATATGTGAGTGAAAATTTTATTGGGTTTTTATTTGATCATTATGTAGTGGAGAAAAAAAAAACTCTAAGTTACTTACAGTTGAGGCAGAGCTTTACATACGATCTTGCAGTATGAATTATCTGGACTTTAAAAAGCTGAATAACTTCAATTTTTACAAGTTAAAATTTTTTAAAACTCGTTAATTTGGTTAGATATTTCCACCTAGGTGAAATTATCAATATTTGTAACTTTTTATGAGACCAGGTAATACAGTATTAGAGTCATTTTTTAAATATTAAAAAATTAGATCACTATCGCTTCTTGTACTTAGAAAAGTGAATTTTTTTCACATTGAAGTTTTTCTGCTATTTTTAGAAGCAGCATAGAGATGGTTGGCCACAGATAGGCTAAATCTGACTGAACAGTCATGAATAACTGTTTCAAACTCACAGCAAATTAAAAAATATAACATATTATTCTTAAAGCATTATTTCATGTGATGGCAAAACCTTTAAAAAAGCCAAATCTCAGATTGCTGGCAATGATTGTGTGATATTAAAGTGGCGTTAGTGATCTAACCTAAGTTACAGTGCAACCCGTAATATTAGTAACTCTTCCACTTTTAAATCAGTGGATTGTTAACAATATGTTTAGTTAAAAAAGGGTTTTATATTATTGTAATTAATGAATGTATTGTGAATGACCGGAATGGGTGTTTATTGATTTCCATCGGTAAATGTTGACAATCACATAGTAGCCTTGGTAAATGTGGCTATGTGATTGTTGACATTCACTGTTGAAAGATGACATTCTCTTGATTTCGATCCTTCACGGTAACAAATTTATTTAATACTAATCATGTTTTAAATTGTCTGCAGAAGAGAGTTTCTCGGCCATCACTTTCAAGAACTCCCTCAAATTATTTGAAAGCTGGCATGTGGTAGAATCTTATGAGCAGGATGGTATTAAAATTGTATACCTAAATGAGAACTACAACAACAAAGAACAAATAGATTTCATCATTTCGAAAGTTGAAGAGTTCAGAAAATGATTATCATTGTTTCTATTGCCTGAGCATTATTTTTGTGTTCTTATTGTAAATATAATGTAAAATAAAGTGAGCAGTTTTTATGTATTGTTTTATGACCACCTAACTTCACATTAAATATAATAAGAAATAACACGTTTTTATTTTTTTAAATTAAGTATACAATTAAAAACAAGAAAATTTAAGCCTTCTTTTATACTTGAATATTTCACCCATAAATAATCTTGATGTTTGACAATGTGTAATTTCCATTCGAGTAAATGTAAGGGCATAGAAGCCACACAGCTAAGTTTATTATAGAGCTCTTCCGTATGGTGTCCTCCTGGACCCCTACTTGTAGGGGTCACATAATAATGGATGACCATCTTATTTCTTACTGAGGAGCACTACTTAGGTGAACAACACAGGGTATAGTCTAGTGGTTAGAGAATCAGGCTCCAGCCCAGTCGAGTATAAACAATATATATGCTAAAAAAATCCATAGAATTAACGCACTTCTTGTGGTTGGTCGACGAGCATTTCCATGGGTACGCTGTTGTGCGTTTGAAAAAACGAGAGTGCTTCACTATAAATTTTGCAAAAAGTTGTTATAGCTTATTATACATAGATGTCAGTTACATAAAAATCTCAATTTTTAATTTTTTGTTCTATTGCTTGGCAATACGGGGATCTGGAGAAAATGTGCATGTTATCTATGTCTGAATTGAGGAAGTGCCCTGACAAATAAGTGGTACTGCCATCTATCAGTGGAGTTCTGAGCTAACGCAAACCTTCCCGACTTAATTCGCAAAAGGCTGGCGAGCTTGATTTGTCCAAATATCATTACAAATAATATCTCAATACTGGGAGACGAGAAGCCAAATAAGACTATTTATGTACCGATTGATTTCCATGCCAACTGAAACCAGCAGAAGAATTCCAAGTGTAACATAGAGGAAATCACACAGGTATTTTATCCTAAAAAATGAATTAAATATATGTGAAAACAAAAAATTGTGCAACAATATCAATGTTTAATTAAATGGCATGATATTTCCCTGTAACTATTTGTCAAATTTAATGTCCCCTCTGTTACATTGCATTTTTTGAAGTTAATAAAAATGTGTAAGCAATTTGAAAAGTCTTATAATAATTTACTTTACAATGAAATGTGATAATTAAAAAAAATTACAAATGTTTTGGATGTTCCAAATCACAAATAACAGTGCATGTCAAAAATGTTGGATTTTCTTTGTTCCCTCTGTTAGGGATGCTTTTAATTACCTGGCAATTAAATTATGCTCTTTTATTATTTTATGCCATTTAATTAAACATTGCACCGTAAAGTAGCATGTTATTGCACAATTTTTTGTTTTCACATATATTTAATGCATTTTTTAGGATAAAATAGCTGTGTGATTTCCTCTCTGTTACGCTTGAAATTCTACACTGTGTTTTTGTTACATTTTGTCACGTACTCTGCCATTGGAGATAGAAAAAAAGTAAATATTATAGTTAGCCATAAAAATTGGATAACAGATGTCAAAAAAAGGGTAGGATAGGTTATCCAAAGGGTTGTAGTTCTAAATTTAGCTGGTTGAGAACCCTCTAGTTAAGCAAAGGGGGAAAAAGTCTTCACTGGCCACAAATATAGCTCAAATGATGAAATATTGTTGCATGACTGCCACTTTTCTGTCAAAAATGCAACCTTTGTTTGTGCAGTTTGTTTTATTTTAATAAAATATGAAAGTATGATGAATATTATATATATGTAAAACTTGTGTTTTAAAATGTTTCATTTTAGAAATGAACCTTGTTTACTGTTTTGAAAAATGCTTCAAATGAAATATCTTACATTAATATCAACAGTTATTTAAATATTTTAAAAGTAGCCACTAAGTAATTACTCTTTAAAATGCTATCACTGGCTAGTAGTAAAATTTTGACCTGTATCCTTTAGTATCACAATTTAGAAAGAGAGAAAACTAGTTTCCTCAGTGGACATCTGTCACCAATGACTTATAACTATGGTAATAAACACTTCGAAATCTGCTGCCCAGGCCTCCCCTGACCACATTTTATCTTGTCTAAGACTTACCAGGCAGGACCTGGTTCAAGCTCTCCTGTTGGTGCTAGATTTTCTTAGAGTGAACGAGCTCATGGACCTGATCTAGCTCTGCTGGTCATGAGGATGAGAATAAGAACAACAATAAGATAGAGAGGCATTTTAATGAAACTGTTATAAAAACTTACGTTGTTACTTATGCCACTTGCCTGTACCAGCTTAAAATCAAGAAACACACGTCGCAGCCTGTTTTACAGGGAGGACCTAATCATACTCCATTCATTCATCTACAGATTTTAATTTTAACCTGAACCAGAGAATGATCTCAATTTCCAATTTAATAGCCTCAGAGGTATTTATTTGGTAAGGGAATTTGGAGGACTTTGTGACCCAAACAGATCTAACGTGCACCAGCCAGCTGAATTCCTACCCTTGTTCTCACGAACATGGGGCTGACGTCCTACTAACCAGGCTTAAAAATAAATTATATTTCTTTCGAAAATAATATGTCAATTTCGTACCCACATTCTCACAAATTTGTAATTGTGTATGCAGGCTGTATTGAAAGTTCAGCTTGACTCAGAATTATTGTTTTAATTTTTCCCATTTACTTTGGTTTCTATGCATTTTACAAGTTCATATAAAAACTTGGAACAGTTGTATCAAAACTATAACTAATTTACAACTACGAAGTATATGTTGCATGTTTTAGAACTTAATTTTCCAAAGAAAACCACAATTCATAAAAAGCTAGACTAAAATAGATATGGCAACAAATGTGTAACCTTGTTCTGCAATTGAGAGCATGGCCCCTTAAGTAGAACGAACATAAAATAACATATAATTAGACAGTATAATTGATATCTTTATTAATTTAAAACAAACTTTTGTTTGTATTTAAGGTACTTTTAAATACAATCCAAAAAATCCGCACAGTAATATTTGATCTTCAACAATTTTTTTTTAAATGAATGACAGAAATAAAATACAAATTCCCTAGTATAAAAGCAAAGTTAGCCAAGAACACTAACATTCTTTTTTAATTTAGTATATTTAAAAAGAAAGACAAGTTCTCATATGAACACAAAAAAATAGCATGGGATAGTTTATTTTATAATATAAACATACAAAAACTCTTTTTCTATGCTGTCTTGGCTCTGATGGCAGCACGTTTACCAGTAACAGCCTGGAAACCAGATTTGATGCTAGCTACGGAACAGCGAGAGCCACAAGTTTCGCATTGCAAAAAGAAAAGTCTTGTGTCTTTCTGCAATATAGTATCTGGGGACCTACATGTGTGACATGTCACATATTCCTCTGAAAAATCACATCGAATTCATTAATGACAATAAAAACTGAATGATAAAAATTAATGACACAAGCCATCATTTACACTCGTCTTAAAAATAGCCTACAAGTAACAGTGCTTTAATGGAACACCACCTATAGTGTTCTAATATTTAGAAAATGTTACAAATGAGCAGTCATTCTTTGGTTCGATGGAAACATCAGCACCCTTTTTCTTATTGGCGGTTTTGGTTTTGTTGCTTTCATACTTGCTCATATTTTATATTTCTCTCTATTTTAACAATAACAAGGCAACCAACTACTATGCTTTTTGCAAAATATTTTATTGAGTGGTAAACTTAAAACACTACAGCTTACAGAATATTTGGCAATTTTGCCAACACATAAAAAGTCTCACCTTGGAACAAAGTGGCCAATAATACTTTTAACTTAGCTACCACTAGATGACATTTTTTCAAAAAGAATAGAAAGTTGGCTATAACAAGGCTTCTTAAATAATTTTAAAGTATGGCTACAATAATCTTGAAATTAAAACACAATGAATATGCTCATTAACATTTTTGTACACAATTCAGTATATGATCCCTTTAACTCACTTGTATAGATGAGTGAGATCAATCATTTTTAAAATTAGTTAAGCAACAAACCAATAATTACACATCTCTCTTTACAAGATCTGATACTGCATTTGCTAAAATAAGTATATGACCCCTGAATTCATCAAATTTGATTATGTAAAATTGTTAATTAAGTTCCTTTTCCATAAAATTATTGAATCCTCAAAAAGTTTAGGAATGAATCTTTTGATCATGTAAATAATTAGTGGGCGGTACTTCATGTGTAAACCATGTAAATAATTAGTGGGCGGTACATAAGTTTGAACAAACGAATCTTCCCATTTTTTTATTCTTCAAATTTGTTACTATGAAATCCACATTTTAATTGTACTAATTAATTGTTCAGAATACACACAAAAATCTAAAATATCAGGACAAAATATTTTTATCAGCATGTTTTCAACCCAATAATTTAAGATGGCATATTTTTTTTTAAAAGCTAATACGTAAAAATGAATTCAAAGTATTCACATGTAAGCAGTTTTAAGTGTGAATACTTGAGTTTTAACTGTGAGTGGTACCCAAACTTTGATTTATATGGCTCACCATCCATAGAACACTTAGCAGAGCACCAAAACTTGTATGCTATTACTAATACAATTTTAGAGAGTTTTAATGTTGGCTTCTGTGATTTATTAATAAAAAGATGAATAAAGAAACTTTCTCAGGTGAAACAAATAACTTACTGATATATCTCCTCAAAACATTTTCAATTTGTTTTTGCTGAAATCTGCCTTTAATAATTAACTGATTATTTGCATCAACAGAACCACTAGGAGAAAATATAAATAATTAATATAACACACGAAAGACATGAACATAACAATGACATTATATAGTAATTTTTTTTTAAAAATGTCATATTTCCAAATAGAAAGATTTTGGGTAGATAAAAACATACTTTAGTATTCAATTTTAATCAAATTAGCCATATTGCATACAGACTGCAGTGCTTTTAGAAAGGTACATAGTCAAATTTTTTAACATAAAATAAGCACACCAAAAATATTTGTAAGCACTTTTTTTTTAATAAAATATTTTCTTTCTTCTTCCTTATGTTGAAAGCTCTTCATAAATGCATAAAATTATGAAAACAATAATAAAAAAATAAATAAAAAGAAACACTTTCAAAGACTTACCATAATCATTTAAAAATAATTAGTTTCTGGCACAGAACTTATTAATTCACGATAAATTATTTTATGCACAATTAATATATCCAACATCAAATTGCTCATTATATTATTTAAATTAATAATAATTTTATTCTATTGTTTACAAAAATTAATTTTATTTCAAAATTACAATTATTTGAACTTTAATTTTAAAAAAGGTATCAGAGGTAATTTTTTATTTAAATAAAAACTTATAAATGCATACTCAGCAAAAACATAGAAGTTAAATATTATTGATCATACTAAATTGATAAAGATGTGTAGAGAATTGAGCAAACTGAGAAAATCTCAATCAATTTATATTACAAGTGCAAATTTGTGAATGGCGCCCTCTTTAAAATTTCAATGAAAATTAGAATTTTTGTACAGCATTTCTTCAACAAAATGCTGTACAAAAATTTTACTTTTGAAATTGTACTTTTGAAGTAAAAATATGATAAGTAGTGAAGTAAAATATTTTTTTCTAAAGTAAATTATTACTATGTGGTTCCTATATTCATCATGATTAACAAATTTGAGATTATCAAATATTTAAGCTCAATTATTTTTAAATCAAATAATAAAGAGATAAATTATATTATTTTGAATTGACAAATCAGAATCACAATAATATTTTTTGCAACATTCGCTAAAAGTTAGAATAATGAAAAGCCTCTCAATTCATTTTATTAAAAAAACTTGGCTCTAAAAATTATTGAGTCTTTTTTTTTTTTCCATGAGAAAATGAAAATTTTGAAGTGATGAAGCTCTGTAATGAGTGACTGCTCTGGAAACACATTCACTTGATTAGTGAATGATCTCCTAGTCAAATTGAGGTAACAGGGAGCGTAGCCAAATTATTCAACTAAAAATAAGCACCTTTTAAGTATTCTAATTTTTTTAAGCACTTTGAAAAAGTTGAATAGAATAATATGAACTGTCTTTTTGCATAATTCAAAGGGAAAATTAAGATAATAAAGGGAAAAACCTATTTTAGAAGAGGGAAAATTTAGCACTTTTTAAAAATACCCAATGTAAAAAGCACCTTTAAGGGCTTTTTAAAAACGAAAATAAGCACATTTAAGCACTTTTTAAAAACACTAAGCACCCTGGGTAATATATAAAAAGAACAGAATGAGAACCACATCAGCTTGCCAGAGATGAAGATGATGGCGTATCACCAAAGAAAAATTAACGAGAAAGAAAAATAAAATGCTATTTCACTACTGGGAAAACATGGCAATATTTAGTTGGTCCCCATACTGAGCAGAAATTTAAAAAAAATTTGGTTAGAATTCAGAAGGCAAGGATTAAACATTGAACTGGGAATCTATCGCAAAGTTGCACTCAAGAGTCTGAGTGCTAAAATCCTACCCACCGAATCCAGCTCAGCATACACGCATAGGAATATATCAAACTACCAAAAAGGATTATGGTCAGAGCAAAGAAAAAAATTTCACTTTGGAAATGTGGAAACTAAGCACTTTTTACAAATATCTAATGGGAAAAGCACCTTTATGCACTTTTTAAAACCAGTTTTAGCATATAATAGTCCAAAAAGCGAGGCAGTGTTTAGACTAGACAAGTGTCAATACACTGGTTAAATTACAATGCCCTTAGTTTTTGTCACTGTCACTACTTTTACGCTGGTCAGTCAATGTGAAAAACTGGTTATCGGTCACCCGTGGCGACTTGAAGCCCAACCAGATTCAGAAGGATGGGTACCAGTTTGCCTGAGAAGTAAAGGTGACCTGTGCACAGTGCTGACCATATTGCAACAATCATGCAGTTGGTCATGAAATTGTGGAGCCTTATTATACATGATCTCAGGCCCACAATGGGCTTTCGCAGGAATGATTTGCTTTTTAATCTTTCCTAGTATATTTATTACATCAACCTAACACATAAATACATTCCAATGCACATAAATATATCAAAATATACCCATCACTAAATTTTAATAACCTGTGTTAACTATTTGTCATTATAGTTGATAATTTTACAAATAGAAAGCTTCCAGTAGAGTATTAGTTATCATATTGTGGTCATTTGTATACATTTCAAGCATACTGCTATATGCTAACAAAATATAAACATAATTTTAATATTTTGTAATAACATACTGTGTTTAACTCTTTATATGGATATTTTTTTATTTTTAATCTAGAAATGTTATGTTGAAATGTTTTTGGAATTGAGATTGGTGTAAGAAAATAAATTAAGCTAATGACCAAAAATTAATTTGATTTTTAAGAGCAATTTTATGAGGGAGCAAAGATGGAATAATCAAACTTTTAACTTTTGTAAAGAATTGGTCATTAACTTGAACTGCAGAGCTTTTAAATAACCAAATTTATAAATTCTGCATTTATAACTAAAAATAAAATCAATGAGAAATTCTCAAATGACTGAACACCCAAGATATAAGAAAAAATACTTCCCAAGTGTTTACCCGTCTTCTCGACACCATGCTGACATGTACTGTTGTTCATATTTATATAAACAAAGTTTACAGTTTTTGTTGTTGGTGTAATTTCTAAAAATATCAGCAAATATAGTCCTATTGACAATGAAGTTGGTAGTAAATATACTAGCCATGTCCTTATAAAGGGTTAAAAGCAATCACAATGCTTTTAAATAATTGAAATTAAGTGCAATAGTATTGTTTTTCATTTTCTCTTTCATCACAGTTAAATATATATATAAAAAAATAATACTTCAATTTCCCTTTAAACACTACATGCACTTTGTTATTTAATGCAAGAATAATTATGTTTAAAACCAATACATAAAAGGAATTTTGGGAGTTTTTGAGGGAACAGTTTACCCAAAGTCAAAATCGTCAGCCAAAGGGCTGACACAAAGTTAAAACCGCTGTTCAAAGGGCTTGTTACTTTTTTTTAAATTTTAGTATTTCAAAAACAGCAGATATAATTACACATATTAGCAATGAAAACTATAGGACTATATGTCATTAATACTGTAATAAATTACATACCTAGTACCTAACTCAGCTAAAAGGAAGGCTTGTAAATGTCTAGGTTGTCTATGAACCCTAGAAATATAATTTACAATATTAGCATTTTATTTATGAACACAATTCCTCAAACCTAGTAATGTTTAAAAAAATATCTGAAAAAGACATAAGAATTAAAACTGGTTGAACTGCTTTTAATGTGTAATTCAAACACTTTTAACTAAGCAGGTCCATAACAATTTTGATCACTGAAATTTACAATTTAATATATTCAATGATAATAAAATATATTCCACTAGCCCAAGTGAAACCAAATTTACAAATTTTGTCAAAAATGTCACAACACAACTATAAAGGAAATTATTTGATATTGAATAATATCAAATAATGATATCACCAATTATATATTAATCAAAAACTGTTTAAATGAAGAACCAAATTATGATTAGTATTAAAAATGTTTTACTTCAGAAATATATGGAGCTCCAAAGTAAAGAGAAATGTAATTTTTTTATGTACATGTGAACTAATAAAATATTAAATTTAGAAAAGGCCCGGAGAGTGAAGTTGCAGGACTAAGCCTCACAACACACTTCCGCCCATCATTCGCCAAGGAAAGTAAAGAAATCCTTATATTGGCTATTAATTGTTTTAATCTATTGCTAAGGTTATTTTTCTTGGCCTTACACATTCAAGTGTGTTGGCGGAATAATAATGAATTCAAAACAATAACAACCATATAACGGTTTTCAAATTATACGCTAACATATTAGGCATATGTAGAGGGAATCAAAAAATAATTCACTCAATTCAATATTGTGGTATGAAAAGATTAGAGTTTATAATAAAGATTTTTATTTATTGAAAAAGAATGAAATAAGATAAGTTGGTTTTTAAGTGTTAGGAAATAAATATGTCAGTCATATTTTAGAATGACAATAACACCAAATGAAAAAAAAATTTAACATCTGTGCAACATAAGACCAAAATACAACATAATATAGTTTAAATAATTTCTTATAAAAGATTTTTTTATGCTATTTGTTGAATTTTAGAATAATAACAAGCCTTGCTGTTTCTAAATTTAGCCGTATTTGTAATTTATTTTGGATTATTTTATTTAGAAAAATTAATTTTACTGTTGATAAAGAACTGGCATAAAAGTTCATTAGATGTAATGTGAATGCTTGTAATGAACATATTTTATGCTTCAAATTGGAATTTAAATTTGTTTTTTTAACAATTACAAGGTACATTTTTTAATTCTTAGTCAGGGCCCGCGCTAAGCATTCTCACCTCTCCAAATGTGATAAAATCGTAATTTAGTGAATAAAATTGTGTTTTGGCGAAAGTATTGGAGAATGTTTTTTTTCACACAAATCAGTATTTTTTTTTATTTGATTACAGTAATTTTTGGTAGAGGAGTTGCATAACCAAAAAAGAATTGAGTCCAAATAATATAAACCTGAAACAAACTACATAAAACAGTTTTCTATGTGAAAAAAATTAATCATAAAAAATTGCTAAGATTTGCATTTGGTGAAACCTTTGGAAATAGGCAAATACTTTTGATATTTGGCTAATTTACTAGCCAATAATTTAAAATTCTTGTGTAACCCCTGCTCATTGTATATTTTATTATTGGCCTCATAAGCTTTCTTTACTGCAATCTTACTCTTTGTTTTTCTTCAAGTTACTTTTGACTACCAAACAATTATTTATAAGAAATAAAGCTAATTAAGACCATTTATAACAGTTCATAAACATTTAGACAATTTACGGATGATGAAAACTATTTTTAGGACATTTTAATCAGTGTCCTGGTCAAAATTATAAGCCTCAATTATAATACTTACATTTTACAAATTTCTATGAAGTTAGCAAAAGAAGTCTTCTTGGTGCCCACCCTGATAACTTGAGGAGGTCTCATAATAAACCGTCTCTTTTCACCAGCAACCATATCAGGATTCTTTTCTCTTATTATGTTAAATACTCTAATCAACAGCTGCAAAAGAAGAATGATATCAACTAAGGGTTCAAATTTTTTTTTTTTACTAAAATAAAAAGAACCTTGGTGTGTTTTATAGGGCTTTTTAAGATTTTAACTATTATAACACTTTATTGGGATTAAATTTTAATTTCAAAAGAGAATTTTAGCTTAAAAGAAATTTTTAACAAAAAAATAGAGTTTCAATAATTAATCAAAATAAAAAATAACTTAAAGTTTAATGTAGTGCCATCTTTTTCTGTTATTATAAAAGGTTCATATTAAATTACTTCTTAGACACTGATAAAATATATTGCAGTATACTCTCGGTATCTAAAAGTTGAAGGGACGCTAAAAGGTTTTAAAGACAGCAAGTTTTCGAGAGCTAAATATGATTTAAAAAGTACAAAAATTTATTTTAGTACAAAAATTTATTTTAAAATATCACTCTAAAAATTAAGAGTCGAGAAACATAAGAATAACTTACTACACTAACAAATATGCATGTAATGATAGTTGACTATAAGTCTAAATACTATAATGATAATTTTATTTAAAAAAGCTGAGGACAAAAATAATTATGAAATTAAAAATAATTATAGATTGAGCTTTGAAAGGTCAGCATTTTTTAAATGCTAAAAATAAGAAAAAAAGTTCCTTGTATTTTCCTAATTTGTAAGTAAGGAAACATTCAAATTTTTTTTACATTTTTCTACTTTTAAATCATTTTTAAATTATTTCTTTTTTCCAAGTTTCTCCTGTGGAGTAGCAGCCTTGGAAAAAGTTTCTGGCTAAAATAATAGGGATTACATTTAAAACTTACTTCTTCATATGCATAATCCCTATCGGTACCAATCCAGGATGTTGATGAAACTGCTGGAGTCGATTTAAGTTCAGCATCATCTTCTACAACAAAATAAATATACATTAACAATATCATCAGAAATAGCACATATACAAAACTTACTCCAGTTCTTGTAAATGGAATAGGCACCTCAAGATCATACAATTTTCCCACTCTTCAAACTTTACCCCTCCCCATTAACACAGTATCAGGAAATTTGGCTTTTTCCCAAACAAGTACATTTCTGTAAGAAATTATATAAAAAGAAACAAAAAGTTGACACTCTAGCTATAGCTTGAAAGCTTATACTCTTTTATTACATTATGCCTGACTGCGAAGTCAATGGCTGCGGGTTCGAATCCCGCTCGGGGCACGGATGTTCCTCTACTGTGTAAATGTGGCCCACTTTATTAACTGGTACCTATGGCAGCGTAGCGTGATTAATGTTGCTTGTCTCTGTGACTTTGATCACAAGGTGCTCACCAGGCACTGCAAAAAGAGAAACACTTCGGGCACTTTTAAAGGTAAAGAATGACGTTTTCTGTGCCTGCCGTTGAAAACGAATTACGCTACTGAAATATACTCACATCGTGATGATAAATAAAAGCATAAAAGCCTTATAAATATTGTAACATAATTATTTTGTGGGTAAAAACTTATTTAAAATGGGGATGTAAGATGACACCAATTCTAGGTAGCTGTAGACATTGCAGATAACCATCTTTGATTGTTTCCTGAGGATATTCCTGTTAGCAAAAATTAAAATAAAAATAATTTAGCACTATTTAGTGAAAACGAATGAACTTATAACTGAGAACACTAGGGTGTAACACAAATGAAAGAAAGAAAACAAACTACAATGATATATTACTCAAAGGTGATTACGACCCAAAGTGAAAAAATTTTGAAAATTTTTAGTGCCAACACTCAATATAAATTTATAAACTATACATGTTTAGAATAATTTTCTAAATTAAGATTTATAATTAAATTACCTACCAATAAAGAATATCACGCCTTTTTAATGACAATTTAAGAAAAAACCTAGCTCCTATAAGAATCGCGATACTGGTTTTTAAGAACGTGAAGACAAAAATTGTAAATATCGGATTTTTAGATCGCTTGAATACGAACAGGCCGGTGCGAGTTTTAAAGCACGCATAAATATGATAATCGATGAGACAAACGCTTGAATACGGATAACAACATTGGTTTCTTTTAACTCAGGTGAACACGAAATTTTAATTTAAAAATGCGTCATTACAAATCGCGATATTGATATTAAAAAGGTGTAAATACAATGCCGTTACTAGATTTTTAAATCAAGTGAATAAGGTTTACAATGAGTAACTTTCAAATCAGGTAAATGTGAAAATCCAAATTTGATATTGGAATCATGCAAATAAACTGCTGTTTGTAGAAAATGCAACACCATGAAGGAATCATCAGAATCAAATGAAATTCGCAGCAAATGTCAATTATAGGATATTATGCAAATTAATAAAGTTTCAGAGCCATTGCGCGTGCGTGGCGCGCGCAGCGCCCTCTGAATTGATGCTGAAAGCGTATAAATAAAGTGCTGTAGCGGGACGTTGAAAATAGTCTATGATTATTTGTTAGTGGCAAACGTTTAGTGAGACCTGAGTATGCCTCCACGACGGAAGAATAAGAAATTCAAGCAACTTACGGAGTTTGAACGAGGGAGGATAATCGGCCTTCGAGAAGGAGGATTTTCCTATCGCGCAATAGCAGCTCGTATGCAGCGGAACAGTTCCACAGTGATGCGAGTTTGGAAGCAGTGGACCGACGAGCACCGAACAACTCGAAAAACAGGCACTGGACGACAGAAGGTGACGTCAGAGCGCGATGATCGACACCTGCTCCGCATGGCGGTGAATGATCGCACAGCTTCCTCCAGGCAGCTGGCAGCACATTGGTCTACTGCTACAGGTGTACAATTGTCGGCTTCGTCAATTCGTCGTCGTCTGCTGCGCCGTGGATTGCGTGCAAGGGTGCCATTATACAGGATTCCCCTCACGGCGGATCATCGACGGCTGCGTCGGCAGTGGGCTCTTGAGCACAGAGACTGGCGAGCTGATTGGCACCAAGTTGTCTTTTCAGATGAATCACGCTTCAATTTGTGGACCCATGATGACCGTGTTCGTGTTAGACGTTATGCCGGTCAACGCTGCCTTCCTGAGTGTATTATTGAACGACATAGTGGTCGAACACCCGGAGTTATGGTCTGGGGTGCGATTTCGTATCATGGACGATCCAATTTGATACGAATTGAGGGTAATCTCAATAGCAACAGATACGTCCGTGAAGTGCTACAGCCCGAAGTCGTTCCTTTCCTTCAAGGCATCCCTGGAGCTATCTTTCAGCAGGATAATGCACGCCCACATGTTGCGCGGACTGTTAGAGACTTCTGTTCAGCACAACGCATGCAACTTCTTCCTTGGCCTGCTTATTCGCCGGATATGTCGCCTATTGAGCACGTGTGGGATATGGTTGGTCGGCGTCTCACTCGTGATCCGCGTCCTGCAGTTTCCAAAGACGAACTTTGGTTGCGCATACAAGCGATATGGAATTCTCTTCCTCAAGCAGATATTCAACATCTGTTTGACTCCATGCCACGTCGTATACCAGCACTTATTGCAGCGCATGGTGGCTGCACCAAATACTGATTTCGGACGCTTAATTTGTTTCTTTTGTTTTGAAAATTTCATCATTTATTTGTATCAGTACAAGTCGTTTCTGCATTAAATTTCATTTGATTCTGATGATTCTTTCATGGTGTTGCATTTTCTACAAACAGCAGTTTATGAATCATGATATTAGAGGATTATAGCGCAAATTAAAATCTTAAAAACTGCAAACCAAATAAATAAATAAATGAATAAATTGACAAAAGAATCACATTTATGAAAACTTCTCGTTAATGCAATTTAACGAAAGTTTCAAAATTGAAATTTTAGATTGTGTAACCCAGTGAAAAGTATGCCGTGTTATATGCATAGCTGCCAACCTTAGGAATAAAAAATTAGGAACACTATATGCGACAAAACTATACGCACCAATTACGAGAGTAAGAAAAAAATTTAACTAATAAATAATAACATTAATAGACATATATTTAAATACCTTACGTAAATTAGTAAAAAAAAAATATTATTAACTCTATCTTTAGTGGGAAATTTATAATATTAATATTTCATAATTAGGAATACCGGTATAATAGTTTAAAAAAAACCATTACCTATTAATATATAATTATTATTCTCCCAATAAAAAAACACAGGTAAATATTAAACTACATCATAAACAAATATTTCTGATGCAAATGTTTAAATACTACAATAAATTTTAAAAAAAATAATAATAGTTGTTTAAGCAATTTAATGAAATATCAGCAACAGCTATTGGAATATTTTTTTCTAATAAAAAGCTACTAAAAATTACTTCTGCACAATAATCGCAGGAAGTGCAATTGCGGCGATCAGAACAAGGGATTTGTTTAAAAGCAAAAATACTGCAATTTTACGAAAATTCCGGATTTGTTATAAAAATATCTGATTTTCAGATTTGATTTAAAAATTAGGAACAAATCCAAAAAATTCTGGACAGTTGGAAGCTATATATATGTTTTGATTCACTTCAGTCCTAAAATCAATTGCTTTAAAAACACGGAATTTCGAGAAATCAGCGGAAAAACTCATGCCCCGCTCCTAGTTTCTTGACCTGGAAGGATGATACAAAAACCCGAAATAGAATCACCCCTCAATTGCCACTTAATGTGAAAAGAATGGTGTTGCCACCTGACACAATTTCTGACAAAGTGGTCATATGTTTTAAAAAATGGCTAAAACCTGTAAAAAATGGATAAAGTCTGTAAATAAACATCAAGTCCATAGTGTGCCAACATGCAAAAAAAAAAAAAAAAAAAAAAACAAACTTGAAGTAAATTAAAGTGAAGTTCTTAACATATAATATACGTGGTAAAAAAATTAAAAATGTTTAGAATAATAACTTAAATATTCTTAAAATTTGAGAAGAACGTTTCATTCTTATGGAAGAAATTAACAACTTACCAAATTTAGTATCATCATCTTCATCCTCTTCCCCAACTACTAATTCAGATTCTAATTCATCAATGTTTATTTTCTTCTTCTTCTTTTTTTTCTTTGATAAACTGAAATCTAAATCATCATCTAAGTCTCCATCATCGGCATCTTTGTCCTCAGCTGCAACAGCTGAAGACTCATCCTTGGATTCAGACTCCTGCAATTAATATTATATTGAAGTCAACTTTATTAATCACATAATTTTAACATAGCAATTGAATTACCTACTAAAATTTATTTATCTATTTTTTTAAAAGGTACTTACCGGAGCATTTGTTTCCAGTTCTTCTAAATTAAAAGGTTTCTTTTTCTTCTTTTTCTTTTTTAAGCCCGAAAAGTCATCCAAGTCTAGTACAGTATCTGAAATATTGAAAAAAGCCAAAAGTTAAATATAATAGAATAAAAAATCAGAGTTGCCTTGTCGAAGTCAAGGAGATTTTAATAAAAAACAAGGAGTCATTTAAATGTTAATAACTTGTCCACTTCGACTTCAGTCATCGTTGGACAGCTTAAATTCGAAATAAAATCCACTTGAATTGACAAAATTATTTCATGACAAACTGAATTATTTATATTTTAGACAATATATATTAATAAATATTTAGTTCTTTCCTATTTCATTGACTTACTTATAAATAAAGTAAGAAATTAGTTTTACAGACAAAGAGATCTTGCAGGGTTCAAAATATGTCGATCTAAATCCCCGAATATCAGGTCAGTATTTCAAATATAAATTCCAGTTATTATAAAATCGGAACTAATTTGAACTTTTATTAAAATCAAGTGGAAAAAAGAAAGATTAAACATTTGGAGTGGTAAAGCTCTATAATTTTTTGACAGTTCTGAAACCACAAGAAAATATTAAATTAGTAAACGATCCTCAAGTCAAGTTCAAGTAATGTGGCACAGATCTAAAAATAGAGCAATGCAAGAATGTCACGGGCTTTCCAGCGACATAAATAATGGCGATTTACCAGCGAAGAAATCACAAAGAAAAGAAAACAAAATTTTGCTACATGAGAAAATATTTGGCAATGTTTAGTTAGTCCCTGTGATCAGCAAAGTTTTGAGAGATTTTCAGTTCAATTTCAGATAAGAGATCCGGAATCTTTCTCAAATTAGAGCGAAGTGTGGGAATCCTTTTCAATAAATCCAGATGTGAGCCTGTAAATAGCTTGTGCAGTATGTAAACAATCTTCGCTTCCGTGCGATGCACCACAAAATGGACAGTGAATTAAATGACACTGCATTAAAAATTATGACTTTTGCGTAATTTATAATCAGAGTTTTTTTTAAAAAAAAAAAAAAAAAAACACAAGTGTGGGTTTTATTGGGCTTCTTTGGATTTTTAAAAGATATCACCTAATTTAACACACTTTTTAGATTCAATTTTTAATTCAAAAGAAAACAATTTTAATAAAAATAAAACTTTATATGAAGTTACAAATTAAAGTTTTAATTTTAATGTAGTACCGTCTTTTAATGCTATGTATTAATAAAAGACTCTTAAAATAATTCCTTCCTTGGGTAAAAATAAAATCAAAATATTGGGATCAGAGAAATATGCTGTTTTCTGTTTCATTTATTACTAAACATTCATTTTTTAGTTACAAAGTAAGCTCTTTGCAGGCCAACTAACTACAGAACTACTGTTTATTTAACAATTTTCTTAGTAGCTTTAAGAATTACATTACTCTTTAAACCATGCATGGGTCTGTCTAGGTTTTTCTGAGAGGTACCTATTTTGTGAAAATTTAGACATAATTTGCGAAAATTTAGGCATAATTTGTGAAAATTAAAATATCAACAAAAAAAAAAAAAATGGTAAAAATATGGATTTATTGTTTTTTACGGGATACAAAAATGAAATTTTAAGAAAAAGTATTTTGTGAAACTATCATTTTCCTTAAGTTGAATTTGTGAAGATACCGCTAAACGATAGTAAATTTGGCCTAGCTATGTATTTATAGTTAGTTTCAATTTGAAAATTCCAGAATCAATACATTTAAGATAAATATGAAATCTTTTAAATATATTTCTCTTTTATCTTAGTCTTTATTAATCTATTTTGATTATGTTTATAAAAAACCCATTTGAGCTTGGGTTTCATTTTGTTCCTTTTAGTGTTTTTTTTTTTAAAAAGAGAAAACCCACTTTCTTATGGGTATGTGGGTGGGTCAAAAACCCTGTTCATAATAACAATCAGCTTAACAAAAAAAAATTTTTAGGGAAAAAAAAGAATATGTTTTAGAAATATGTAAAAAATAAGCATTTTTAAAAAAAAGCCCTTCTAAAAAAGCCTTTCTAAATTACACATTGAATTACACATTCACCTTCAAGCCCTTCTAAAAAATACTATGCACCCTGGCTTTTGGTACCGAATTAAAATTTATTTGTTTTATTTAAGATATTTTTAGAATGCTTCTAATAATGCGTATTAGTCTTATGAAGTCCAACCCCCATTTTGTCCATTTCTTTTTTCCGATTTCCTTTTGAAAAAAATTACCACTGCCCAGAATAAGTAGCAATTCACAATCTACCGACCTTCTTTATCTTCGGGAGCATCATTTTCATCTTTAACTCCATCAACATCATCTTCCTGGGCATCACCACCAGTTTCACCCGACACATTGCTATCTTCGAGTGCACTCAAATCGAAGGGAAGCTTCTTCTTCTTCTTCTTTTTTTTCAACTGAGGATCAAATATCTACAAAAAACAATAATAAATATTTCATTCCTATATAAAATGTTTTAAGTTCTCAAACTTTTAAAAATTTGATTTGCAAACTGCTGCTTTTAAGCACCAAAATCACATTTGTCAAATGTAGCCCTAGGACCAAACTCTGCTATGGGGAGGTTCCATTTCAGAAGACAGAGCAAATCATCAAAAGTTTCAGACTTTAAGACATTTTTCATCTCAAACTATAGCTGGTAAAAGTATACTATAGCTCTAATTGAGAGATCTATAGCTCTCAATTTAATGGAAAATATGACAGTTTTATATAAATGCAACATTTTACATGAAAAAACTTATTCTCCATCTCTAATTATTCAGTTGCCAATGCACGGTTGCCACTCAAATGTGTAAAAAAAAATCCCTGTACATATTTTAGGCAATATATTAAGAGGTGCTCTTGTGTGAGCTATATTGGGATAACTATGTTTATTAGCTTTAATTGCTGGAAGAACAGCTGAATATACTTAAATAATGCTGTAGTAAATAAAATAGCAGGGGTGTAGGTTTTTCTGAGAGGTACCTATTTTGTGAAAATTCAGACATAATTGGAGAAAAATTAAAAATTACATTTAAAAATTAACACAAAAATATGGATTTATTGTTTCTTAGAGAATATAAAAATAAAATTTTTAGAAAAAGTTTTTTGTGAAAAAGCAATAGTAAATTTGGCCTGGACAGACCCCTGAATAGCTTAGTATAGCTGAAATATCATGGTTAAATATTCCATAGATTATGCTTTGAGTGGTCACCAATTTTTGAAAGACAAAAATAAGAAACAAAATTCCCAGTTTGTAAAGAAAAAATGAAAGTTCCCTGATACTTTAGGTGATTTATAAATTTCTTGTATTTTCCAGGTTTTCCCTGTGAAGTGGCAACCCTGCAATGGCAAGCTAGAAAGTGGTAACTTCACAGACCCTGTCCCTGTATATATATGTCAGAAACTAAAAATTTTTGCAGAAAAAAAAAAGATACTTTGGGATTATACCACTGACCATTTTTGTACTCTGGGATTATCTTGTTGACCATTTTAGCGGAACCCGATATTATCGTCAAAAGGTAGCTTCTGCTCCAATAACAGCAAATTTGAACATATATACTGCATAATCCTTGACTACACGCCTAGGTTTTTGTTTAACATGTTGAAATATTCCGTTGTTTTTTTTTTTTTTTACTCAGCTGCAAAATGATTCGAATTTCTCTACCGCCGAAGACAGTGCTAGGCAAATGTTTGAGCTTTTAAAGCTATCAAAAATTTATGGCCGTTGAAATGATTGATAATAATATACATGGTTAGATTCAAGAATAATTCAATGTGTAATTCTAAAAATATAGAGGCTTTTACTTTGTTTTGATTCTTTTTATTACACTTTTCTATTACGCATTTTTACTTATATTTTTGGGGGTTATTACTATTTGATAAATTTAATGTGTTTTTAGAATGTTTATTTTTGAAATTGCTTTACATTATGATGGCACTAAAGGATTTGCGCATTTTTGCAAGCGTTGACAGGTCAAGAAGATAATCCCAAAGTATATATATAAAAAAAAAATCTTGTGCCCCTTCCCTTATAATATTTTTTCAGGCTACACCTACAAGTAACATATGCACAATAAAACACCTAAATTTAGTATAATATTTCTGAGATAGCCAAGCAAACACATAATGAGATGGTCAAAATAAGTATAGAATATAAATGTAGAATTAATAGCAGGGGAAGATTTATGTATCATGATGATCTGCGAAAGAATAGTCGCCAAATCTTGGGAGCTTTAAGCAGTAGCCCACGAGAAACTAAATGAAAAAAATAACATGACAGAATGGGGCCAACTCGGAGAGTATAACTCATAGCCAATCCTGGAAAACCGTTGCATATTTTTTTTTATAATTTTGCACATTTAAAATCCATTTGGCATATAAAGAGATTGTAGTTAGAGTGATGAATTACGATACTAAAATGTCACAACTAAATTGACATACATTAAGAAAGTGCTCTAAATGATGTTTATGCTGACACATAAACGTAATACCGCAAATTGTAAATAATACAAATTAAAATACTTTTTGAAGTAGATTATAATAGTTTTGGACATCATGTATAGTCCATTTGATTAAGGAGTTTATGTCTATTTTAACACTGTTCTTAACATATAAAATTATGGCGGGTGAACAACACCTTACCTAACGAAATCAGAAAAAAATTTTGTTAACTCCATTGACTCCTCAGAAATTTAGCTAAAAACATATAATATAACAATTTTAATCACTAATTGCATTTTTTTTTCATTCATAATCAGAATATATGGCAGGTTTAAACTAGGAAAGATCCCAGGGGAATATTTTCATATCTTGATCTGCTGCGCCAACAACAATCGCCAAGGTGCCAATTAGATTTCAAACTTGCAATTTTAAAAAAAACAACATGTAGATGTTTGCCCGGGGGTGGCTACGAGTTATAAATTTTGAGTTTGTCCCTTTCTGTGTTTTTTTTTTAGTTTCTCAAGGGGCGGCTGCCGGGAAGTTGCCAAGCTACCAACTCATAGCTACCAACAGGAAGGGGATATTTCCGTATCATGATTTGTCACGCCTACTACAATGGCCAAGGTGCCAAATAGATTTTAAACTTGCAAATTCTTTTAAAGAAAACATGTAGATGTTTGCCCGAGATTGGCTACGAGTTATACCTTTTGAGTTAGTGCCTTTCTGTTTTTTAGTTCCTCGAGGGCCATGGCATGGAAGTTGCCAAGACTTGGCAATTATTCTGCCACAGATCCCGATACGGAATAAGTAAACAACACTATTTTAGAAAATGGCAAGTTTTTGCCTACGACTCAGCAAAATTTTCTCTTTAGAGTACAAGGCAAAAAAAAATACTGGTGGAATAATTCATATTTGTAAAAATAAACAAACTATAAAGTTCTTGACTTGAGCAATAAAATATTTTGCAAATAAGTTTTGATCATAAGAAAATATAAACAATAAAAAAGTCTGACATTTTTTAAACGTAGGGATCACCCATGAGCAAAATTAATATATTTTTATAGTATGATTAGATCCATTTTATTATATTACTCAAATAAATGACCCATTAATTTACTCACAGTTTCATCCTCGGTCATCCTGAGCTTACGTGATAGAAAAGTAAATAAGTCTTAATGTATGAGTAATTAAGTACGTACGATGCTTAACGTTAGAGTTATAAGTTTAAATCCTAGATAATTAATTAATGTAAGTTAATTATAAACAGTATTTTGTAAATTTTAGTGCTAGATGTGTACCTTATGTATTTTGTATCCCGTTACCGTACGTACTCAGGTATCGTTTAATCGTATCGTTTTAAATGCGAATGAACGCAAAATAAAAATGATCCGTTAGATTGCATCATGCTCCATCCCTAATTAAATTTAGAGGATTTAAAAACATGAAACAAGGGTCTGAAATGTAAAAAAGTATTAACTATCATTTAATATAGTGCTAGATTTCTCAAGAAACAAATCAAAAACGAAATATTCCTTTTTTTGAAGTAATCTGCATTAGCAAGCTGTAAGCACAAATAACTTTTGATGTGATAGGCGAAATCTATCATATTATTTATTAACAAAAATAAGCAGCTGGAAGTGTAAATTGAATAAATGAAATGCGCATAAGCAAATAGTAAATAGTGATCTGCACAAGATTTAGCTTTGCGTACATTTATAATTATTCCTCTTTTATAGCATTGATTAAATATGCGCTTAACCTCGCTTATCTGTGGAAAGTACAAGTTCGTAAAAGGTATCCCTGGAAACATTTGGATTGGTAAACATCGCTTCGTACCTCCTGTGACTGCTAAAGTTCGTCTTGATATGTGGAAAAAATTGATGTACGAAGAAGAAGTAATGATGTATTTAAAAAATCCTTATGTCACTGAAGAGGAAGAGAAACTTTATTTGGAGAAACATCCAGAACCTATTGAAAAGGCTTTTCCTGACAAAGTAGTGTCTTTGAAACCTCTTAAAGAAAGGACCGTTGCATATCATTTAAAAAATAATTTAGACCATGGTCGCAACTGGGGTAAACATGAATATGAAAGTTAAATTCTGATACTCTACCTTGTAAATCAAAGCAATCGTTCTCTAAAGACTCAAGCATTAACTGCAAATAAGAAAATTCATTTATTAGCATATTTATTTTGTTTCATTGACTATTGTTTTCGTTATAATACTGAAAAGTGCTCAATAAATACACTAAATCTTTAATTAGAATGGATAGAAGTACTTGCAAAATTAAAAATTGTTATGTTAAGATTTTCAATAAAATTGAAAAAAATGTACATTATTATTTCTTTGAATAAAATTTACCGAATTTAAATATTTGGTATTTACGAATATTTACTCATTTGTGATAAATAAACATAAATTTTTCTTTTACAAAATTACCTTGATTACTGTTCTATAGATTGTTTCTGATAATTTTTTCACATCAGTATCTGTTAGTGCCAACTACAATTGCCAATGCAGCAAAAAATTTTTGAACTTTCAAAAACTTTTTATGGTGTGGCTATGAGTTATGTGCTTACAGTTGGACTTTCTCTGTTTCTAGCATGCTATTACCCCAAACTGATATGGAAATCTTTCCATTATATTTATGCTTATTACTTTAATACAATTATTTTATACTCTCTGAAGCTGTAAAAAAAATTTTGAAATCTGGATCCTAATCTGAAATTATGAATTTATTGAAGGAGCGTAAAATTTTTTATAGCTTCAAACGTTGGAGAGAAATATTTTAGTTTTCTTTGAATTCTTGTTCGCTACACTAATAAAATTTGTGTCACTAATACAGTAGGGAACCGGTTTTCCCGGTTACCATCGCTATTCCGGATAACTGATTTTTCCGGTTTTCTGAATTGCTACAAAAAGCCGTTTTTTTATTGTTAAACCCAACTCTATTCCGGATAACTGATTTTTCCGGTTTTCTGAATCACTACAAAAAGCCGTTTTTTATTGTTAAACCCAACTAAAAAAAATTTTTTTTTTGAAAATTATCTGAAAAAGAAGAAAAAACGATGGAGTAATACACTAATGATTATTTCCAAAATAATGCTAAGGTAAACATCTTTCAAAAAAGAAAAAAAAATCCTAAAACCTTATGAGGAAAATTTTTATTTTATTTTTTTTAAAAATGGCGGGAAAATTTTCTGATTTCTGGATAACAGGTTCTGTACTGTAGTTTGTGTTTTAAAGCACCGGGAAATGGAGTAGTACTTTTTTTTTTTTTAATTACAACAAAGCAAAAAAACGATTGAGAAGTGCTTTATATTCTTAAACATTTAAGTAAGATATAAGTATTCAACTGGTTTTTTTTCTTGTTTTTTTATGCTGTTAGATTTTTTTTTTTTGACAGTTACATAAAATGCATTTTTATATAGATATAAAAGAATATTTACTTAAGAGTAAATCTCATTATGTTAACACAAATTACAAAAAAATGTATTATTGAAGTCTTTAGAACTTGTTTATAGATTTTGTATTATGATAGCTATTTTTTTGAAGAAAAAGCTAAGGTCTAATCGTTACTTTTATCAGGCTTTAAGTAAAAATAAATATTAAACAATATATTAAGTTTTATTTCATTGTATATTGAAGATTTCAGTTTAAAATATAGGTGACCATATTATTATGTAGAAAAAGAAGTTTGTTATTTATGCTTTGCAATTTATTGTAAAGCTGTAAGCGTGAAATAATATTTTTTGTTTTTATAGCAGCAATTTTAAGGTCAAGCTCTAGTGCCTGAAGCTAATCAGACCTCTGCAGCAGAGTAAAATTATAAATCTTCAGTGAAGACATAGCCGTGGTACAGGGCTGCCATGAGTCAACTAAAATTCTACTTTTTGAGCTTCTGCTACTTTTTCAGGCAAAATTAGGCTTTTAAGTGAATCTTATTATTTACTTTACAATAGCTATTTTTTATACTTTTTTTTTCCAACAGTGTATGAGAGCTCATTTTTAACGAATATTTCTAGCATTTTCCCAGTTGTTACTTATTTATAATTTACCCACCTTGTGAATTAATATCTAAAAATACACAAAAAGTCAATTGCCCCAAATAGCTATTATAATTTGCTAACTTTTTGTCATTTAAGTATTTTATGGTAGAAATGTCTATTTTTTTTTTGTAAACTTATTTCAGAAGTGAAAATTTCAAACCTGATGGTATACTAATTAGAGTTCAATTTATGATTTTCCATGAAAAAAAAAAAAAGAAACTTACAAACCTATTTAAAAATTTCATCAGAATGTAAATAAAGCAAAAACCTACAGAAATACTTACCCTTTCAAAAAAGAAATAGCTACTAAGACATAAAGTTAAAACTAAAATTTTTGCGGGGGTGCCATCCCTTCTGCAGAGGATCAAAATTGTGATGGCATGTCTTCGGATCAACCTCAGGGATGCTTCCCAGACCGTCGCCAATAGCCCATTGTGCTGCTCTAGTGCGACGTAAATGAAACTACAACAACAAATAAAATTTTTGGAGAAAAAAATTCTAAGCTCAACTAAAAAGATATCAAAAAGTAGATATGAAATTACCCACTAGAATTATAAAATTAACTGCTAAAGTATTTTTTGAGTACGTAAAAGTTTCCTCCTACTAGGGCTGGAAAAAAAAAAACGTTTTTCTGTTATTAAAAAAAGTCTGACCCAGGAGGTTTTTTTTGGGGGGGCGGGGGTAATTGTTTTGGTATATAACATATTATTAGTATACGATTCTTTTACTTAGTATATAATTTTATTACTAAATCTATAACAGCATACGGTGGTAAGCATACATACATATTGGAAGATAAATATAAATTTTAATTACAAAAATTCATAAACAAATTAAATTATTATGCCTCTTTCTCTGTTCTATAGATATTTTAAAATATAGTTTATTGATAAAAAGACAGTCCTATCAGAAAAACACCCAATATTCTTTCCAACCCCTTAGCTCTTTTTTCAGTTTTTATTTTTTAGGTTTGACCATTATCAACATGCAAAAAATGAGGTGGCCTCCATGTATTATTTATCAATCACGCAAAACTTTTAAATAGAAAAAGTAACACAGAATCAGAACTTAAACCAACCAGACAGTGAGAATCCAAGTTCATCTTAAAAAATTATTGAAAAGAGGGTAGTATAAGTAAGCTTTTACTCCTTTCCATTTTTTAGCTAATGTGCTGAATCCGAAAAAGTCTTTCTAAATACACGAGGAAAGAGACAGTGGATTGAGTTTCTAAAAAAATGCTGAATGGCTAATTCTAGTTCTGTGTTTCATAAAATATTAAGTGTGTACCCACACTCATTATTTAATGAAATAGTGCTGGAGAATATGAAAGAATTTGCACATTTTATGGTTTTGTTAGCTGGCTGTTCAGCCGCTATTGAATACAGGTTTTCTACATGTGGTCTTGTTTGATCCAAGTTGCAAAACAGTTTGAGTCCCGAAAAAGCTTGAAGTTTATAGACATTTACCGAGTGAAGTAGAACCAGAAGAGACTATAACAGAACTTTTAACTAAATGTGGCATTCATTTTATTTTGCCAATATATATCATTAATTAATATAAATAACAGAATTTTCTTATAAAATTAATAAATCACTGAGATGAAATATTTTGGTAAAATACAAACTGGTCCCATTTCTGTTATGTTAAAATATTTTTTATTCTTTAAAATATATATTTTCATAGAATGAAAATTTCAAAAATGTATTAAAAATTTTTCACATTAACTTTTTAGCATGTAAAAATAAAAAAATAATTTGAGAAAAATGTGTGAAATTATAATAGTAACTGTAGTATAACAGGAAATTTAAAAAAAAAAAAGGCAAATCAACTCTTATTTTTTCTTAAAAAAACCCATTTAAAAATGTTTTTTTTTGTTGACAGGTGAATGAGTAGACAACCCTGCCTAATGCGCATAATTCTATATGTAACATATTATGTATGTGAATATATGCATATTGTAGAGAGAAATTTTTTTTCTTTCATTTTCACGTATACTCATTTTTTTTAAACAAATAGGTTTAATTTAGGAAATATAAATGTTCGCAACTTTTGGAGACTCCAAAAGAACTCTGGGCACTGAACCTATCCTTCGATACAGCTTTGAACAGGAGAAAACCCATTTTTAATCCAGATGCATTATAAAAATCACATGAATGAGTAATAATTCACACCTAGAAAATAAATTGAATAAAGTAGTTAACAAAAGAAAATCTACTTGAATCGTCTGGTTTGTATGATTATTGTATTAGTTTTGAAAATTGTACTAATTTGAGGATGATTTTAGTTGGCATACCTTCGACAAGTTGGTAAAATGTTTATTCACCTGTATTAATAATCCTACTAAGTTTCTCTCTTTATCAGCTATACAATACATACTCAACATTATATTTGGAATAAAATTTTTTCTTCTTACTAGTACGATTAAAATTTTTAAATGCTTCATATTTATTAGGTTTTTGTAAAATTCTTGTTTAATTTTATCTCATATAAAAATATAATTTTTTTCAGCAATTAGGATAGTTTTTTAAAAAAATTTTTTCTTATAAATAATTTTGGAAAATATTAGTGTGTGGGGATTATACGGCTATTATTAGTAAATGTTGTTTTTAATTTTAATAATTGGATAAATTAAGAGATGTGAGTGACATATCAATAATGTATACACTACACATGTTTCATTTTTTTTTTAAAGGTTAAATGTTACTACTCGATATACCGTATATTTATTTTTTTTAAGGTCAAGTCCCACTGCACATTTACCAGGTTTACACTGCACTGCGATTACTTTGAGTAAGTTTTTATATTTTTTATGCTAATTTATTACAACATTTTTTTAAGCTTTCATGCAACTTTTTTCAGCACTTTATGCTACTAAATAAAAATTTTTAGTAATTATTTGTGTGGCAACCCCAATTGTGGTATTTATGGTTACATACAGGCTAGTTTACGATTATCAATTATATTTTGCTTGCAAGAAGTAAATTTAAAAAAAAGATTTATCTATGACTGTCATTTTATGAAAAAATCTTTTTTTGAGTATTCACCTTTTGATAAACAAGCTTGCCGTCAACGACCATAGAGTATTCTGAAGTGACTGAGGCATCAAGTTCTTTCATGATTTCCTGAATGATAGTTTTATGCTCATTGATAATTTTAAGTATTATTTGCATAGACTGTTTTTTTAGTACTGTCTCAAAAAAATTTCTTCTGATTAACAATCATGCTGTTATTGCTCAAAAAACAGACCTTAACCATTAATATATACTCAGAAATGCTGTATTCAAACATCTTCAATGAAAAAAAAAATAGTGAGCATGCTCAAAACAGAAATCCCAAAATGTTCTGCAGTTAATAGTTAAATTTTAACTTAATTATTCAAAAAAAAAAAAAAATTTTTTTTTTCTTCTTGCATATAGTTGACAACTAGTATAACCTAAAAATAATTAAGTGAAGAAGGTAATTATTATGAATCTTATAAAGGTAAAAAAAAAAAAAGATTTTTAGTCTATCAGATACATTTTTTCTTTGCATTCTTAAGTCAAAATACAATTCCCATATTTGTAGAAAAATATTCTTATATTTCTAGAATATTTTTTTTAATAAAGCTATTTGTTTATTTGATTTAATAATATGAAAATTATAATTACATTATTCTTCATTATATTCATTTCATTACAACTAGAAAAGGCTATACTATAAATAGAAAATATATAAACATTAAATACTCAAAAAACTCTATAAAAAAGACAATTTATTGTAAATTCTCCACAAAAGTTACAAGTTCACAAATGAACCTTCATACAATCCTGTAATACACTTCTTTCAAAATTAAGTACAGGATAAAATATAACTAGGTACACATTAATAAATGCAAAATACAGAATAATACTGTAAAGATAATTCATACAAAATGATAAAAAATATGCTATGTAAAGAAAAATCTAAGCATGCAAAAAAAGAAAATTATCACAAGTCAATAAAAGTCTTAACTCTCTAAAGTATGAGATCAACAATTTTTAATTTCATTAAAAAATATTAAACAAAAACAAAGCTCATAATTCGCCAAATTCTAAATGACAGTCTTTGCTTTTATAAGCTTCAGTGAGATATAAGATTTGAGCTTTCGTTATAAAAAAAAAAAGTAAATTTGTAAAGGGATTTACATTCAATAAATTGAAAAGTAATTAAAGAACACTTCTTGTTTAATTATTATGTTATTTAAAAGTACATTTTATATTAAAAAATGTTTTTGCACTTTTAAAACAAGTTTATGGCTAAAATATATTGAAAAATAAGTTTAAAAAAATTTTAAATTCTATATGAGGTTTACACTAAAAATAAAATTTATAAAAATTGACAATCCATAGTAAAATTAAGCCAAATTGTAGCATAAAAGGATAGACAAAAAAGAAAAACATTTTTCAACGAAAAATAAAAATGAAAAAATGCACCCACACATAAAAAGATATCAGTCGTCAAGTAATGTTAATCAATAAAATAAAACATTAACAAACATTTTGCATATTTGCGGCAAAGTTCTTAATTTTCCAAAAATATTTTCCATAATGAAGATGGATGTTTACGATTATTATAATTATTGTTAATTTAAGCTTAAAAACCTTACCTCTAATTCTAATTTAAGTGTATTAGGAAAAGTATGATTTTTATTTTCTTACAATATTTTGCTAAGAATTCTATACTTTTCCCTGAAGTTCAATTGATATGTAATACTTTGTCACAATACTTCAATAAATCTTAAATCAAAATTTTTTTTTTTACATTAAAAATTAAATTTAACTCAATCTTTAAATAAATGAACCAGTGTTTTGAAAATAATATGCAATTTACAATAATCAAATTTATTTTTAATTTACTTTAATTAATTTAGATGAAAAATTAAATTATAATTACCTAAAATTTAAAATAAACATCTCGTAATAAGTTTCATTTTGTTACTTAAGTAATACAATTAATGTTTTTATGAATGACTCTTTAATGTTCATTAGAATGTCAACATGGAACTGCCTCTTCTAATATAGAAACTGAAACTATATATATTTTTAAACTTCCATGAAAACGACATTAAAAACAAGTGGTGAATATTCTTGGGCTTTTAAAACAAAATGTAAAGTGTCATATAATCACACGAAAGTTTTAAGGAAATTATATAAACCACTTTCATTTGATAGTGACAAATATTAAACATATAATAATTTGAATTTTCCCAGAATGAAAACAAAATGTTAAGACCCCAACATTTTCATTCAAGGTCAGCAGTTCCCATAAGTTATTCTGCTGAACTGTAGAGCTTCATTGAAGGTATACAGGGTTTCCAAGAATTAGAATTTACGTTTTTTAACTAGTTTTTGAAACTTGTAATTAAATTTATATCCCATTAATTTTTTATTTTTACGAAATTATTTATTAAAATGCTTGTGAAAAGAGAAAAGTATAATAATATAAATTGCATATGTATAATAATTTAAAGTATAATTATATAAATTATCTTGCATATAATATATATCATATTATATCTTAATATTAATTATTACTGAATCTATGAATTATTCTAATAATTTCACATAGAATAAAAATAATTAATTTTAAAAATGTAGAAATATGTTTTGCTATTAACCAATTTCAACACTTATTTTCATATTCTTTATTGTCAGCTTATTTATTTTCAGTTTATGCACACACTAAAATCAACTTAACTAGACAAGATGCTGCTCCAATCCCAGTTTTAAATTGAACCGTCTGACACAAAATCCAGTTTTAAGACTAATATCGATTGATGAAACCGTATGATTAAAAAAGTCCTTTCTTAAATATTTTTAATCTAATTAACAAAATTTCAATCATTAATTGTTTTAAAAATAGTTAATAGTTCTTTTTTTATGTTCACAATGTTTTTATGTTTTTTTATGCAAACAAAATTTATTCAGTAAGTCTCGGAGTTTTGTCAAAAGAAGGTCGTTCAATTAGGGTACAATAGCCAAAAAAACTGTGAGCCACTGTTCCAGATGCTTGTGATAGATAATCAAAAATATGGATTACTTCACATTGCTAGTGTATACTGCACCATCATGCAGATACTGACATGATGTTTCCTGTCTAAATATTAAGTTAAAAAGATGCATTTCTATTTGTAATTTTTTTTCTCCAAAGGGCCACACTACATTTATCAATCATACTTTTTTTTAGTTTGAAAAGATTAAAAAAAATTTTTTGTGGAAAATTATTAGTCTCTATATGTGCGGTTTAACATGTGTGGTGATCCTTGAGGTCCTTTATTTTCAAACACTTTTATGCATACATCAATATAGAAAAAAATACAAGTTACATTATTATCACTATTTTGTTAGTTAATAAATTCATAATAAAATACAGTGGTATTTCGTCAAAATTATCAAAGGTAGAAATTAAGATAACAAAATCACTGGTTCATTTATACTTTTCTATTAAAATTTGTTTTTCAAAATAAAGTTAAAGTGAATTTAAATGAAATATTACAAATGCGTAATGCCACAATCATAATGAAATAAGCTATTTTGTGACAAAAACACAAGACCAAAAAATGAAAAACCAAATCCCTTCACATCAATTGCTGGCCTGGAGGGTCACTGATAATTATTTTATGAAGGTCCGAGTGAAAATTTAGTGTTCTCGGGCTAATAAAGTACAGTTAATTTTGTGCCCTGATTATTCTAGCACACATAAATATTAATTCATAATAAAAAAATAATTTTACAGCATTTTTAAATAAGAG
This sequence comes from Parasteatoda tepidariorum, assembly GCF_982258835.1. Classification (NCBI taxonomy): domain Eukaryota; kingdom Metazoa; phylum Arthropoda; class Arachnida; order Araneae; family Theridiidae; genus Parasteatoda; species Parasteatoda tepidariorum. The sequence goes on along the minus strand of NC_141758.1, from coordinate 7,591,946 downwards.
GAAATATTTATTATAATTTTGTGCACTCAATATAATTGTTGTGACAGTAATTTTTCTGTTATACATTGATTTTTTTTTGACTTTGTATATTTTGATTGAAAGGTACAAGCAAGAATCTTCCCCCAATGTTTACTTTAAGCATGTTTGGTAGTAAACAATATATGACATAGAAAGTGACATCATAAGGTGTCTGACTTCACAAAAGGGTCTGACATGGTTGTTTTAGAACTCATTCGTTGTCTTATTATGCGTTTAGACATAATCTTGTAGATGCCATTCTGAAGAAGAGTAGTCTATTATTAATTGCTCTTTACATTGCTTTTTTTCAAGAGAGCTGCCTGTAAGTTTTTCAGATTTAATTTTAAGTTTTTTTTTGCTTTAAAATTGAAAGCATAGTTGTTATTTAGACAAAATTAAGCAAAACAAGAAACAGTACTAATCAACAAGCAATCAATGCCCAATTTCATATAAACGACAAGGATCATAATATTCTGCAGCAAATGTTACTTAGTAACCACAAGTAATTGAAATTAACGTCACATCAAAGAGGTAGTATAGCATGATGAATATTATCATGAATTACTTTAGGTCGGAATCCTTGAAATCTTAGAAATTGTAACTAGAATACAAAACTATTTTCTGATGTGCGTATTAAGCAAATAATTGAGTAGCAAATTTTTAATGTGTTCACTCCAAGATTAAATTTCATTATTCTAATACTATAAACTAGGCATCGATTTTTTAATAATCTATGCAAAAAATTTAATTAAAATATTAATGACTTAAAAATAACAAATGCATTTCAATCTAATTTCTACAATTAATATGTTTCAATTCTTCATTTTATTCACACTTTTGTTCAGGTTTTCAGGACATAATTAAGTAAATATTCATATGTGGATATTAATTAGTGGATTTGTTCACTGGGTTCACAATATTTATGTTATAAATTAACTGATCATTTTCATCAGGGTCTCTAAATTACAGCTTGCAGGCCAAAATCAGCTCTACTAGCACATACCCTCCAAATACTACAAAATTTTCATAGTTTCAGAAATAATTTTCCTACACATAGAAAAGGTAATGTATAAATATGTTAATAAACCAAATTTAAATTAATCTTGCCCACCACTACACATAAACAATTTAAATTCTCAAGTCCAGGTAGACCAACTGACATGCTTTTAAATTTTTATTAAAAAAAAATTTATACAAATCATTTTTATTTTAATAATTTAAGATTAAGTTCCTTACCACTGCCAAAATATTTCGCAAAAAAAAACTCAAATGTTGGAAGGTAAGCACTTGCGTTACCAATTTGGATTGCTGTACTCCTGACATGCCAGGTACCTGTACTGCTGAAATTTACTTTGATTATATTTCAAATTTTACAACATAAGTGAATCTCATAAGATAATAATCAGAAGAAACACTAGTAAACAAGCAAGAGAATCAAATTGTCCAGTACATGCTTATTATAGTCTCTAAACAAATAAAAGTAAGCAGTTTGTTCTTTAATTTAAAACTGGAGGCTGACAGTAGATTCTTTAATGCCAGGGCTGGATAGATATTGGCCCTTACTCTAAAAAGTTAGGAGACCAAGGTGGCCATAAACATCCAGAAGAAGAATTTCCTAACATTACCCTGATTTTTGACCGATGGTTTAAATTTTATTATTATTTAAATCTTAGCATTATTTCTAAAAAATAAAACACACTATACTTACATAAAGTATTAGTGTTTATATATCATAATTAACCTTCATACTAGTCATTAGAGTAGAAAATAAAGATTTTTATTTTTTTTAAAATAATTACATATTTTCTTATATTAGAAAAAATACTAGAGTTTTAGGTACTTTAAGCTTAAACTAATAAATTTCCGCAGATTCCTTGGGTACTTATATTTTTTCTGACTTTTCTCCGATTTTTACAGATTGATAAAATTTAGTGACTTTCTCAGTTTTTCTTACCCTATGACCATCCTGGGACACCTTTGTTGTTTATGATTAAAAAATAATAATACCTAAAAAATTATAAAATACAAATACTTTAACGATATGTAAGAACAAAACTAATATATTCAAAATATTTTTTTGGAATTGACAATTAAACAAACACTCTAATCACAGAAAATTACAAATGAAAGCATTTTAAATTTTCACAGCGAAATAAATACCAAAAGGTTCGAATGGTACCTTATTAAAAATAAATTTTGCTAAATGCTTATAATTAATTTCAACTAAAATGCTTAGAATTAATTTCATAAAAAGCATTACAAAAATACATCATTTATAAAAACATTAAGCAATAAAATGATATATACAGATATTTAACAGCAAAAATATACATATACTGGTTAACAATAGGTAACATTAAATATATAAAGAAACAAACATCGATCAACAACAATAAATATAGTAAAACAGAAAAATTGATTACATTAAAAAACTACCGCAAGTAGATGAGAAAACTAAACTAACGGTTTTCTTCTCGAAACAGTATAACCTCGAAAATCTGGATTTCTAAGATCCAAACACCAAATAATTTTTTTCAACTCATGACTAGAAAAATTTTAGCTAAATCAATTTAAAACTAAAGTTTAGATATGGAAATTTAGGTGTCATAATATCTTAAGCGAATTTTAAAAATCATGCGGAAACCTCTAGCAATAAAACAGGAGATAAAATAACTCGTATTTACAATTTATGGCCTTGGATAAAATCTTATTAAAATTCATGTGAACATATCTAAACTGGCAAAAAAACCACAAGGATTAATGATGAAATCGAATACATTCCCTTTTAATTTGGGGCACTTAGCTTTAAAATATTTATTAATTTAAGTTGGATATTTAAAATCTGGAAATTACATTTGTGCTTTTCAAATCCCTGAACGATTCAGATTTTCGAAGTTATACTGAATTTAAACAGACATAAATTTATAAAAAAAAAAAACATTTTACCTTACTCTTCAACAGAAAATTATTAAAAAAAAATAGCTATTGTTTTTAGAAATGAAATCTTTATCAAACACAAAATTATTATAAGAAATATTTTCAAATCAAAATTTTAACAAAATTTTCCACCACGGGAGTGTTTAAATCACTGGTAAGAGTTAAATACATATTAAAAATTTTTTTAATTCATAATTCCTGTTTTATTTACTTTTTTTTTTAATTTTATGAAATTTAAGTGGAAAATTTCATGCAAACTAGTTTTTAAATTTCATAAAAATATAAGAAATGAGGACAGCACATGTTTAGGAAACTTGATTTTTCACAACTGCAACTTTCATAACTAAGACCGATTCAGATTGTTGTATGAAAAATTCACATCCAAAAAGCTTATTTTTTATCCTATTTGATATTGAATAAATTAGGATTTTGTTACTTTCGTTGAAATTTCTTTTTAAATTTCAAAACTATGCTCCAAAAAATAAATAAATAAAAAGAATGTAGGAACTTAAAGTCTCTATCTTTCTATTAGTTAAAAGCTCTTATGCATTGTTGGCCAAATTCAATCAGAAAAAACTCCACACAAAAACACAGAAAAAAATCCAGTACTTTATGCTTACTTTAATATCGACTCCTTTCCTGAATAGCCTTTTGACGCCAATTATATTTTATAGAAAAATTTCATATAAAAAATCAGAATAACTCTTTAATAAGGAGGAATTAAAATTACTTATCTAAAAGAATGTTAATAATTTAAAAAAAAACACCATATGGTTCTGTTTTACATTTCTATTCTGGTTACATTTAAATCATTTTTATCAGTAATTAAATAATATCAATAATACTCAAACTACATATATATGTCAGTATTTAAAAGAAAAACAGTTCTAAATAACCTCAAATTTATAAAAATATGAAAGACACATTCAAATAAAAATTAAGTTTAAAAACAAAACTAGCTAGAATCAATACTGATATTTTAAGCTATTCCAGCATTGCTAATGTATCTAACATATCTATCATTAAGTACATTATTTACATTCTGTTTTTAAAATTGATCAGATTGAGTTAAAATCAGTACTATCATAAGCATGATGAAAAAAAAAATTATAAAGGGTGGTAATTATTAAAGTTATTTTTAGGCTAAGATAGAGTCTACTCTGGTAGATGAAAATTGAGGAAACATGGTGTCAAGGTTATATGACTATACAGGGTTATTCATAATTCCCTCTGGGCAGGAACTAGACTATCGCATTGATGTATGCCGTGTGACCAAGGGTTCACACATAGAACACCTGTAATGTATTTAAGTAAAACTTGAATAATTTCATATGTTTCTTTTTTTCAAATTCTTCTTCCTTTTTCTTTTTACTATAACGCTCGAAATCCCCGAGGGAATTATGAATAACCCTGCATAAAAAAGAAATTTGCAATCAAATATGGTTCAAATTTTGACGATTAGGTGAAAGAATATAAAAGAACAAGAAAACACAAAACTTTATCAAATCATAGGATATGCTAAATGTGCATTTCAATTTTAAAAAAAACAAAAGAGCTGAAATGCTCTCAATGAGACGATCCAGGTCTGAATCCTAGTGATGGTCAAACATTTCAAATACTATACTACCGTCTCACACTGGATTGGATTGAATGTAGAAGGTTTATGGCACAAGATCCAAAGGAACCGTCTCACACTGATCACAGTGCTGATGTAAAATATCCCAGTGGAAAACAGAAAATGTCTTATACTTTTGGTTTGGTTTTACTTTAGAGTTGAACATTGATAACAGCAAACTAAAAATGGATCATCTGTTTAACACCCATAATAATAAGAAATAAAATTATTCAAAAAGAGTTATAGTGAGCTCAATCTCAAGGCGAAAGATTTTTCAATGTTTTTCCTTGAGGCGAAATTTTACTTCTTAGTTTCTTAAAAATTTAGCAATCCTCTTATTCAGTTCTTTTCTTGAACATGAAATGTAAATTATTTTAATTGCACAAATCTTTTCCCTGTGACCTGCATAACGTATACACCAAGTTCCATCACTAACACTCTACCAGAGAGGACCACTGTATTGGTCTAAGTAAAGAAACTATAATTTTAACCATCCTATAAAGTAAAACTTTTGAACTATAGTGCAATGAAATATCTCAAAATCGCTTTCCGTATCTTTAAATTTTAAGGCATTTCATTTCATAAGAATATACAATATGGACAGTTTTATAAGCTCTCTAGTCCTAAACACTTAAGATACATCTATTTTGATACATCAACACTTTAAAAAGTGTGGAATGTAAAATCTTTTTAGCAAATAGTTCATCCTTGGTGATTTAATTTTTAAACTTTGTATGCTACAAAATTTCGTCAAAAAATACTTCTTGAATTTAATTTATTTAAGAGGGGCGAAGTCAGGTAGATGTTTCTATTGACAATGAGTGTTTATTTACAGTAAGGGTGCACAACCTGAAGCATAGGACATATGTGGGTTCATGCGCGGCCAGCAGCAGCATCTGAACACAATAAAAAAATTAACATATTTTTGCACTGCAATAGTTTTGTTTCAATTAAAATACTAAACTTGAATCAATATACCACAATGAAGTATTTCATTTCTTTTTTACCTTTATTTAAAGAACATTGAAGTTAAAATGAACTTTATGTGATGTAATAAAACTTATTCCCTTTCACTAAAGTTTATATTTATTGTAATAAATATAAACTTTAGAAGTTGACTAATAAAAAGGATGTAGATACATCACACTAATGTTTAAAACTATCATAGATGCTGTCAACACATGTAGCTTTTTGTTGGTTAACTCGTCATGAAATGGCCCTTTAAAGGCGTTGTGCACCCCTAATTACTGAATATTTCTAACCAGTTTTCCAAAAAGTCGTTTGAATTAATTCAATTAAGCATGAATGAATTCAGGTTTTTATTTATTTATGTTCATTAAACACATATTTTTTTAAAAACTTAAAAAAGAGATTTTCTAATCATCTCCACTAAAAACTATTATTAAGCAGTAATATGTTTTAGGGTAAAAATAACTAATTAAAATGAATAAAAAGGAGGACAGAAAAATTAAAAGTGATATCAAAAGGTAAAAATTACTGAACTATTAAAAATATAATATATATCAGAAACATTTAATGAAACATTTAAGAAAACTTAATAAAATCTTTAAAAAAAAAAAAAAATTCAAAACAACGATAATGTAACTTTGATAAATACACCTGATTTTTTTAAAAATTTAACTGAAAAGATATCACACCAATAAAGGTTTTTTTTTTGTTTAAAAAAAAAGGACACACTCAAAATATTACTTAAAATATGAGAAAAATAAAATGTAAATGAGTAATTTAACATATAACTGAACATTCAATAAAATACGGAGCAATACATTTGTGAATGCTTTCCAGGTGTTGTACAATGTCACTGTTAATTTTTAATTTTCTGCGAATTAGTGCACCTGGCAAAGGTTTAAATAAGAAAAAAAAAGAAAAGTTATTTCATGTTTATAATCTATAAATATATTAAAACTAAGTTGTTTTCTTTACAAGCTATTCATTAAAATTCCATTCACACAATATTTTTAATTGAAGAATATCTTTATTTTAATGGTTAAAAAACTTTATCAGCATAGTAAACTATTTAGGGACTATTTCCATTGTTTATTCCCTTAACATTAACAGACTTAGTCGGCTACAATAACAAGATTTGCACTAACTATTTAAAGAAATCTTAGTTCGTAACCATTCAAGAACCGCTGAAGTAGTCTATTTGGAAAGAAGATCACATTTTTAGGAATTGAATTATAACTTCACCCCAAAAATAATAAGAATTGTAAATATTGATCAAATATTTGAATCAATTTAAATAATTAATTGATAAAAAAAATTATCAGAAATAAAAGTGATGATGAAATTTACCAGAATATTAGTCAAAAGAAACAAAGCATTTCAACACACATTTAATATATATACTCGTATTGAAAGAGAAAAAGTATAATAAATGGTATCATATATTTTTATTAATTATATATATATACTTTTGTTTTAGAAAAAATAAGTATTTAAGACAAATTTACAGTAGTTAGGGTCATATCACAGCAAATATTAAAATTCTTCCATTTTGTTTAAAAAATGAATTCTTAAGATTTATATATTTTTTGTTATCAATGTGATTTGAAATAATGTAATTATTTAAAAGAAAAAAAATCGGCAAATTCTCATAAATCCTAACTCACAATACAAGGTGGCCACTCTACAGATAAAAATATTCTGAGACAAATTTGAAAATTTTTAGGTTTTTGTGATTTAAATCGATGTAATTTATTCAAAAGTAACATTACATATTTATATGTATTAAGAATCCAATAATAAAAGTTCAAAAAAATTATATATATATATTTTTTAATCTTAAAAATGCTCATTATTACATATCTAAAAACCTCATAATTCACATACACACACAGATATATATATATATATATATATATATATATATATATATAATTATAACAGGTATGTCAAATTCTATAAAAAATTTGATTTTTAAAAATGTTTTTATGACCTTTATTCTTCATGAAATTCAATTTAAATACTAGAAATGCTCGTTTAAAGCAAATGGAAACTAAAAATTTTCTTAATCTAAATTTTTTATGAAAATAATGACAAGATAAACAAAGAATAGTACAGAGGGACAAGATTTTATAAAATATGAATAATTACACATAAAACAAGTTTTAATGCCTAATAATACATTGAAACATACTTGCTATGAAACTGAATGTGATTTTTATGCTGCTAATCACTAATAATTTCAGAGATGAATTTCCTTGTGAATTCAAGGCTTTCCATGTGTATTTTTAGATTCTCTGAGAATTCCAGGTTTTTCCTGTTCCTGTCTAGGCAAAGAGTGGCCACCAAGGATGATAGGATATAAAAGTTAAAACTAGTCCCAAAATTTTAAAGCACAATACAAATAAATAAGAAAACATGCGAAATAATTTCAATAAAAATTACCATTTTTTAAAAATATTATTCTTGCAATTTTTAATAGTGCAGTGTTACTTACATTTTAAATTCTTTTTTTGATAAAATAATCTCAGCAATAAGCTCAAGTTCAACTTAGAGTTTGGGAATAAAAATAAACTTTATTTAAATTTATTTAAAAAAGTATTTTATTTTATGTATATAAAACGTTGAACTCCTATGAATGTAATTTCTGGTAGTAAAAACAACACAAATTTCAAATACAGATCAACATCGATTCAATTACAATATCACAAAAAATCCATTTATTAAATGATATCTTAGTAACTTAACTTAGAATATCATTATATACTTGGGATATTTGGATGTAACACAAATAACTAATACACATAAATACAAACTGAGTTAATTAAAAAAACAACAACTATTAAATACTGATTGAACGTTACATGTCTAATATTAAATAATACACATGAAACAAAGGTTTTAAACGGAATGACATTTGAGAACTTGCTGGTAAAGGAAAAAAATGGAAGTATTTTATGATTGGTGGAAAACGCCGATATGTTTACTTCAAATGAAAACAAAAAGAAAGGTTTACGTTTGAACATGTTGTTCGACTAAATGCCTTCCCCAATCTAAGACTTCAGGCCATTGTCTGCAAAGCATTACAATGGACATGATGAAACCTGCAGTTGTTATGATTCGCAACCTGTAAACAAAATTCACAAAATGATTTAAAAATAACTTTATTAAAAAAATTATCAATATTACATATCAAAATGCTTAGGAGAGATTTACAATTGGTAGAAATATTCCAGTGCACATTCTCAATATTTTTCAAGACCAAAACACCATTTAGTCATTACAATGTGATTAAAGAATGGAGACAGGAAGCTGAACAATGTAAGTATATCAAATTTTGTTTAATGCCTTGGAATTTTCAAATTATCAGAATTCGTCAAATCTATTTGAGAATTTATGACCATTAGACAAAATTTATTACTGTAACATTGTTCAAATTCTTCCATTCTTTTTTTGCTTAAAAACCTGACAACTCTTGCTTACATTTACTTACTGGGAGTAGCCTTGACCGAGTGATACCCTTATCTTAAAAAAATTAAGCACACACACTTACATACAAGAAATCATTAATTCCAACATCAAGTTTTTTTCCTATGACCTATATTTTTGTATTACATTCTTTTCTATTATCTATATATTTTTCTAGTACCTTTCTATCACCTATGAAAAAAAATTTACATAAAAACCTGAGAACTCTTACTTACATTTACTTACTCTTTAATGATGTAGCTTTGACTGAGTTTGTATTCTTGTCTTAAAAAAATTTTGCACACACACTTTCATACAAAAAATCCTTTATCCCAACATCTCAAGCTTTTTTTTTTCTATTACCTATACATTTTTCTATTACCTATAAAAAGTTTTTTTTGTGGATATTTTTTAAACAAACTTCACATTTAAACAGAAAGTTATTGCTTAAAGAATAAACTGCTTATATAAAGAAACCTGATATAATACAACTTAATAAATGAATCTTTTCAATTCTAAGATCTTATGTATGAACATTATTAAAAATGAATGAAATATGGAGTGAAACTACCAATGACTTTACTAATATCTTAAAAAAGGGAACAATATCTCACCTTGTTTGAATAAATGGCATTAAAATGCTGGCTACCGTGGCAACCAGTAAGAGGACGACTTGAAGGACTGTCAGTACCACATTTATGAGCTTAAGTGCAAGAGCACGTGCATTTGTTCCATCTAAAGAATCAAGAGATACTAGTTGTTGAAAGTGTTGGTGTTGTTGATGCTCCATTCGAGAAATCTAAGAAATACAGGGTAAAGTTCTAAAAACAACTTCATAAAATTGTATACATTAATAATAGTTATAATTATGATTGCAAATAAATCTATTCAATAGAGAATAATACTAATTTAATGCAGTTTAATACTATACCAATACAGATTGATACAGAATTTAAATAAGAAATTGTTGCTACTTCTGTAATTAATAAAATGTTTTAAGATATATGAAGTTTTTTTTAAATATAAATTTCAAAATCATGTTAATTACATTTATATTTATTTTGATAGGTAATACATAATAAATATATGCATAACATGATTTATGTAAGAAAAATAATAAAAGAGAGTTATTTTTTCAAAAAAATAAATAAATAAAAATCTATACCCTTTTTTACTATAAGTTCATCACCTGTCTAAGTTGACCACTAAAGCAGAGCATACGCTATTATTTAGAGAGCTTAAAGCTTTTGAAATTGATCAACTTACACAGGTTTTAATTTTAATACGCTGGTTATAAGTACTGATAGGTGAATCAATAATAAAGCAAGAACTTACTCTAGTTTGGCAATTTTCTAAGACTTCATGAACATCACGCAGTCTTTCCTCACTTTGATATTGCACTTTTTCTTCCATATCAGCTAAACACTGTTTAAGATTTTCAATTTCATTCTGATGAAGCTCAATTAAATCATTCATTTGTTCTTCAAGCCTCTATAAATCATAGTGTCAATTATTATCAAATAGGGTTTGAATGATTTAAATTCAAATTTAATTCACTTCATTTTTTTTTAAAATCAATGATTAAAATAAATTAATTTATGAGCATATTCTTTAAGAGTTTGATTCTATTTATCATGAAGATTTTGTCTGGAAAAATTTAAAAAAAGGCGATGTATGTAAATTATTATTTGATACTCAAACTAGATCATCAAGCAATAATTTATAACAAATAATAATTTGATAGATAAAGAAATTAAATGCAGATAAAAGTGATATAAAACTTTTAAAAATTTTCCACTGTTTGCATGTCAAATAATTTGCTTTTAATGAACATGTTTTAATGATAAAAATTTATTGTTAAATTTATTAAAATTTGAATAATTTTAAAACTTATTATGTAGTTAAATAATGAAATCTAATTACAGTTCATGAGGGTGTTGAGCTTGAATAAAAGTTAAGATTTTATTTAATGGTTTGTTTGAAGTAATTAAATAATAATTTTAAACATTTTATTTAAAAACATTAAATATTTAAATTTTAATATCGTTTTTAAATGATTTTAAGTTATTATTAATAAAGAATTTAATTAGAGATATTATTAAATATTAAAGTAAAGAAAAAATTTTTTTAAAAAATTCATGATTTTTACCAATATTAAATAAAAATGTTGTTTTGATAGATATTCTTCTTCTAAGTCTTCAAAGGTTGGCCATAAACATGCAGATAAAAAAAAATCTTTGTTTTCCCAGATAGATTTTAAAGAATTTCCATGATTTTTGTAAGATGTGACAAACTTTTAACACCCAAATTTTATTATTTATATTCTAATTATGCCATAGGCTTAAAATAGAGGTGAAATATAAAAGAGCACACACATGATAATAATTATTGTCCTCATTTTAAACCCAAAAATCTTAAAATATGATGGTTTACTGTGTTGCATTTGGTTGTACAGAAAAATTTGTTAAAGGAGCACATTATACATTTTATAGATAAGTTAATTTATACCATTTTAAAGTAACATTTGTTTAATTTATTATATAAATGAATTTTAAGCAAGTGCATATTTTCCTTAAAACATCATATGAATAATTAATATTCAACTTACGAAATAATTATCTTTATAATGAAAAACATATTTGTATTCAAATTGATGGAATACCACAAGGATCTGATTTTTCCTCTCTCTTAGTTAACTTATTTTTACACTATTATGAAAAAAATGTTGATAATTTAATTTATTGATAATTTAATTATCTTTAATTTTCAAAATTATAAAATTTTGTTAAATCATATTTACCCGGAGAAATTAATCTTGCTTCATAATCATGCTGATAATATAAATTTTTTGGATATAAGTATTAAAAAAAAAATATCTGCATTGTTGATTTATACAATTAAAGAAAAGATTTTAATTTTAATACAAATAAACTAATTACTTGGAATTCTAATATTTCTGAAAACATTTATTTAAAGACTATTTTATTCAAATGAATAGAATTAAAAGAATATGTAGTAATGTTTATTTGTGCAAAAAACAAATAGACAAACTCCTTCAGAATTTGATTAAAAAAAACAATGGATACCCAACTAGTGTAATTAAATTCTATATAAAATTATTGAAGTAATTGAATGCTATTATTATTAATAAATTTACTAAAAACTTCATTGATAATTAAATTTAAATTTTTTTCATGCGAAAATCTAATATGGGCAAATCTGTGGCTGAAATTCTGAGCAAATCTTATTATTTTTATTTTTCAATAAATGTTAATAATTTAAAATCATTAAATTAAATATCAACCTTATTAATTATAAACTTTAAATTATCCAGTAATCTTTCAATAATGGACTTAAACGAAACAGTCTAAAGGAAGAATAACTTACTTCAAATCGGTATCTTTCTTCCAATAAAGATTGATTAAAAAAAGAATATTCTTGCTGAACTTGTGACTATAATAGAAAAAATTATTAAGAAAGTAAATAATATTCATTTCAGTATCTTAATAAACTAAATCTTATAATAGTGAGTCATGCAAAACAAAGATAAGACCTCATTTCGGAAAAAAAATATGTTTTAAACATTATTAAAATGAATGAAAATGTTTTTTTAATTTTTTTTATACATTATAATAGCATAGTACCTTTCATCGCAGAATCAGGAAATCAGAACAAACTTGAAAAAATTATTGATTAAAAATTGAGTAGTATTATTTGAATAACTGCTGAGTTATGTTTTCAAAATTTATATTTTTGACCATGCTCTTTAATTGGATACTTGCACTCCGAGAAGAAGATTAAATACACCCTACCGTGACCTATGATGCCAGCTGATCGTCAATAAACAGAATGGCATGTGGAAGTTGAAATAAGTTTTTCTACATAAGTTAGAATGTTGATTAACGTAAAGTTAATTAAATACAGCGCCGTATCGTACATTGAATCTGTTGAAATATAATTCTTCTTAGATTTATTTTTTGTTTATGTATTTTGTTGTAACCATGATATATTTTTGCTTTGTGTACCTGGTAACTTCGATGCATAATAAGTTTGTTTTTGTTCTACATGGTTTCATACTTGTCTGTTAAGAAGAAATATAGGGTGAAAGAATTGAAATCATTGTGAAGGTTTATAGAATGTATCACTTAAAGAGAATTTATACTTAACTGGGTAAGTTAACTCAAAATAGAATGGAAAGAACAGTTTCTAACGTAAACAAAGCCACGTTTTAACAGCTAATCAGGCTCGAGATACCCACATTACGTCTCTTGCAGGTATTCCATTTGAGCTTGATTTCGTTTCAATAAGACTTTGACATAAGTGTGTTATCCTAGCTATTAGAAAACTTTCAAGCTTTATTTTACAGTAAAAACAAATTAAAAAAAATCTTTTTTAAAAAAATAAAACACCTAAATTTTTTTCTTTTTCGATAAAACATTTTCAGTTCAACATTATGGACAAATCAAAAATGCAATGCTTGTACATGAAGCTCAATTTTTATCAGATTGTGCAATACACAAACTTGTCTAAGTTTTAATAAACCTTATATTGTTGAGCAACATTTAGTTTTAATAAAATTACGATAAAATAAAATCATACATTACAAAACTTTAAAGTGCATATACATAAACAATATTACAGGACTACAATAATTAAAAAGTGAATGCAGTGGATTCAGATTGTTCAACATTTCTAGCACATCTGGATTCTAATTGATATTTAATCAAATTTATCTGTCGATAGTTGGATTATACATCTGCAGTTAACTAAATAATTTTATTCAGGAAAACAATTTCATTAAAATTTTTCATTTCATTTTGAAATGTGAAAAATGAGTCCCATCTTATTATCTCATCTATTAGCACTCTCCTCTTATTTAAAATCTTATTAAATCAATAATAAAATGTAAAGCTATGACATTTACTACCACTCTAAAAATTCAAATAAAACTGTTCTGCAAAATTGGATCAAGTCAGCAGGTATAGCATGAATCTGAATTCCCTACATATTTGCTACACAAGTAATGGAGAGAGAAAAAACTTATTTTAGCTCAGGGTGGCCACTCAAATCAGATTTCAAATTTCCCTGATTTTTCCAGATAAAAATCTTAAAATTTCCAGGTTTTTGCTTCTTTTTTAAAGTATATGTGCCGAATTAATTTGCACAAGGCGCTTTGGCGCACATTCCAATGTAAAAGGAGCGAAGTAAGCAGCTACCGGCTGCCTCCCCTAAGTTTGTTGTAATACAGTAGTTGTAGTCGTGATTGTCATGTAAAAGGATTGCCTGCGGTCTTCCGCTGCTTGTGTGAACTTACCTCTGTTATGTAAATAAATGTTATTATTATTATAGTTCATCGTAGTTCAATTCGTCGTAATCGTGCACAATTTGGTGCATCGGCCGGGAAATGGCCTAAGAAACCACCGATTTATCATATTAGTTTTCGTCGTCGTTTTCGTTCGTCGTTTCGCTGCATGATTGGGGTAAGTTCGTTGCGTTTTTTTTGGAATAGTTAGAAATGTTAAATTTCTTCATTGAATAATTTAGTCGTATATTTGAAGGTATTCGTTGAATAAGGTAATTTTGAATTATGGTGTAGTTTGAGAATTTTGAAATGCAATTCGTATAGTTAGTATGTGTTTAAATTTTCGTTAAGAATAGGAATTTGTTATATTGTTATATTATTGGAGATATTTGAATTATTGTATATCTTGCTTTCGATTTGTTTTAGATAAATAATTTAGTTGGATATTTTGAATGAATAGTGCTTGAATAAGGTTATTTCGAAATAGGCGTGGTTAGAGTATTTTGGAATGTAATTCGTATTGGTTTTGATTTTCGATTTCATTTCAGAAAAGAAATTTGTTAGAATGTAATATTATAGAAGTGTTATTTAAATGGTTGTTGGTTACACTTTCGATTTAGGATTATGAATTTCAGTGTTTATTATTTGTAATTTTGTTTTGAATGCGTTTTATTGCATTTATTGTTGTTCTTAGAGTGAATTGAGGTTGTGACTGTTATTTGAGTATTTGTTTTGTAATTGAAA
Organism: Parasteatoda tepidariorum; assembly: GCF_982258835.1. NCBI lineage: Eukaryota > Metazoa > Arthropoda > Arachnida > Araneae > Theridiidae > Parasteatoda > Parasteatoda tepidariorum. Next base: position 7,576,896 of record NC_141758.1, on the reverse strand, counting down.
TAATAAGTTTAAAATGGATGCGGCAAAAAAGGCTTTGTTAGAAAGAACAATTAAAGCTAGGGCTGTTTCAAGATCGTTAGTAACGAAGCAAATTAAAAAACTTGAAGCAGAAATAGATAATAGTTCCGATAAAATAATTGTTAACGAAACATTTTTACAATTAGTTGCTAAATTTGAAGAGATGTGTAAACTTGATAAGGAAGTTCAGGATTTAATTGATATTGATAAGTTAGAAGAAGAAATTGAGAGTCGCGAAGATTATCGTGATAAATTTGTGTTGTGGAAATCTCGCGCTGAGCGTTATTTAGCTGCAAACCCGAATACAGCTCCTCAAAATCTGGCGGATACTCAACTATTAACTACTACTACAATTCCTCAAACTAGCCCGGTTTTAATAAACCAACCCCGTTTGCCCAAGCTTACTTTGGAATCATTTTCGGGTAAGAATATTAGTAGTTTTCCTAGTTTTTGGGCTAGATTTAAATCTGCAGTGCATGAGAATTCGAGTTTAAATGATATAGATAAATTTTCATATTTAAAATCGGTTGTTACAGATGATGCGGAATTAGCAATACAAGGTTTAACATTAACTTCAGAAAATTATGTAAAAGCGGTTGAAATTTTGGAAAAAAGATTCGGACGCAAAGAACTTATAATTGATTATCACATGAATTGTTTATTAAATCTGACCCCTGTCCGGAACTCGTTTGATGTTATTTCATTGCGTAAATTGTATGATCAGTTAGAAGTCAACATTCGAGGATTAGAATCCCTTGGAATCTCACCCGATTCTTATAGTTGTCTTTTGTTTCCGATAATTATGAAGGTTATCCCTTCTAGTTTAGCTTTAGAGTATAATCGAAAATTTGAAAAAGGGGATTCTAAGATCACTAATTTAACTCAATATCTCAGACAGGAAATAGAAAGTAGAGAAAGAACTACTGCATTGTTAAAGAATCGAAATGAGTCACAAATAAAAAGTTCGCCTTCATTTTCTAATAAATATTTCAATACGGCGCCACGCAGATACGCGAATATGAAACCTAAGTATCATTCGGAATTTCATCCCCCCTCTAATCATAACAAGCAGGCTGGGAGAGTATCGGCGACTGAATTAATGACATCTGCGGTTTTTAATTGTTTATTTTGTTCGGAAAAGAACCACTCTTCTGATTGTTGCGAGAATTTAAATGTTCAACAAAAAAGAGACAAATTAATTAAGGAAAGGAGATGTTTTTTATGCTGTAATATTTCTTGCAATGTAAAAATGTGTAAGAAAAATAATTGTTCGTTTTGTCAAGGGCGTCATGCACGTGCGATTTGTTTTAAATTAGAGAATTCTAAAAAACAAAATTTATGTTTAGATTCGAAAGAAAAAGGAGTTGATGTTAAAACTACTTGTTCAAATTCTGTGGTAAATAATAATAAAGGTGGGGTTTTGCTGCAATGCGTGAAGGCAGAGATTATTGGTAGCTCTTCGTCAGATAAAATATTTTGTTTATTTGATAATGGAAGTGAAAAAACATTTATTAAGAAAAACTTGTCTCGCAGATTGGGATTAAGGGTGTTAGGCTCAGAAAGGTTAAAAATATATTCATTCGGATCTAAAGTGCCTAAAAAACAAACTTGTCGTAAGGTAGAAATTAGGTTGAGGAATTTATTGAATGGAGATGAGGCGATGATTGAGGCAGTGGAAATCTAAGAAATTTCTAGAGCTAATATTACCCTTCCAAATCCGGATACATGGAAGGAAATGGAGTCAATGGGAATTAGATTGACATTTAGTAATGATGAATTGTTTGAAAATTGTGAAATTTCATTGTTAATTGGTCAGGATTTTTATTGGTCTTTAACAAAACAAATTAAAAGATTGATACCAGTCTTGGTTGGTCTCTTCAGGGTAAATGTGATGAGCAGAGCGTTTGTACGTCTGTAAATTTGGTTACTAATGAAAATGAATTAATTTCGGCTGAATTAAGGAAATTTTGGGAGTTAGAAAATTTAGGAATATTTGACAAGGATTCGGTGAATTTAGGTAATAGAGATGAAGAGGTGTTTAATGAGTTTGATAATTCAGTTAGTTTTGTAGATGGTAGATACCGTATAAGCTTGCCTTGGAGACCAGGAATGAGAGAAGTGTTGAAAAATAATGAAAATATTGCTCGTAAGCGTTTTGAAAGGTTATGTTGTAGGTTTGGGATGGATCCAGAGTTGCATTGTGAATATAGGGATGTAATCGATGGTTACATTAAGGAAGGTATAGTTGAGCATACTTCATGTGATTCTTTGAGGGATAGTACGGGATTTTTTCTGCCCCATCATGCAGTGATACGCAATGACAAATCTACCAGTAGACTGCGTATTGTATTCGATGGATCTAGCCATGAAGATGGGTATGCCTCGTTAAATCAAAGCTTATTTACTGGTCCAAACTTACATCCTGATATTCTGGAACTTCTACGTTTTCGGAAAAATCCTATAGCGTTTACAGCAGATGTAAAATCTGCATTTCTTCAAATTGAACTTGATATTCCTGATAGAAACTTTACTCGTTTTTACTGGACAGATAGCTTGAATGGTAATCCCTACATTTTGAATTTTACCAGAGTTCTATTTGGCCTTAGGCCTAGTCCATACCTTCTTGCAGCGACTTTGAAACATCATTTTAGAAAATACAAGGAACAGTTTCCAGAGACATTTGAGTTATTAAATAGCTCGATTTACGTCGATGATCTAATTTTGGGACAAAATAATATTGAAGACGCTTTAAGTACTTCCAAGGAGTGCTTGCAAATATTTAGTGATGCGGGTATGTTGTTACACAAATGGACCACTAATTCGGAAAATCTTGCTTTGTTATGGAAACAAGAAAGTATTGAAACACAGCACTCTAAAAACACGTTGGCTGATTCCAAACCTTCAATTAAAGTTTTGGGACTAGCGTGGGATGCCGAAAGTGATCTAATATATTTTGATCCGAAGGACCTTTTAAAATTTCTGTCTCGTAAAATAGAATCAAAAAGATCAATTTTGCGTGTAGTCGGACGAATCTTCGATCCTCTCGGTATACTAGGTCCATTCGTCATTAGATTGAAATGCCTACTGCAGGAACTTTGGTCTGCAGGACTTGATTGGGACTCGGATCTTCCCCTTGAGCTACACCGCAAGTGGCAGAAGTGGAGTAGTGAGGCGGAGGATTTGACTTATATTAAGATACCACGTTATTATTTGGGTGAACCGAATAAAAAATTAATGAATTTGGAAATGCATTGCTTTTCCGATGCAAGCAAAATAGCTTATGGAACAGTTCTTTATTTGCGCTTTGTTACTTCAGGTAATAGCATAGAAACTAGTTTTATTTGTTCCAAAAGTCGTGTAGCACCATTGAAATCGCTAACACTGCCACGATTGGAGTTGACAGCAGCCCTATTATCAGCCAGGTTAGCCAAACAAGTATCGTCTTGTCTTAAATTTGAAAGCAATGTATATTTTTGGACTGACTCACTTATTTCGTATTATTGGATACGTGGTGATTCTTCAACCTTTAAACCATATGTCAAAAATCGCGTTGAAGAAATTCAGACACTTTCTAATCCAAATCAATGGGGACATTGTCCAGGAAGGGACAACCCCGCTGACATTATTTCACGAGGTACATCTGCTACCAAACTATTGCATAGTGAATTGTGGTGGAATGGGCCAGCATGGCTCAAACAACCACCAGATCAATGGCCAAACCTCCAACCCAATTTTGATTTAGACTTAAGTTCAAAAGAACTGGAACATCGCTCCAATGTCCATGTGGCTATTACCAAGCAGAGAGAACCATTTGTCGACATAAATCGATTCAGCAGTTTAAAAAGACTTTTAAGGGTAACTGCTTGGGTGTTACGATTTGTGAACAATGCTCGAAATATTAATAAATCTACAAACTCGTGTCTCACGGCGGATGAGATACAAAATGCAGAACAATTTTGGATAAAAAGTATTCAAAACGAATTTTATCCAGAGGAGATATCGACTTTAAAAGACAATAAGCAACTTCGAAATAATTCTGAAATAAAAACTTTAGTGCCATACTTAGATGAGGACAATATATTGCGAATTACCAGTCGATTAAATGAAGCAGATTTGTACTTGGGTGAAAAGCATCCAATAATTCTTCCTCGGCGTAGTAAATTTGCCGAGTTGCTTGTGATTAGGGAACATGAACGTATTGCTCATTGTGGTGTATCGGCAACTTTGACTCAAATTCGAAAAAATTATTGGATACCTAAATGTCGTCAGCTAGCAAAATCAATCATTCGGCTTTGTCTCATTTGTAAAAAATATAATGCCAAACCAGCTGACCAATTAAGTGGACAGCTGCCTCAGGACAGAATTTCTCAATCTCCCCCTTTCCAAATTGTGGGAATCGACTTTACAGGAGCAATACTTGTAAAGGACAGACAAGACTTTCATAAGTCTTACGTCGCACTGTTTACGTGTGCAGTCACGCGTGCTGTTCACTTAGAACTTGTATCAGATATGTCAATTAAGTGTTTTCTCCTTGCGTTCCGGAGATTCCTCTCCAGTAGAGGAAACTGCAAGATTATATATTCGGATAATGCGCGTACGTTTAAGGCTGCTCAGAAGGAGTTAGCGTATTTCACCAATATTTTGAAGGACAGTGAATTTCGACACTTCATCGCAGACAAGGGTATCCACTGGAAATTCATTGTTGAACGTGCCCCTTGGTGGGGTGGATTCTATGAACGACTAGTTAAAACCATAAAAGAACCCTTGAGAAAAATACTAGGCAAGGCTCTACTAACATTCGAAGAACTTTCGACCGTACTCGCAGAGATCGAATTAATTGTTAATAATCGACCTCTTACGTATGTCGAAAATAGTCCAGGAGAGCCTGAACCTCTCACTCCGGCTCATTTCCTCGAATTAGGATATGGACAATCAAAATATCCCCTCCATTTCATAGAACTATTAGATCCTACTACTGCAAGGGATTCCTACAGTAAAAGAAAAACTTACCAATCTCTCCTTGTTAAACAATTATGGAAACGATGGAAAGAACAATATTTACTTCAATTAAAAACTAATAACCAATTTAAAACTTCATCTATTCATAAAAATTTAAAGGTTAATGATATTGTTCTTATTGAAGGAAATGTTAAATCAAAATTGTTGTGGGAATTGGGGATCATTCAGGAAATATTTTTAGGTAGAGACAATTATGTCAGATCTTGCTTGGTTAAAACTTCTAAAGGCAGCTTTAAAAAACCTTTACAGCTTATTTATCCTTTAGAAATTAATTGATAAATTTTACTAATTTTGTTTCTATTTTGCAGATAAGAGTAACTTAAATAATTCACTTCTTTTTTAACCAGTTTGAAAGCCTTAAGTATGTATACACGTTTAAAAATATTTTGCTCCTTGTAATTTAGTAGAATTTTTCTTATATATTCAATTTGCATCGTAATGTATGTTTATTGTATGTGTAATAATTTTTTGTAATTGTTTATTAATAGTCTCATTATGATAACTGTTTTAGTTATATCTTTATTTTGATAAGTATTATTGTAAATGCTTAAATGGTATTAATTAGGTGAACATTCTGTTCACCGGTGGGGTGTGTGCCGAATTAATTTGCACAAGGCGCTTTGGCGCACATTCCAATGTAAAAGGAGCGAAGTAAGCAGCTACCGGCTGCCTCCCCTAAGTTTGTTGTAATACAGTAGTTGTAGTCGTGATTGTCATGTAAAAGGATTGCCTGCGGTCTTCCGCAGCTTGTGTGAACTTACCTCTGTTATGTAAATAAATGTTATTATTATTATAGTTCATCGTAGTTCAATTCGTCGTAATCGTGCACAGTATAGGATGGGTACAAGAAAAGTGTCTTTATTATAAAATATTTTATTCGAAATGTTATTTTTTTTAACATATAATCTTGAAAAAAATAATTTATTTTGACAATTTGGCAAGATTTTTTTATTTACTTTTCAAATGTTTTCGTACAAAATTTTGAATCAAAAATCATATATTGACCAACAAAAGAGTAAAATGAAATATTAATGTATAGTTGGTTCATACAAATTTTTTTTAAATATATGTTATAAAAGGTTAAAATGAAATAGAAAAAAATTAGCATTAATGCAACAATTTATCGACAAACATTGCTGTTAGCGATTGTAAAAAAAATGTGCGATTGGTAGGTTTGCTGAGAAAAAATAATTCACAGATTTCTTTGAATGGGAGTAGAAAAGTTTTCAGAAAAAGAGTGCAATATAAAATCTATTATTATTAAATTATAACCAACGTTTTTTGGAGAATTTTATAAAGTTAAAAATACAAAAACATTTTGTCAAAATAGAAAAAAAAATTACCGCCAAAGTATTGGAACAAACTTGAGCCCATGGATTCAGCCCAAGGACAGAATTTAAAAACAGAAGCTAATATCCTAATCCCTTTTTCCATCTCCACCAGAATCTTTCCTAAATTACACAGTCAAATAGCGGTCAAAGGTTTCTGCATTCGTTTAGCAACCGTGGGAGAATTTTATGTGGTATTCTAGTTTGACAGAGCTGTAATGGAGCAAATTTTGATGTAAGCAAAGTATCGCTAAGTTGATGATATTTCAACGGTTTGGCGATACATTTCCGTTTAAAAAAAAGTGGGTATAATGGATGAAATAATTTAGCTTAAGAAAATTAGTAAATAATTTAAATTAGTGAAATTAAAAAAATTATCAAAGAAAAAATTTCCAGCTTTTCTTTAAAATTCTCTGATTTTCCAGGTTTTTATCCAAATTTCCCTGATATTTCCAGGTTTTTTCCAGTATAAAAAAAATTCCCTGATAATTCCAGGTTTTCAAGGTTTTCCAGGTGGGTGGCCACCCTGTAGCTGAGCATGTTTTTAATATTAACTTTTGATTCAACAAAATACAATCAAGACTTTTTCTTTTAATTTCAGAAATGTTTTTCTTCGTTTCTTTTATAACATACGTACTCCATCTTCATAAAAACAAATTTCAAGAACACAAATTTATCAATGCCATATAAAAAACACTTGGTATTCTGAAATTAGGAAAAAAAATCAGTTTTTACTACACTACACTTTTTAAAGATAAAATAAAATTATTACGGAAAAGTTTTAGAGTTAAATTATTAACCAATAAATCACAAAAGTACTCAAAGTAAGAAATATTCTAAGCAAGTGGAAAAACTGAAAAAATAGGAAGAAATTAAAAAACTTAGTGACATCAAGTTTTTAATTTCATAAAATGTTATAAGACAATTATGACACTGACAATTTGATTTTGAAAAAAAATTACTTTCAAAGCTTCAATTTCTTCCACCAAACGTTGATATTCTTCGCGTCGTTCACGGAGCTCTTGCAAGATAGGCTCTAGATCAGACACAAGAGGTGTGACCGTAGGGGTGGAAGAATGTTCAGGAGGCGACCTTTGGAGTAGAGGCTGATGTCTAGGGCTTGGGACGACACCAGCACCAGCTAAATGGCCAGAGCCTGAGGTGAAACTGGAGCTCTCGTCATCTGATCCATATTTGATACTACAATAACAAAATTAAGCAGTGTTTAAAATTTCTTTAGAAAAAACACTAAAATGCCACAAGGCTTATAAATTCGAGTGAGTGTACAATTCTAAATAACAAGAACTTAACTAGAATATACAACAATCATAGCTGCCAACACGTATAGGAAAAAAATCCAGTAGATATAACCATGTAATTTTATAATGTACTAATATTGTACATATAGGGTGTTTTAGGAGTTTTTATAGTCATTAAAATAGAAAAATTGCAATGTTTTCCAGTCATAATTGACATTAAATGAACTTGATAGTATAGATACCAATTTTTTATTTTTATAAATGAGGCTCACCTCTTTATGTATTAGTAATACTTATTTAAATATTCAAGAAAGCAACAATCTGTGCAAAAATTCTATTGTGATAGGGAATTTTTTAGGAAACTTACTCAATTTTAGGGAATTTTCAAAAATGTACAAAAACCAGGAGAATTTTTATTAAACCAGTAGACCAGGAGAAACTGGCAAAATACAGTCCTTCCTTCCTCACTGGCTCGACAGCCCAGGATGGGCCTTAGCCTTCTCCAGTAGTTTTTTCCAAGCTGTCCTTCTTTTGGCAATGGACTTCCAATTCTTTATTTTTAATATAGATAAATCTTTCTCCAGGGTATCTAGCCATCTGTGATTTGGCCTGCCTCTTCTACGTGTTCCTGTCGGCCGGGCATCAAAAATCTTTTTCACAATACGGTCTTCTTCCATTCTTACTAAGTGGCCTGCCCATTTTATCTTTTGGACCTTAATGAATCTTATGATGTACAAAATACATGATGGCAAAATACAGTAGTCTACTGAAAAATCCAGTAGAGTCAGCAGCTATGAACAACATATACAACTTAAATAATATTGTAGAAAATTATTTTCAACTGCTTAAAGATGTTTTTAAAAAATTCAATTTTTTTAAATCAATGACTTTTCTAAAAGATAATTAAAGTTTTTATAAATCAATGAATTTTTCTTTAAAATCAAGTGATTTAAATTGTGATTTAAATTATGTTTAGAATAAGATTTTTTTTAAAATATTGTATACCTGCAATGCGTAAAAGTTGCACTACCATGAATATTTCGTTGTTGAGAATCAGGCCCTTCTTGGGGAATTTCTGAAGTGAGAAAAAACAGGAACATATAGTTTGGGTAAACACTTTTGAATAACATGAAAGTGAGTGAAGAACAAAGTTAAATACAAACAGCTTATTACAGAAAAGCGATTCATTATACAATTATTATTTTTTTTAAACTTTTAATTTGAAATTTTACTTTATCATCCAAATTTATAAATACAGTAGACTGTTGAAGCCACAAAGTTAAACGAATGTTAAAAAAATTTCGGGAAAGAGAGTTTTCGAGAAAACAAGTTCAGAACTAAATATGTTCTGAAAAGTAGAAAAATATGTTCTAAAATATTACTCTAAAAAGTAGAGCCATAAAACATAAAAATAACTACTATTAAATATGCATGAAATGATAGTTGACTGTAAGTCTAAATACAACAATGATAATTTTATTTTTAAAAGTAAGACAAAAACTATTATGCATTAAACAGAAAAGAATGGTTTACAATAAACTTACATCGTGATTTTTCAGCAAAAATTCAATTTCTATTTCAAAAAAGATTCGACATAAAAAATCAAATTAGCATTAGGTGGATATAAAATGCCAAGGAGAAAACTATTTTTTCGTCATAACAAGTTTTTCAAAATATCGAAGTTCGCGATATAGAGTGTGTACTGTAACTTTAAAAGTCTACTTTATTTAAGGTTTAGTTTGTAGGTTTTGAATGTAACCCCAATGCACTAGCAAAAATACTTAAAATATTAACGATTAAGAGCATATGCAAGATTTTCTTCCAAGTCTTTTAAAATGCAATTCTGTTGTAACTTACCATTACCTCACAGTACTTACATCAAACTCATATGTAATAATGCCTTTTTTTTTTTAAAAAAAAAAGCCTGACAATTAACTAACCAAACGGTTTAAAGTAGTCCATTTCTTGGGCTGCAGAATTCTTTAAAATAATAAGTTTAGGGTCTAATATTTTCTTATGATGTCTAGAATGCTGTGTTTAAAACAACAAAAAATGTAATATGTAAATATAACAAGATAATAACACTAAAGCCTATTCATAAACAAAAAAATATGAAAATACAGCTCCACTAATACTAAATATTAAAAGAAAAAATAATAAACTTCAATGAATAGATACTTGAAAGACATAAAAAAAAATCCTAATCAAACCTTTCTTAAAACAGTTTAAACAGAAATGGTCATAAAGCTTATCAAGTAAAAGAAATGATAATTAAAAATCAATTAATAGAAAGACAGTGAAAATTTCAGGAACAACCACCTCTATACAGCAAGCGACCACTTTTGGGAGGCCCTGAAATTTTCCCTTAGACCGTGTTGAAGAAAACCTTTAGGAAAGATAATTAAAATCTCTCACAGTCACAGGGCAAATATCTGGCGGAAAAGGTTCAAATAAGGAAACACAAAAAAAATCAAAACAAAATAAATAAGTAGATAAGTAGATCAAAATATTTGCATAAGGCTCTTATTTAGAGAGCTCCTTTTGATGATACAACCTCATGCTGCAGTCAGTGTGCACTAAGGACGATGCTATTAATGAATTAATTTTAGAGTTGAAAGTTAAATTAGAAAAGGAAAGTTATTTTAGAAAAAACAAGCATCTCAAATCATCTTCTCATCTTTTAAAAGCTAATTAATTTTAATGATATAAAATAAAATGCAAACTTAAACAAAAAAACATAATTTATTTATTTGAAATAGTTTTATCATTCATAATTTGTAAATTTGTTTTTACGCATAATTATATCTGTCAGGATCATTTTTATAGACATTACACTTCATCCATCTATCCGTCTTTACAAGACGCCAACAGAAGAGGCATTTCCACCCCAAGAAAATGACACTTACTAAAATTAAAACCATTTGAGAAAAATCATGAACCTTCGCTTACTATTTTGAAGTCAACGGAGGTAACCTCTAAAAATGACCAACATCCATCAACTACCATTTTACTGGGGAATGAAGAGTGGTCGCTTCCGAGAGGTTTCACTGCTTTATTTGAGGATTGAGAACTTAACGAATGACTTACTTTCTAAGGAACTAATATTGTCAGCACTTCCAAATCGGTTTTTAATCAAATGGGCAAACTCTCTAGGCTTAGACATGACAGTTCTAAGTTAAAATAAAATAATCAACAATTTATAGCATCAAATATTGAAATAAATGTAATATAAGAAAGTGAAAAAACTTACTCTGCAGCACTATGTGTAGCTTGAGTCAAACCTGATAGTCCACCCTTAATATTTCCAACAACTCCTCTACAAGAGTTTTAAATTTTATTTTAGTGATTGAAGAAATGTATCTTAATCATATACAAAATTGGTTTTCAATGTTGTAAATTTTAAAAACATATTTAGATTGTACAAAGCTGTACTTTGTTTATTCATTTATTGCCGGAATAAAATAAAATTAATCTAAATAAATAGTTACACAAACTCAATTAAAATTAAACAACCATAGAGGTGGGAAATTTAAATATATTTTTTCTATTTATGTTATTATTTAATTCCAATTATTTATATTATATACCATTAATTTTCAAATTATGTACTAATTTAATTAGTTATTTGGTTTAGAATTGCTCTCATAATGTTTAAACAAACTAAAAGTAGAAAAAAATGATATAATTCAAGAAATATTTTATTAATGAAAAATCTACTTATACTATTCTTTAATTCAAATTATTAGAATTATACAATAAAAATAACCCCATAAACTTATATTTTCAAAATATACACTAAATTGATTCGTTATTCGAATTTATGTGATGATACTTAAGACAAACTAAAGATTGAAGAAAAATCAAACACATATGCTCAAGATAAAATAAAAATGTCAATGGTGCTTTAAACTACGCCTGATGAAAAAATAAATAAATAAAATTTAAAAACGTAAGATATAATAGCTAAAACAAATGGGGTCACAGTAACCTATATTTATATGACAAGTAAATATAATAATTGGCTTTAAAGGAATTGTCAACTAATCGTAACTTTTTGTCGAAAATGTACCCCATGTGAATCCTTATTATAATTTTGTTTAATTAATATGGAATTATTATGAATATTCTACAATATTCTAAAAATTAGTTCATTTCACACTGATTCCTTATGTTTTTTTCTTTATCTTAGAAACAAATCTTACCATGTTAACCATATTTGGAGAAATGCCTTAAATTAATAATATAAACGTTTTTGACAAAAAAAGTGGTGGTAACTAAGCTAGTAAAGACATACTAGTAATATAAGCCACTTTTGTCGAAAATTAGCTCTACATGAGTTTTATTGTCTTTTGTCAGATAAATATGGCATGATGAATATTTAATAATATTCTAAAAATTATTTTACTTTAAAACTAATTTCTTAAACTTCTCTTCATTTTAGAAATAAACTTATAAAGTTTATCATATTTCGAGAATTTATTTACATTAATAATAAAAATAGTTTTTGAAAAAGTGGCCACAGGCTTTTGTATAAGTGGCGACTGTTAAAAATATAACAAAATTACTTAATTTTGCCCTATACTTAGTAATCTTTTTCACTTAAGAATGCATAATTACATTTGGAAAAGAATGCTTATTTTTCTTTTCACTGATGCAGTTAATTGAAATATAAAATAATTCATAGTAGGATATTGTTCAGATACAGCATATTTCTTCTTTTCATTTTTAGAATTACTTCAGCTGCATAGAAAAGTAAGTTTAAACACATTATTAACTTGACTACAATTTTGTAATATTAAAAGTTGATACTATTTTTCAATCAATGTTTCCTTCAAGCAGAAACAAAATAAGCATACATTATAAACACACTAAAAACTTATTAACATCATGCGTATCACTTTGCACAAAAATAATATAGTTATCTTACCCAGAAAATCCAGTAATGCCTTCTTTAATATTTACTCCTACATCTCTGAAAGAGATTAAGTATTTTTAGACAGACATTAATTTTTCTTTCAATTTTTAAAACAACTAGTCCAATAATTTAGAAAAAATTCTTAGTTTATTTGTTATTGACAAAATTCACAAAAATTTTCTACAATTAAAAATTAAGAAAAATTAGTCATTGGTTTGAAAGACCAATAACTAAAAGGTAGAAGTAGCCCGTAAACATTTTCATAGGTCCGTTTGCAAGTGCCCTTAGTTTTTAAAAAAAGTTAATAAAATGAATTCAAATATAAAATTATAGCTAAATTAAATATGTAATGCTCATAATTCTGGTGAGATATGCTATTTTGTAACAAAAAAATACCTAGTTTTATTACAGGTGTAGGGGAAAATTTCAGTGCCTCAGATAATCATATCTCTGTTAATTTGAACCTTGCTAATTATATAACTTGAACCAAGTTTTAAGTTGTAAAAGGATGGGCAAAATAAAAGCTGGAATAATTAAGAATAGTTGAGGTATTAAGAATTTGTAATTGTGCTTCGAAAATATTCCCTTATGAAAATAAATTATTTAGATTTGAACAATAGATGAACAGTGAGCAAGAAAAAAAAAGAAATCACTCTGAAGAATTTTTGATCTAATGATTGGATCTTCATGTGCTAAGACTCAATCTTAATGGTTGGAGGGGGGTTGACCTCAAATATGCTAATTAGTGCAGACTATATTTAAACTTATGAAATTAGACACAAACACATAGTTTCTCAGAATAAATATACCTCTTTTTCAACAATTTGCATTTCTGAAGCTCAAAATAGAGAAGATAGCCAAAATCTGGAAAATATGGTCCAAATAGTTCGGTCAGGAGAGCAGTCTAAAGTTCTCCAGACCAAACTATTAAAAAAAAAAAATTCTCAGATTGCAACAAGCCCCCCCCCCCTGTTTTAAAGGGTAAGTAATCTCTCTTTTTTTTTTTTCTCTCTGCCCACTGTTCATATTTAATGAAATTATGGAACTATTCAATTACATTAAAAAAGTTCTTTAATAAATTCTAGTAGTAAGTACAAATAATTACATCCCTTTTAATTAATTTTCTCTTTTTAAAATTTGAAATTCTGTTTATCATTATCTTGCGGCAAATACATCGAATCAAACGCATTTCATTTAATAATTTTTTAATATGAAATTATCATTACATGAAAATTTCAAATTTCTACATTATTTTTAAAATTCATATAAATATATATTTTTAATACAATGTTATTCCAACCTACGAATCTCAAAATCGTGCTTATTTTGATCAACACTCACATTCAGATGACACCAGTTTCACAATTATTCTGTGGTATTTTTTCATTGCTACAGATTTCCTCATGACTTTTAAAATTTCTATGTTTTAAAACTGTGAAACTACAAAACGTGCAGTCTGAAATTTGAGGAATTTGCTGTATTGCGAAGATAAGGAAAATTAGGAATGCTTCTGAAATGATTGTTTGGGAAAAAAATATTGCTCAAGATCAATTCCCAGGCTGATTTTTTTTTTATCAAATATTAAGATATAAGGAAAAAGTCAAGCCATAATTGAAAAAAAGGTCTAGTCGAAATTTACTGATTGACAATGGAGCGATCATATTTTACAAGCCCTGTTTATAACAGAAACTCTTTACTCATCTTTCAATAAAAATCGAAAAATTAGCTTCTGAATTTGCCCAACACACAAACATTTCTATAAAGCAATTTAAAACCTAAAGACATTACATGAAGAAAATTTAAAAAAAAAATTCCATGGTTCGTCTGATAGCAATTTCTGAACATCATTATGAAAAAATATTAAGAAAAAAAAAAACAATAGGTATAACATCAAATTATCACAAATGGATTTAAAAAAATTACTTCAAGCCTTGGCCTACATCTCTCAGCACTTCTCTTGGTTGCCAATGGCTACTACTCAGTCCATGAGTTTCCAAGTCTCGTATTCTCTTATTGTAAGTTTCTAATTTCTTTTGAAGTTGGGCAATAGCTTGAGCTGCTTTTAAGTTTTTCTTTTCAAATACATTTTTAATTCTTTGCAACTGTTGTTTGTCAGCACTTGCAGCAAGTTTCAGGTATTCATTAACGTTTTCTATAAAACAAAGTAGAAAAAAGTAAATAATGAAATTTTTAATTATACATAATACAAATGCAGTGATTCAGCATTGTTTTATAGTAATGAATTTCCTTAAAATTAGAGTGTGCTAAATACTGGTACCATTTTTAGACCAATAACATTCCTTTATTTCTCAATAGCTTTCTTCTTGATAGCGTTTTCAAATTTTTAGTCCCTAAGGTCTTTTTCGATCAGTCAATTCATTATGGATTTGGCCTAACTTTTCCTTATGTAGCTAATGGTTGAGCAGTTAAGACTATTTTTGTGGTGTGGTCTTCGTTTATTCTAACAATGTAGCCAGCCCATTTGAAAATTGGCCATTGTTGTTTGCTGAAAGACCAATTACTTTACTTCTTCCCAAAATAATGACCAGAACAGCAAACAATACCTGTTCTATTACTTGATTAAAAACTTTATTCACTTCAAAAAAACGCCTACAGGTTTCAGGCTCTCAAAAACAGGCACACATTTTCAAGACATCACCAGATGTGAAAGAGAAGAAATAAAAGTGATTTGAAATATAAAATTTAAAGTTGACACTCATTCACACCTAGCAAGTCTTAAAAATGGGCACCTGTTTTTTAGCGCTTGAAACAAAAACTGCTTTTTTTTTTTTTTTAAATTTGTATGTTTTTGAAGCAAATGAAGTTTTTAATAAGTAATATCTTACGTCCAGAGTTTCTTCCCACCATTTACTTAATAACTGTTTCATTAACAAGCTCTAATTGAATTTTTAAAATTGTTTTAAAACAATAAAATGTTTACCATACTCGCAGCAAATCTAAACTAATATGCTGCAATTACTATTTGTATCAGTATCATAACCATCTACTTTTAAAAGAATAAAAGTATCATTCAGTAGTTCTTAGGCAAGTCTTGAAAAGTACAAAGAGTTTTATAAACAAAAAATAACTAATGATAAAGTTTTAAACTAAAAAAATGAAACATTATACTCTTGAATGTATATTAATAGCCAGTTAAATATAGTGTTAATTACAATTAATTAAATATTAAATAGAAGTTTAAATAAATGCTTCAGCCACTGTGACTGGGTCGCAGTTAACAAATTCATTAAAGAAATTTCTCTCTTGAGACTCGTACTGTAGCACATATCTTCTATATGGCAACATATTACAAAATTTATAAATGTGATTTTAAAAATAAAGCTAAATATGGAATTTTGATTGACATTGATCTAATATTTGAAATTAAATATCAGTAAAAAATATAGTTAGATATTTATTTTTTATAGTGATTAAATTTTTCAAAAAATTTTTTCAGTTATTTCAAGAACTAAAGATATTAGACACATTTTAAAGTAAATTCCAGATGTGCTGATCAAATTCACTTTAGAATATCTGAAATCTAAACCATGATTTTAGAAATAAAAACATAAATAAACAAACGCATAAATAAACAAACTAATCAATGAACAGTATAGCAGCATTAAACAAAGGAGCAATTCCTATTGAAGTTAATAGAAATATAAAATTAATGTTATTAAATATGAAGAATTCTATATCTGGAAATAAGAAAAAAGATATGCATAACATAAGTTTCACTCAAAGTAATTAAAAATAAAAAAAGATTTCTACCATCTCGTGCGGTTTGACCTTCTTTAATAAGTTCTTTTGTACGGGCAATTTTTTGGTAAGTTTGTTCAATTGCTGCTCTTGTTCTTTGAAAGTCTGGGGTTGAGCCTCCTTCTTCAGGGAAGAAATTTTGACTAGTTGAAGAGTCTTGTGCATTAGTGCTTGGACGATTGAAAGAAATTTCCTGCAAAATAAATTAAAATATTTTAAATAATGCAAATAATTAAAAATTTTGCATACCTACTTTTAAACTGGAAACATAAAAATATTATACTTTGACTATTTTACACACTACAACTACATTGTTAATTTTATGGAATTTGTAAATATATTTCAGGAAAATTAAAAGACTAATATCACTGTAAATTTGACTTTTTTTAAAATAAGATTTAAAGACAAATTTAAAATATTTTCAGATGATTGAAATTTCCAGTTTAAAAAAAAAATTAATACGAAAAACATCAAAATAAAACTTAAAAAAAAATAAAATATAAAAGAATATATAATTAGGATTCATTATGAATTATACTTATGACTATAATAAATGGCAACTTTCTTCTACTAAGAAAAGATATCTTCGAAAGAGAAACACCAAATATTAAAACAATGTTTTAAACAGTTTAGAAATGCAATCTAGTTTATAAGTAGGACTAATTTCCAAACTATTTACTATAAGTTTTTTTAAATCTGTGTACTCTTATACGAAATTTGAAAAAGATATAATAAATTTCTTATGAACTTAATATAACTTAGTCCTTCTATATATTATGGAAACGAGAATAGTAAAATCTTATTATTATAAACTAAAATCTCTACTTATAAAATAAATATCATAATAAAATTTTATTAAATTAACATACCACATACTAAACATTATACATAATACAAATCACATTTTTAGGGTTCTCACCAGCAATGAAAATTTAGTGGTCCAACAGGACAACCTAGGTATTCATTTAGTGATCCAAAACCCAATAGGGAAGACAAACTTAGAAAAAAATAATCAAACTTTTACACAATTCATATTATGGTACACAACAAAAATTATAATTGTCATCTATAACACCCGAAAACTAATAAGGTTCATAACCCTGTAATGATTCAAGATTATTGATTACATTAAGTGTAAAAAAGTTAAAATAATCTTATTAAATAGATTCAACGAGATGAAATTGCTGAGACCAAACAAGTAAATAAATAGGAAAACAAAGATAGTAAGAGTTAATAAAATATTATATTAAAATAATTATCAAACAATTATAAAATTTTAAATTAAGTCAATTCTAGAACAGTAAACTACATTATTTCAATGATTAAAAATTATACTGCCAGTACATGAATGCAAAGCACAGCATGACAAGTAAATTTCAAAATTAAAGTTTAGAATTTTCTTCAACCAAACACTTTCTGTTATTTCATTTATATGCCACACATTTCAATTTCATACCACGCATATAACAATAAAATAAGTACAATAATTTTTTTTTAAATGAATACCAATTATGCAAAAAAAAACTATTTTTACCGCTATTTTATAAATTCCAAACATATTTTAAGATGGCTAATTTGTTGTCCATGCATATGAAACAACATTTGTAGAACATTTGGCGACACTTGTCGCCATACTGGTATGAACCCAACAGATTTTTAAGTCACAATTACAGATTTAAAATCAAATATACTGTTAAGCAAGAATACTCAAACTGATCCTTAAATAATATGACATAGCTGCAAATTTAAAGTTCTGTGCAAAATGAGAATAAATAAGAAAATAGTTATTTTTTAAAAAGCCGAAATGAAAAAATATTAAATTCCTGGTACTTTATTAAATTTAAACTATTCTAAACTATTCTTATAATGAATGGTAACCGTGTAAAGCTATGCACAGATAACGTTAGGATTAATATGCGCTGTAAGATTTCCGACTGATTTTTATGCCTAAGTTTGAAGGAAAAAAACACTCCATCCAATATTATTATACTTGTAGTGTTTTCAATATAGCATGTTCTTTCAATTTAACTTTCAATGAAACAAACAACAAATGCATTCTGAAGACTCCGCATGCTTGCTATGATGCTACCCAAAAAATAACTAATGATGCTATCACGGTTTGTTGATTTAAATCACAATTTAAATCAAATGATTTTTTTTTAAAAAAATCATTGATTTAAATCAACTGATTTTTTTAAATATATATATTAATTTTAAAAGTTAAAAAACAGTGTATTAAATTATTGATACTTTTCATATTTTCATTCCTTAGTTTCAAAATTTATTCTAAATAAATTGCTGTGTTAATTCATTTTAGTTAACAAAATTACTTTCTTTCTTGGTGTGTGTTAAATTCCAAAACATTTGAAATTACATTTTTAAAAATCTTTTGATTCTTGAGGTTGAAAGTACAGATTAAAGTACACATTTAATGCTCTCTTAATATAGACTTGCATAGCTGTAGAAAGTAATTACTAATCATGAATTTTTTTTCAAAAAAAAAAAAGAAAAAAGAATGCAAATAGTGTTAATTAAAATTATACCTTTTGATTGAAAAAACATGGAATTAAAATCTGTATTATATTTTATTGGGGGAAAATGTATATTTCTAAAGCTTGAGGTTATTTTAAAAAAGAAATTACCCTAACATGGTAATTATGCCATAAATAGAAAAGGCTAATGAATTCAGATATTTTTTTCATGATATAGTGTCATTCATCCCTTTCAAAGTCTATTTGACGCAGAAGAGTTATTAACTGGTAACTGGTATTTTTTTCCCCTCATAATATGTTTACTGTATCTCTGACATTGTCAGATTTTCTATAAAGAAATTTTGTAAAAAAAAATATTCCAATGAGTACATAGATTTTTTAAAAATTCTTTTTAGCTCATCTATTTTGATATAGGATTAAAAATGAATATTTTAATATAAAAATATATAGATTAAATACTTATTTATTTTTTGATGAATGACTACATTTATAAACACAATCTGTTACATTTATTTTGTCATATTAAAAATCAAGAAAAAAAAAATCATAATTTTAAATTAAAATTATGTTTTGTTAATTGAAACTTTACTTTCATAGTTAAAGAGTCTGTCCAAGCCAAAATTTGCTACCGCTTAGCGGTACCTTCACAAATTCAACTTTAGGATTAACGGTAGTTTCACAAAATACTTTTTCCTAAAATGCTTTTTTTGTGTCCCGTAAGAAACGATAAATGCATATTTTCGTGTTGATTTTTTAATATTATTATTAATTTTCACAAATTGTGTCTAAATTTTCACAAAATAAATACCACTCCGAAAAACCTAGACAGACCCCTGAAGTAATCATTAAATTCTCTATTTCATCTAGCCTTAATTTCAATTATGCATTTGTTTCAAAATGGTTGCTATGTATTCAAAGCTATGAATTATAATGAAAAATTATTTTAGAAAGTTAGAGCTTCTAAAATATTGTTATAATATTGTTTTAATGTTAATTTAATTTTGATTAAACATTCATAAACAAAAATTAAAGTTCTTACAATGTATTTGAATAAAAAAAAAAAAAATCTGATTTAAATCCAAAAAATCCGACTTAAATAAAAAAAATCTGATTTTTTTTTAAAAAAAATCCAAAAAATCACGAACCCTGGATGCTATTATACACAACTATAACCAAATAAGGGAAAACACTCAAAACATGGCTAACCGTATACTTTACTTTAAATTACAGAAAACGCATAAGAATGGTAAAATTGTGAGTAAATTTAAACACAAGTCGTAGTAATAGAACTTCTTAGAATATTAGGCCTGTTCACACATCGCCTCGTAAGCATAACAGATACACCAAAATTTTCTAAACTTTTTAGGGTTTCAGGAAGCTTGTTATTTTTTACATTCAGTCAACCATCCATGCATATTGTAAGGCAATTATTGGTTAATTTTAATTTTGTCTATTTGCTTCCATTTTTTCCAGTGTCCAGGGAAAAACAAGTTTCTCTTGGACAGAATGCTAACCTCAAAGACAACCGAGCTATACAGAAATTTTTTAAAATTTAGCTTACCACATCTGCTATTTCCTCCATATTATTATGATCATCTGATGTGGTTGACACCATAGGCCAGCAAGTCAAATAAGAGGTCGATGGAGTATTGGCTCCCGGAGCACCGTAATTGGGTGACAAGGATGATAGAGTGTTGGATGATTGTGCTATTAGGTGCTTTGGAGTATTACTACCATTGCTTGTAGCCCCACTCTTTCGAGGAACTATTGGACTCTTCCTTTTCATTATAATAATCTATTACACTGAAACTATCAACAAAAATAAAGATATAATACCTTAAAAGCAAATGAAATAATGTCATTATAAAATTAAGATATTTTAAAATATATTTAAGCACTTTAAATACAATGCATGCTAATGCTGAATTTTCAGAACATAACTGGGAGATACTTCCAGGTCAGTTTCTGTCGATATCCATTTCCTTTTACCTTTTTAGTTGGTTCTCCTTTGCATTATTTTTTCCCCTTCAGTTTCTCACAGGCTACTGCCAGTAAGTCACCATAAGTAATTGATTGTTTGGAAGAGATATCAACACAAAAATCTTACCTTAACTGGCTAATGGCATCACAAAAAGGAACTATCAATTGTCGGCAATACAGTTTTTTCAAATTTTTTTTTTAAAAAAGCTGTTGATAGAAAAACAAGAAAAAGTAAATAACAATTTACTTTTTTTTTTATAAACATTGATGGAAGAACATTAAAATGGACAAGTCCCACTAATCCCTGAAACAAATATATACATAGCAATACTTTTTGTTTAAAATATAGAATAAAAACAAAAATTTTTGCATTTCCTAAATTTATATACTAATTGTAATATGCTTTTATTTACAGTAATATGTTTGAATAAAACTTGTTGTTAGAGTGGTATAGGGTACCCCTTGGATTGGGCACTATAATTTGGAGCTCTTTTCATTTGAAAAAATTTCCCTTTTCCCATTATTTTAATTGATTATTAATAAGAAACTCTTTATGTCATAAGCATAAAAAAAATTTCAAAATACCAAAGGCGCCCTAGGGGAAACTTTAACATTAATTTGGTAGCCCAACATTTTTTATATTAAGAAATAATTAGGATTTAAAGACTATAAATTGTTATCTGTATAAAATATTTTATGGAATTATATAGAGGATATTTTCACCACATTAGATGAACAAACAGTTTCAACATATGCTTCACAAATGAAAAATACTAAATCCTTGAGATCTGTCAGTGCGAATTTCCGTATAGTAATTAACAGCAAATAATAAATAATTTGTTATTCTCCAATAAATACATTTGTAAGTAAATAACAAAGAAATTTATTCACCACAATAATAGCCACACAATTAATTTAAAGAAAAAAAGATAAAAACGAAATAAAACTAACCCAAAACATTATATTTCTTTTCATAAGAGCTTGAAGTATTTTTCATCAATTTCATGAAGGATATGACTCATATCCATGCAACTTTCCGCATTCGAAAATACTGAAATTGGAAAGATTCATGCGAGTGTAGCAAAATCATATCTGTAAATCTAAAAGCATCATTAAATCTAAAACAAATGAAGCAAAACACACTTAAAATAAGACTAGTTAATTAAGAATTTAAACGTTAAAAGCAATTTCATAAGTGAGTTTTTGTGTTGAATACAAAACTTCCATCAAAAATTCAGTGACAGGAAAGTCGGATGAAAACATAGGAGTAAAGGAATTTGATTGGCTGGCTGACTTGTTATTTCTGCTAGCTGAGCCTTCTAAATTTCAAAAGCATGATAATCCTTTGATGAATGGCAACGAATTTGTTTTACCGGTCAAATTATAAACAAAAACATTTCGCTTGCAGGTATCATGGCGCGAACATTTAGGTTAATCCATTTATTTTTAACATTTTTTTTTAAAATTATGTATTATTTTCATGACAAAATTTATTGGTTATTTTTGTTGCTATATAATTCTCTATATATATCATATTTTTGATTCTTCAGGTTCAAAATATATTGTTAAATGTAGTTTGGTTTAAGTACATTTGTGAAGGCTGTTCATGTCTTAAGGAGGACAAATACTTTTATTTGACCCCGAGAAATAGCTGAGTTTTATTTCTTTTCTATTAATGAATATTCAATAATAAGTAAAACCGAACTTGATTAAATTTATACTATCAGAGTAACAATTATCCATGGTTGTTCTTGTTTGCTAAATATGACGTTCGGTTAAAATTTCAAACCTTTATACGGCTATGTACATCGAAGGACGAGATTAATTATATTTTCAAATATTTCCTAATTGTATTCTTACTCAAAGATACTTGTTTTCCTGTGAAACAAGAATGCTGTGTCCATTTAATTTTTTTTTTCAAAAATTATTTCATGTAAGTTAATTCTGAAATAATTCAGCCAAGCCCAACTCGTTTAAAGATAGGAGAGATTTCTGTATGGTGATCTGTGGTCAATAACCGTAAAGTCTAGTCTATTTCCAGGCCAGTGAGAAACTAAAAAAAAGAAGAAGAAGAAAACGTCACAGCAAGGGACCAACTGGAAGGGTAGCCATCCCCAGGCAAACCTCTACTTGTTTGTTGTTTTTTAAAAAAATTTCTGTTTAAAAACAGTTTGTGGCCTTGGTGATTTAAAAATAATTGACTCCACATTGCTTTCATAAAATTTTATTGGAGCTATCTAGTTATTTTGTTTGAAATATATAATTTTGTCTGTCCGTAAGTAGGCCTTGGTTATTATGTTGGTAATTGTTCAATGACTTTGATCTTAAATTATTTTTATAAAAAGATTACAATGAAGGGTGATAATTAATGAATTTTAAAGGGAGAGCTGTAAATTGATCGCTGTTCATGCAAATTGCCATCACCAAGACACCAAAGAATTTTTGCAGTTAATTGTCTTTTATTTTTAAAAAAGGGTTTTGCTGAGGAGTAGCTAAAGGATGCATCCGTGATATATTTTTTTCTGCAGCTTCTCGCTTGCCTCCTCCCATTTGTTATCAAAGTTTGGTACTGGTACCAATTTTGAAATATTCTCAATTTTTAAAACATTACTGCAGCTGACACCCTTATAAAATCAGAGTTAATAATGTTATTAATTTATAACATTGTTTCAGAACTTTAAAAAAAAATTAAAGTTCATACCGTAACATATTCTATAAACAAGATACCAAAAATGACCCACAGAATCTTTTGACAAGGCCAATGTACATTCTTTAATATTGATTTTTAAAAAAATACTGTATAATAAAAGGGGGTTAAATATTTGCGAGGAAATGCAGCATTTTCATTACAGAAAAAAAAATGGGAGAGAATTTCTCACCCTCTCAAAAACAGGGTGAGATTTCAAAAAGTTAATTGAGATTTTTAAAAATTAAAAGAAACACGAATAGACTTGGAAAAAAACTATTTCTTTAAATATAATACATTTTTAACATCTTCTAATTTTTAATCATCATATGGAAAATGTTCTATATCTACTTTTTCATTAGGTTGCTCAAATGCTTATCAGTCAATCTGTTATGAAATTTCGTCTTAAATCGGTTTTTAGTACTAAATGACCTTGCAACAAATGCTGACCTATCCTCTACATCTGCCAGCATAGGCTTTTCAATTATTTCTGTTATAGAATAGTGAAGTTCATTGGAGTTATTTCCATGTTCATACTTCATGCTGTGTCTTCCATAGTATAATTTTCATAGCCTTTAACTTTTACAAATTGCTGTAAATTGTCGATGAGGGAGTTTGGTAAATTAACAGCTAAAAATAGAGCTGACTTTAAATAAAGTTATTATAAAGGACTCATTTTTTTCTCAACTGATTTTTTATTTAGCTGAAAAATATCTGTATTGGTTTCATTTTGACTGTTTCTACCGACATTTGTTTAATTTTCATTTGTCCGTTACGGAGTAGAAGATGTTGCCTTTAACAAGGTATTTGTCCACCTTACATTCATGCACAAAAAATTTAATCGTCTTACATGAAGAAACCTTACCTACGGTGAGCATGTGGTTACAAAGAATTGTGTTCTAAAAGGGGTTCTGTGGTTCGGGGGGGGGATGGTGTTCTGTTGTATCACCTGTTCTGAACAATACTGGTAAATAGGGAAGCTAGATAACAAGGACCAATATTGAAAATAATGAAAGATCAAGGAAGAAAAGTGAAATGGATTTTATTTAAAATGGCGGAAGACGAAATTTTTTCCAAAATTCGCGAGATTCGTCATTTTGAAATTGAGAGTGCATGAACTTCTTGCGCTAATAATTTTTTAATGCGAGAAAAGAACAAAATATGCGAGATTCTCGCACTGTAGTGAAAACACTGGAAATGTAATGTCTTATACGCAAATGAAATGGAGAAAAAAAGTTCTAAAATATTAGAGATTAAATAAAAATTCCTGTACCTGTATTTTTTTAGTTGTATTTACAGTAAATACTTTAATTCGTTTATCAATTTTAACTATCTATTTACACTTCAGTAAGGAAATAAATTATACATGTGCTAATCATACTTCTTGTTAATAGGATCTAAATGCACCCTATTGATTTATGATTACAACTTAATGTTAATTTTGTTTATCCTCGACTAAACATGGTATTTTCTTATTTTTGGAGCTTACTCTTTAGAAAAGTTGTGCATCATTACCTATTAGCGGTGAAAATTTAATAAGTTAAATATTTATTTTAAAACTTTTTTTTTAACCTCTAAATATTGTATTTTAATTCCTTTTTCCTAAGGGAGGGAATCTGAAAAGTTTCGGTGAACTGATTCTGAAATATTTTAATCTTGTTATTGTTTAAGATACAATCATATCAGATAAGGAACATGTGTTATATATGCTTAAATATTAGCATCAAATATTTTATTAATTTTCAAAACAATTCAAAAGAAATTTTAACAAAATTAGGAATATCAATTTAGTTTTTAAATTGAAGCTTTTTCTATCCTGTTTTATTTTTAAATAAAATTATTCATTCCCTGTATTTTTTTTAATTTAAGAAAAAGCATTCTTTTGACTTTAATTACAGATATTTTGTTTAACGAAAAGTAACTTCGATGTTATTTTAAGTTTTATTGGTTAAACATTGTATGAAAATTTTAATTATGCTATTTTGTATTTCATAATTTTTTTTTAATTAGATCTGCCAAGGATTTGTGGTCTCTTGTGACAGGCTCCTCTGTTTTGAACTGCAAGGTTTGTTATATTTTGTCAACTTTTCATTTTAATATCAGTTAAAATTATTAACTTGTGGCGTAACTACCACTACAATTATTACATTTCAATTCACCAGTACAGTACAGAACCTGTTATCCGGAAATCAGAAAACCGGAAAACCAAAAAACCGGAACGAAATTCAATAAATTTTCCTGCCATTTTCAAAAAAAAAAATTTTTTTTCCTCATAAGATTTTAGGATTTTTTTTTTCTATTTTGAAAGATGGTTACCTTACAATCGTTTTAGAAAGAATCATTAGTGTATTACTCCATCGTTTTTTCTTCTTTTTCAGATTATTTCCAATTTTTTTATTTTTTAGTTGAGTTTAACAATTAAAAAAAAAGGCTTTTTGTAGCAATTCAGAAAACCGGAAAAATCAGTTATCCGGAATAGCGATGGTCCCGATCGCTCCGGATAATCGGTTCCCTACTGTATATAAGACATGTTAACTTAATTCTATTTTGAGGTACCATTTGATAGATGAAGATTGGCATGATTGATAATCCTTCCACCCTCAGGCCTGTAAACTTTATGCCGTTTTGTTTTAATGTTTTTTCTTTTTTTATTCAAAATACAGGAATTGATTCAATATGAAATCGAAAGAAACAGTGACCACATTGTCAACGGAGTGTTACACTTCAAGAAATCAAAGTAAGTTATGCAAATTTACACACTTTTATTTCTAAATTTTTCTTACACAATTTCAATATTTAAATTATTATTTTATTTTATTTTATTTAGTGATGCTTCTTTGGATGCATTGAAAAAGTCAGTTGATGATCCTCACTTTGAGTTCTTAAGCAAGCTAAGTAAATTAATTGTAAGTTTGTATCAGTTGATAATCCTAGATTTGAATTCCTAAACAAATATTAAAGTAAAATTTAAAATGTTTTTTAGTTCCTAAGCAATTTAAATAAAGTTTGTATCAGTTGATTGATCCTAACTTTGAGTTCCTAAGCAATCTAAATAAATTAATTGTGAGTTTGTATTAGTTGATAATCTTAATTTTGACTTCCTAAGCAAATATTAAGATCAAATTTAAAATGTTTTTTAGTTCCTAAGCAATTTAAATAAAGTTTGTATCAGTCGATTGATCCTAACTTTGAGTTTCTAAGCAAGTATTAAAGTAATATTTAAAGTTTGTATCAGTCGATTGATCCTAACTTTGAGTTTCTAAGCAAGTATTAAAGTAATATTTAAAGTTTGTATCAGTCGATTGATCCTAACTTTGAGTTTCTAAGCAAGTATTAAAGTAATATTTAAAGTTTGTATCAGTCGATTGATCCTAACTTTGAGTTTCTAAGCAAGTATTAAAGTAATATTTAAAGTTTGTATCAGTCGATTGATCCTAACTTTGAGTTTCTAAGCAAGTATTAAAGTAATATTTAAAGTTTGTATCAGTCGATTGATCCTAACTTTGAGTTTCTAAGCAAGTATTAAAGTAATATTTAAAGTTTGTATCAGTCGATTGATCCTAACTTTGAGTTTCTAAGCAAGTATTAAAGTAATATTTAAAGTTTGTATCAGTCGATTGATCCTAACTTTGAGTTTCTAAGCAAGTATTAAAGTAATATTTAAAGTTTGTATCAGTCGATTGATCCTAACTTTGAGTTTCTAAGCAAGTATTAAAGTAATATTTAAAGTTTGTATCAGTCGATTGATCCTAACTTTGAGTTTCTAAGCAAGTATTAAAGTAATATTTAAAGTTTGTATCAGTCGATTGATCCTAACTTTGAGTTCCTAAGCAAGTATTAAAGTAATATTTAAGTTGAAAAACAAGTGTACTGATATATTTAAGTAGTTTTTATACAAAATTGTATTTTACTCTGGTAGTAATTTAACAGATCTTTAATTTTTAGAATGTTGATGCCATGCAATGTAAGGATTTGTTCTTAGCATATGCTTCATATGAATTCAAGGGAACACAAAAAACACTTGAGGTGATGTATTAAAATTTTGATTGGTTTAATATTTATGTTATCTAAATTTGTAATAGACTTCTTAATTTACTTTCTTAATTTCTCTAAACTGTAATAAATTTTTCATTCAAGAAAATTTTAGTTTAAAATTTTTTTTATCAATAGATTTTGTATGTTATTTAAATTTTTTATACATTTTTCTGCTAATTTTATTTGTCTAATTTGGATTTTATAGGCACACTTGATAAATGAACGATTGGCACAAGCTTTATTGCATGAGGTAAATAGCTTTCCGATTTTTTTATTTCTGTACATTTTTACTATTCCTCTCAATTTTCAAAATTAAGATCTGTCGGTTGTACCTACTATCTAAAGTTGAATCTAATTGATAAATTTTTATTTTTACTGTCTCTCCTCATTTAAAATATAATACATTAAAAAAAAACAACCTTTTTTTAGTCTCTCTCCTAATTTTGAGGTCCCGCAGTGGACTGATAGTAAAAACATAGTTCCCAGTAGAACTCCAAAGTCAAGCATCACTGGCAGTGATCACTTTGATCAGCCTGGGTAGGGACCGAGACTGTGTGGTATAGTTCCTCGTTAAACTGTTCTACCATGAAGTGATCGTCTGCGGGTGTTTGGGCTATCGTAGCTGACCGTCGCCAATAGCTTATTGTGCAGCTCTAATGCGACATAAATAAAGCACCTACCAATCATAATTTTAACAGATTAAAAGTTGGGAAACTTGTATTTAACTCCCAAATTGATTCAAGTAGATGTCACAAGTCCAAAAAATCAATTGAAATTTTAATTGTTCTTTATGTTTAGTATAGTTTCTTATTGTGAGTATAATGTTTGTAGGATTAATTTGAAAATCTGCTGATTTCAAAAATGATCTGAATGGTTATTGTTAACAATATAAAAACAGCATTTGTGACAGATGCAGGAATAATCGAGGTTCGACGGTAAATGATTACAGCTGAGCAAAGTGGGGGGGGGGGGAATAATGTCTTTTAAATTTGGAATGAATTAATTTTTTTCTTTTGATACCTAGTGTGTGATACATTCATATTTTTGCCTTTTAAATCTGTAATTTCTTTTTTGTCTCTTGTGATTTGTATGTCGATTATATGTTTTGATTCTTAATTTCAGATGTGGCACTATTATTATAGTGAAAGACTTTATTATATGTTAATTTTGAAACATATTCTCAATCATTGGCAGGATGACACTGATCCTTACAAAGTAAGCAACTCCTTATTTAATAAACTTTTTGTTTGTTTTAGACATAAACATTATCAATGCCTTTACTGATCCACCTTTAATTCAACCATCAAGTTGTCTCAACTTATACTGCACATGTCCAGTGGACAATGTGTGTGTATA
Organism: Parasteatoda tepidariorum; assembly: GCF_982258835.1. Lineage (NCBI taxonomy): Eukaryota > Metazoa > Arthropoda > Arachnida > Araneae > Theridiidae > Parasteatoda > Parasteatoda tepidariorum. The sequence goes on along the minus strand of NC_141758.1, from coordinate 7,548,049 downwards.
CATAGCTGCCAACTCTACTGGATTTTCTAGTATCTACTCATTTAATCAAAATTCTCTTGGTTTTCCTTCATTTTTAAAAATCCCCTAAAATTGAGTTAGTTTCTGGCAGGTTTTTGACATGTGACAGTTTTTGACAGTTTAAACCATGGTTTAAACCGTCACGTCAAAAACCTCACTGTCAAAAATGTCGAAAATGTCAAAAACCTATATTCATATGTGAAATTTAATTAATACATAAAATTTATATATTTTTTATAAAGGATAGTGTTTCTAAATATGTTCTAGAAAAAACAAATTTAAAATTTTGAAGAAACACTTATATTTTGAATAGTAACTAAAATCTTGTACTTTTGAAAGCTCACATCTTTTGTAATATTATGTATTCATTTTCATGTGTTATTGAAAATCTGCAGTGATATTATTAAGAAATTTATTTATAACCAAATTTAGTGTATAGTATAGATTATACTAAAAATTAGACATTTTTAAAGATAAACATTAGCAGTTTTGTACATTAGACATCTTTTAAAGAAAAATCTTTTTAATATTCTTTTAAATCTTCTTAATAATCTTTTTAACATAAGACAATACAAATTTAAGTGCTTTCTGTTAAATACACAGAGTAGTTAGTGTCGATTTACAGTATATTCAGCCTATTCATTTACTATGCTGAAAATTTAGTTTATCCAAATACTTGTGAATTTCATTTTGCTGAATACTATATACATAGTTTTGTTGAATATATAAATATTCAGCTGCTGAATAATTACTTCTTGCTTTCAAGATATGCATTATTTGTATTCTTAATACAAGTGGGGGAAACAAATTAAGAGGTAAAAATTGTTTTAAAATGGTAAGTGTAATAATTATAAATAAATATAATAAACAATATGAATTATATTTATCATTATTCCCAAATATAACTTCTTTTAAATTCAAATTAACATACTAGATAATAAAGATATTCGGTATAACATTAAAAAATTTTTTCATACACTTGTATCAAGTTTGTATTTATACAACATAACTTGTAAGTTCCTTATAAATATTAGTTATATGTTCCTTATATGTCAAAAATGCATAGTAATAAACTTTTAATTTTCTTAAGTATCAAAAAAAAAATTTTTTTTTTCAAAATATAAATATTTAAAAAAATTTTGTGCAAAATTTTTCTGTACATGCATTTGAATATAAATTTCTAAGATTTTAAATCTGTTATTTTACCTTAATTTTAATTAAAAAATATCTTAAAACCTGCTGATTACCTATAGTATAATTAAATTTCAATATAATGCATGGCAACTGTTGGTAGTTTTGAAGTTTATATATTTTTTTGGCAAACTTTAGTTTTTGACATTTTTGACGGGTTTTTGACGGTTTAAACCAGTATTATACCCTTGTCATGTCAAAAACCTCTTTTTGACGTCAAAAACCCAACCCTGGTTTCTGGAGAAATTCCTATTGAAATAGAGTATTTGCACAGATTATTACTTGTTTGAATACATCATAAAGTGAACCTCATTAATAAAAATCAGTTTAAAATTTTTTTGCTCTAAAATTTTGAGTTTATTCTAATTCAGCACTCATTTTTTTAATTAATTTAAAATCTTACTATCTTTGAGGAACTAAATGCATATTACTATTCAATATGGGTAAGCATAATGCGTAACATTTGGATGCATTTAATGTTAATCATGACAAGAAACTATTCCAATTTTTCTATTTTAATGACAATAAAAATCCCTAAGATTCCCCATGTGTGAAATATTTAGTACATTTTACAACAATTATCATGAAATTTGTATTATTTTGTAAAATCTACTGAATTTTCCATGTTGGCAGCTATGCATATAGCTTGTGACTGAATGCTATTACTTATCTTGCTTGCATGTATCCTGTCATAAATGCTTTTAGTGATGTCCTGTAAGAAAATTTCTCTTTGCTACATCCTGTGATTTAATTAATGTTCTACCCTTCAGTTGAAAACTTTTTACTTGCCAAACCAATACAAACATATGTTGAATTCTATCTGAATATGTTAAGAGCTTTGTAATGTTTACAAATAATATAAAAATATTCTATAGTCTGCTATACTTTTACATTGATTATACTTTTATTACTATGAGCTTATGTTATTTTTATACCATTTTTTTAAAAATGTTATTAGCTCAGGTATGGCAAGTTTCTTCCTTAGTGAGGAAAGCCACCTTGAAAGAAAGAAATTTCTTACAACCCTGGTGGAAGAAACTCTTTTTCAAAAAGAAATATCAAATATTAAAACAATTTTTCAGTTTGTAATTGCAATCAATTTTTGATTATACAGTAGAGAACCAATTATCCGGGATGCTCGGGACCATCGCTATCCCGGATATCTGAATTTCCCGGTTTTCTGGATCGACCAAAAAGTGTCGTTAATCGATGTTTTATCGAACCCGAAGTACAAGGAAAAAGTGTAATGCATAAAGTAAGAGAAAAAAGAAAGGTACTCCTAACTTTAAAAAGAAAAAAAAAATGGTAGAAATATAACATTTAAAAGAATAAAAAAAATTTGCAAGTTTAGACAAGAAAATCAAGTTTAAAAAATACAAAATTCTCATATTTATTTTTTAAAAATAATTACAATTCCTAAATTAATTAATCTAAACAAAACCAATGATTAAATAACGCAATATATTTCATACCTAATTATACGGGGGGAAACGATAAAATAAAAGGAAAACTTATTAATCTAAATAAAAACACTTGAAAATTATCGAACCGAAACGATAGTTAAAAAAGGCACTAGCATAAATATTAAAACCCTGAACAAGGCAAGATCAACGGAATTCAAAAAAAAAAAAAAAAAACCCAATGATAAAATTTATGAATAAAAAGAATTAATTTATTGAGTGCGAAATTTATCGCGAAAAGAAAAAAAATCAAGCGTAGTGGAATCAGAAAAACAAAACTGCAATCTGCTTCATAAAATAATCCTATGTTTAAATTAATAAACAATTCTCCTTTCATTTTATTTTTTTTGCTGATAAAAACAAGATTTTTAATTACAGCAGATGTGATTCCACACCAAGAAAAACTTGCAATTGATACCGCACTTCCAAAGAATGAGAATTTATTCAAAAGAAAAAGATTTTATTTTTATTAGTCGATGTCAAATAAATATATTTTTCTCTTTTCTTTTTCTGTTCACTGATATGCATGCAATGCATTTTCCCCACCCCCCTCGTAAATCAAGCAGAAAACGAAATCAGCATGCCACACCCTTGAGTTTGATTGACGGCCTAAAGGAAAAAATAAAGCATTCCTCCCTTCCCTGCCTTCAAGGTCACGGAGGAAATGACGCTTCTCTGGGTAAACGGGAAAAAAAGTTTTCCCCTTCCTTACATTTTCTTCTACTCAACTTCAAGGATGAGTCCAATTTCCGCTTTTTTCGTTTTAGCTTAAAATCGTTCTAGTTTAAAATGGCGGGAAAATCGAGAAAAAATTTTCCCGGTTTTCTGGTTTCCCGGTTATCTGGATACCGGATAAATGGTTCTCTACTGTAGTATTAATTCTGAGATATTTAATAAATCATTTTAAATATGTTAATTGAATGAATTTCTTAAGAAATTAAATTTACTGTAGTCCTTTAAAATTTATGTAAATGGGTATGGCTTTTTTTATAATTATATGAAGAATTATTAAAATGTCATACTCATGATACTAAATTAACAAATCACATACTAAACATATTAAATCCACAGTTACGAATAGCCTACTTATTTTTCTAATCAAATACTGTCAAGTATGAATACTCAAATCCATTCTCGAACAATTTGTTTATTAGATTTTTAAATTCTGTTGAAAACTAAAGTATACAATATGGAAGTAGCTATTAATTTTGAAAAAAGTAGGCGTGAAAATTTTTTAACTTCTTAATACTGTATTAGATGTAAGCTATTCTCAAATATTCCTTGCTAAGCAATTTTATTGGTCATTTTTAGTTTCTTCCATTTCGTGCAGTTTCTTCTGTCTTGTCTAGTTTCTTCTGTCAAAACTTATTTCTTCCATTGTCATGGAAGAAATACGTTTCATTCATACAAAATACCAATCCTGTTTTATCTGTGTTGGGCTAAGTGTCGAAGAAGTTGTCCATGAACTCACCCGAAATAAGTTTATTCATGGATGTGACTGGAATCCGGTTTAATTATTATTATTTAAAAAAAACTAAAATACATTAAATAGCTCTATAGTTTTCTAAATTTGACACATTAAAAAAAATCCAAAACTTTTTCTGAGAATTAAATAGTTTTTATTTTTTAATTTGTTTTAACTTAAAAGAATTGAAATTGAAAATTTTCAGGATCTAAAATTATTCATTTAAATGGGGAAAAAAGAAAATTCATATATAGTATAATTTAGGATGTATCATACTATAAATACTTTCAATATAAAAACAAAGCATTATTAAAGAACAAAAACACAAAAAAATAGTTTTTGCTTTATATATATCTATATATATTAGTCGATATTGAAAGGATGGAGACTTTTAAGAAATTTCTGAACATTGTAATGAACATTTCTTGTGACTAGCAAAAGAACCATTTTAGTTATTAGTGGAAAGTAAATAATGAAAACAATTTTGTCAAAATTTTACTAACATCTAAAATATTGAACTAAAAATTGAATTAAAAAAAATCTGAAATCTGCAACTTTAGTTTACTTTTAACTTTCTCACAAAAGATGATTGAGTTAAAAACACTTTTATAGATCATTGCTTCTCAACTGCCAGAGGGTGGATTAATATTAGTTTTAGAATCAATATATATTTTATTTATGTTTAAATAGGTTTAGGCTCAAAATATTTCACATTCTAGAGGGTATGTGAATGATCAGAAGCAAACTGGCCAAAAAGATTTTTAAGTGCTACAATATGGTATAGGTAAAAACTTTGCTAATGCTTCAAATGGCTACACTTATTGCCCCAAGGTATTTTTTCTGAAATATTTAAGATCTTCTGAGTAAGTTGGGTTGAGAAATAGTGTCCTTAGTTTATAAATTAACTGTCACATGTTTATATATATATTATATTCAAATATAAGTTTTGAAATATACAGTGTTTTCAATACAGCGCGAGAATCTCGCATATTTTTTTCTTTTCTCGCAATAAAAAATGATTAACGCGAGAAGTTCGCGCACTCTATTAATAAATTTCAAAATGAGCGAATTTTGGAAAAATTTTCGTCTTTTGCCGTTTTGAATAAAATCCGTTTCACATTTCTTCCTTGATTTTTCATTATTTTGAACATCGGTCCTTGTTATCTAGCTTCCCTATCTACCAGTATTGTTCAGAACCAGTACGAACAGTTGAACACCTTCCCCTCCCTCGAACCGCAGAACCCCTTTCAGAAGACATTTCTCTGCAACCATGTGTTCACCGTAGGTAAGGTTTCTTCATGTAAGACGTTTACATTTTTTGTGCATGAATGTAAGATGGACAAATTAAGGCGTCATCTTCTACTCGTAACGAACAAATGAAAATGAAAAAAATTTCGGTAGAAACGGTCAAAACGAAACAAATACGGATATTTTTCAGCCAAATAAATATAATAGCTGACGAAAAAGTAGATATAGAACATTTTCCATATGATGATGCAGCAAAAATATTCAATTAGAAGATGTTAAAAATGTATTATAATTAAAGAAATAATTTTTTTCCAAGTCTATTCGCGTTTTTTTAATTTTTAGAAATCTCACTTAACTTTTTGAAATCTCACCCTTTTTTTGAGAAAGGGTGAGAAATTCGCTCCCATTTTTTTTCTGTAGTGAAAACACTGATATATATCACATATGCAGAAACCTGGTTATCTTAAATTTTAAAAGTGTATTATACAAATAGTTTTACATGAATGTTTAAACAATAGTTAAAATTGACATCAGAAAACTGCCTTAAAATAATAAACAAGGGAAACCTAACTGCTTTTAGAGCATTATTGTTACCAAATTCTGTTTATACTTCACCAAACAGATTCATTTTTGTCTCACATGTAAGACCAGTGTTTTAGCTTTTTCTGTATTTGTGAGTATATTTTTTACAAAGTTGGCATGATTTAAATCACTTAATTTTTTAAAAAAACAAACTTATAAATCAGCTGATTTTTTAAATAAGTTTTTGCACATTGTAATTTATGAATATATTAAGAGTATAATTTTTATATATTTATTTTTGAATTAAATTGTAGCTAAAATATGTATTTAGCTATAATGTATGAGTATTATTTTATTACATTTTATAAGAGCTTTGATTGAAAAATTAAAAAAAATCCAATTAAAAAAGGAATCCAATTTTAAAATAAGTTTTTTTTTTTAAATCCTAATTTTTATCAACCCTGATTATCTTTTTTCTCATTAACTTTATTGATATTCACAGAATTTTCCTTTTCAGGATATTTATGAATCTTTCCTAGAAAAGTATAACAAAGATAATGCTGTCATAAGCAAGGTCTGTTTTTTCGAATCATTTTGTTTTCATTATTAATTTTAATTTTACTTTAAACTAATTAGCTTTAATTCTTTTGTTTTATTATATAGGTTTTAAAACAAATAGAAAATTCTATAAATTCTGAACTTCCTACTAAGGAGTCCCATGGTATTTATATGGTTAGTATGGTTTTGAATACTTATTCCTACAATTATGAACAATCTAAGATACTTTTTCCGTAAAAAAATTTCAAGTATTTTTTTCATGAGACAATGTTGTTGGCCGAAATTGGTGTTGGTTGACTTCCAGCAGTGAACGTTGACAATCACATTGTCACTTTGGTAAATGTCCGAAACATATACTAGGTCTAGTTAAGTGCCACTGCCCAGTGTGCGCTACCATTTGCCCAGCACTCCGAACACTGTTTTTCCCTTAAGCTATTATCAAATCGAATATAACAAATATTTTGGACATTCCCCAAAGCAAATATGTGATTCTTGACATTTACCTGTGAAAGTCTACATTCTGTTGATTTCGGTCATATCGCTACCTAAATTAAAAATTTTTTTCGTCAAGAATGCACCCTATGTGTATATTTTTATTTTTAAATAAATATGGAATTGTTATGAATATTTTGAAAATTTTTCATGCTTGTTTCTCAAACTCTTTCTGCATCTTAAAAATGAACCTTGTAATGCTTACCAGATTTCTTTAAATGTTTCAAAAAGAAATGCCTAACATTATTAATATCAACAGTTACATTATTTAAAAAATTTTATTTAAGTATTCAATGACCATTGTTAAAATGCTACTGGCCTGTAACAAATTTTCATAACTTTGCTACGTAATATGTGATACATTAAATCATTATCCAATACACATCATCATTATATAAACTTACCACAATTCTCTTACCTTTATTTTGTTTTCTTTATTGTCAACTCTCTTTTGACCACAACTCAATCAAATATGTACTTAACTCAGTGGCATGACAGCCCATACAGGGCCAAGGCCTACTGTGCCCATGTCAGTTTTCTTGACCTTGGGCTCTGGTGTGCAAGAACAGATGTTCCCGAAAGTACTCAGCCGAACCCCAAGTATTTTGTCCCCAAGCATGCTTGGTACTCATTTTATCGACCCACAGAAGGGATGAAAGGCTGAGGATCGAACCTAGGACCTGTGGCACAAAGCGCTACCACTAAGCCACCGGGCGTCCAATCAAATATATGCAGAAGTATATTTCCTGATTGTGAAAAATGTGTAGATTGGATTTTACACTGGTGTGCAAAACGTTTTTTGTCATAACTCTACAAGAAATCATCCGATTGACACGAAATTTGAATATGATGTACATTATTTTGTACTTAAGCGATGGTAAAAGAATAATGGCGCAGAAATGAATATGAAGCTTAAAGTAGGGTATGGAACAAAAAAAGGCTTCATTTGACATATAGTGGCGTTACACATAATTGCCTGAAGAAGCGTAAGTACAACTGGCAGATGTTCCCTAGTATGGGATATGCCCTCCCCTTAGTGTAATTGTTGCTTGGCATCATCTCCATGCTAAGCACCAGATTATCCAGGAGTTCTTGGGGTAAACGTCTCCATTCCTCCTTTAACGCATCTTTCAGCTGATGGGTGTTACCAGGAGGATACTGTCGTGTCGCAAGACGTCTCCCTAATGCATCCCACACATGCTCTATGGGATTTAATTCTGGAGAGTAACCAGGCCAATCCATTCGTGTGATATCTTCACTTTCCAGTAGCTCTTGAACATTAGCAGTACGGTGTGGCCGGGCATTGTCATCCATAAAAATGAAGTCAGGTCCAATGGCCCCTTGGAACAGACGCACATGGGGTAGGATTACCTCATTGCAGTAGCGGTCTCCAATTACAGAACCTCGGTCGAAGATCTGAAGCTCAGTCCGCCCGTTCAACATAATGCCACCCCAGACGAGCTCCAGTTTCGAGTTTTCCTTGGACGGCCACCACCAACCTTCCGAACAGCTGTACCAGTAGTTTTAAAGGCATTCCAAGCACTAGAAACAACACTTTTATTGATCCCGAACTATTCGGCGGCACTGGTCACACTACGTCCCTCCTCAAGCTTCCCAATCATTCTTCCTCGAGTAAAGTCGTCTAAATGATTTCTTGAAGACGTGTTTCACAAAACAAATCACTTGCACTTGCAGTGAATGTCTTTAACTATGGTGCTCTTCATCCTTTTATCACAGCTTTGACCTGCGCACTCCGACCCACAAGGTTTACGTACACTTACATCACCTACGACGTTTTATTTCTAAAATTTGCATACAAATAATTATTCTACTAAATTACGTGCATATTATACTGCAATTTCATGGCTATCTTATACTTTGTTGGGGGGCTGTGGCCGAAAAACCACTTGCTGCTTAAGTTTTGCACACCAGTGTATTATTACTTATTTATTAGTACATAAATTTTTAATATTGGTATTTTAAGAAACAAAAACTTTTAAATCATTTTTCTTGTATTTTTGCTATAATTTTTTGAATTATCTATCTGATATCTGTATAAATGTCTTCGTAAATGAATGTCTTATCGAAATATCAGACTACTTATGCACTTTCTGGTCAAAAGTATCTAGACTCCCACCTCAAGAAGTGGAGGCATAATGGTACGGGTAATTTTCATGACTTGGGCAAAGTATCTTAGTTCCTGTGATTGAAAGCATGCACTCTAAGATGTATATAGACATTCTCAACAATGTTGCTGTCCGAGAGGCATGGTAGCTTTGGGTTCAGAGCGTTCTCCTTCCAATGAGATGAACCGGACTCGAATCCCAGCGTCTATTGGTCGATAAGAATTCCACACCCTGGGCTCGCACCAATCACAGAAAAATATCTTTAGTGGTAGGCAGATCATTGGATAGAGTCCCCTTGCTATCATTCTAACCGTCAGAGGTTTTTGTGGTTTTCCTCCATGCAACAAAAATATGGGTTAGTTTCATCAAAAAGTCCTCCACGGAGGCAAATTTCTCCCAATACTTGATCCAGGAGTTCCCTTATCTTCTGTATTGGATTCAAAATTACAAGGCTGTAGACCATGGGTGCAACTCTTCAGTCCTGGGGACTGAAATCAGTCTTGAGAAAAATCAATGGACTAATAAATTCTATCAATTAAATTTCCTTTTTTTTTCTCATTAGAAATTTAAAAATTATTTTGGTCAAAATAAAAAAGTACTATTATATATTAATGAAAACATATGATATGGTAATGTCAGGACTTTTATTTATCTTCTTTTTGTCAGCTTCACTAAATCTTATTCTTAAAGTCTTGACAAATTGGATTGGTTGAACTTCATCTATTTGTGTAATTAAATTTGTACTATTGCTGAATCTAAATCTGGTTGAGTTTGCTTCCCCCACCCTAACCTATTGTCACGCTGGCCAAAGTTAAATCCAGATTATTTTTTTAAAAAGGAAAGAAATTATAGTGCTAAAACAAAAAGTAAGTAACGGTAAAGTGAAAAATAGAGATATGAATGGTTTCAGGTTGTTCAGTAATAGTTGTAAAAAAATATACAAGGTTAGCTGTTATTTTTGTTTTGTTTGGTAAAAAAACCTAAAATAATGAAGAAAAAAAATTTAGAAAAAATGATCAAATGATTGATTTAATATGTAGGCTATTATCAAGGAAAGGTAAATTTTGGTGTCAGTGAGCTAAAAATTTATAAAAGTTTGGTAAACAACGCTAGATAGTATTATTCGGTCAAAAAATAAGTTCAGTCTTGAAATTTTTTTAGAGTGGCACCCTTGCTGTAGAGAGAACATAAGTATTGGCATACCCGAAATAGATTCGACTGTTCGGCGACGGTTATAAATATAAAATGTTGCTGTCCTAACTCCATGACATTATTTTGGGGAATTTTCATTCCTCTTCCTATAAAATAAATACTCTATTCACATTTTTCAATATGTGCATAGACGTGATTTGATGAAATAGGAATTCAAAAGTCTGAACTACATAGGAGACTTCGTCCAATTCAAACACTCATCAAACTGACATGTATTATGTTTAATATTGTTAGTTTTTATTATTTTTGAATCAGGATACAAGACTTAAAATGGTAAATAAATAAACAAAATAAGCAAAAGAGAAAAAATTTTAATTAAATTTTATTTAAGCATTTATTTGGATTCTAATTTAAAATATGGTATTTTTATTTATAATGCAAAATTATTGCAATTAGTTTACACCTCTTATAATTGTATATTTTTAAAAAAAATGTGTATTTATGATTTCAGACTGATTTGCTGTCTTATCACTGGGTTACATATACATTGAAAGAACAGGTACGTACTTAAGTTTTCTACTTCTTATATTAAAAGTAGTGCTGAAATGTTGAGCACAGTTTCACTTAACATCAATAACAATGTTCAACAGTATCTAGTATTAAATACAGAATTTCTTCTTTATTGTATTATTTTTTCTCTTTTTTTTGTAAGATTTGAAATAGAAGATTGCCATATTGTCTTAGATTTTTTTTAATTGTGTTAGATAATACATTTTCTATATTTTTCTTAGAAAACTAAAGTCACAACTAAATGAATTAATGATGTACTTTTTAGCTAAATCAGGTTGATATTTAGCTTTGGTTACTTATATTAGTATTATATAATTAAACTGAATATCAACTTCTATCAGATTGATATTTGACTTTATGTGATATTGATCAGGGGTCTGTCCAGGCCGAAGTTACTACTGTTTAGCGGTAGCTTCACAAATTCAACTAGGAAAAACGGTAGTTTCACAAAATACTTATTCTTAAAATTTTATTTTTGTATCCCTTAAGAAACGAAAATCCATATTTTTGTGTTGATCTTTTAATATAATTTTTAATTTTTCACAAATTATGTCTAAATTTTCACAAAATAGGTACCTCTCAGAAAAACCTAGACAGACCCCTGTTGATATTAGTAGATTTTGTTCATTATTTTTAATATAGATGTTATTTTTTACTACAGTTCAAAATCTTGCAAACCTTGAAGCATGAGGTTTTTCATAAAACAGAACTTTGTATTATATAGTTCATTTCTCATATTATTCTATCATATATCTTGCAATTATTTAAACATCTGAATGTGCTCAGTTGCTTGTGCCATAAGTAATTAAACTAAATGTCAGAAACTTTTTCTTGCATAACTCTTATTATTTGCTATGTATGTGTTCAGTTGCTTGTGCTTGGTTATATTGTTAAATTAACCAGGAAACAATTAAACTGAAAATCAGAAACTTTTTCTTGCATAACTCATATTATTTAAGCATCTGTGATGTATGTGCTCATCATTTTAAACGATAGTGTATCTTATTGAAAATATTAAATCCTGCTGCATTAATTGAAATATGTCATGAAATAAAATTTATAATTTTTAGGGAGAACTGCTTCAATTATTGTTGTTATACTACAAAGTCGTAGAACATAATGTTGAAGATGTTGAAAAAATGTTTGCCCTTTTTCAGGTAAAAAAAGTTAAACCTATATTATGAATAGAATTGCTTGTGATTATACTGGATTCAAAGCAGGATCCATGGCACTTATAATAACAATTAAATAATTCCTAATAAGCTTTTGTTTCATAATTGTATACTGCAAAACACCTTTTGATAAAGTAAGGGAAGAAGTAATAGAGACTTGACATTTGTTGAATAAATTAAATTATTCATTTGCATCTTCCTATAGTGGAAAAAAAATTCCTGTTTTCAATACAATTTTAAGGAAAAGGATATTGTAAAATTTATGTCAAATTCAGGTTAAAATAAGCTTTTGGATCATTTTTAAACATTTTCCTAAATAAGGATTAAAGATCTAATTTTAATGAAGATTAAAAGTTTTGATTTATATTTTTTAGAGTCATGGATTTGGATTAAGACAGTCTTTTCGAATGGTCAAATCAGATGACACTAAACATTTAGTGGACTCTATAGGGTATGTGTTGTCCTCAACCCCACTTATAATGTATACAGAAAAAAAATCCCTAAGTTGAATGATTTTGTATTTTTAGTTTTGAATATAGATGTATTTTTCTTTCTAATTTCTTTTTCAGTTACCTTGAAAGCTTTGTTTTAATACAGTGCTTTGAATTGGAATTTCTCTTTAAATGTAAAGAAAGAGGAATGTAAGTTTCATTTATTTTATTTAGTTTAGTTATTTAATTATTTATTTATTTTGTCCTTTTTTACATCTATGATTTTTATGGGTTACACACTTAGACATGTAAATTTATATTAAAATGTAGAGCCAATTTTTGGTATATTAAAACTAGCATAACCCAAAATTTTTGACAAAATGAGAATTATGAGTGTTATATCATTAAATCAAAATGAGTGTTACATTATTAAAAATTAAGTTTTTTTTTAACTTTCTAATCATGTATAATAATTTTAAATTAATTTAATAATACAGTGGAACATTTTCCATGTTTTTTTTTTTACATTGCCCATTTCATGCATTATCCTGCCTACTGTGTCATTTTCTGCTGGTTCTTGAAGATTACCTGAATTTTTCTTAAGTCGATATCGCATGTATTATCTGCAACACACATCCTCATACTTTTCAATTCATTCAATATTTAAACTTAATGCCTGTTTCCGATGATAGCGATGAAAACAATGAAGTTGAGCAAAAAAATTAAGAGGATAACTGATCTAGATTTTGAAAGTGTAAGAACTCTGAAACATTTGCTAATGTAAACCAGTGTTCCCCAACCTTTTTATCACCGCGGACCTGTCAACGTTTGATAATTTTACCGCGGCACGCAGGGGGGATGGGGGACATTGATTATTTATAATCTAGATTATTTTGATTTATTAATTTTTTTAATTATATTTAAATATGCCTTAAAAATAAAATACAGTTTCACCAAAAAATAAATATAAAGTGATTTAACATTTTAACTTACTAGAACGTTAAATCAATGAGAACCCTGAGCTTATTTCTTTGCAATGAGACTGTTCCATCTGAGGGTTATCAGAGACAATGATACAATACAAACATTAAAAAATTTATGTCACTACTTTCGGGGGGACGTCTTTTTTAAAAATTAAATGAAATTTTAGTGAAATGCAGATATTTTTAGTTTGGGATATAAACCTAGGAATTTAAATTCAGTTTCAATGAAATGGGTGGTCCGGTACCATTTGATCCACGGACCGGTACCGGTCTGGGGTTTGGGGAACACTGATGTAAACCATAAAGCAAAGTTGCAAATAATAAGTGTAGAGGATTATACTATTGAGATTATATCTAAAAAGCAAACATGTAAATGTTACAAATTTTTTTCTAATAGCTTATCTCATTACTATCAATTTTTGAAGAATACTTAAATTTTTTTTCCACCAATTTTACATTATCCTGCTTTGTGTGTTTTTTAGCTCTAGTTTGACGGAAAATGTAAAATCGGTTTTCCACTGCATTTCCTTCAAAAATATAAATAATTAATTTAATTACAGAACTTCTGAGGCCTACAATTTTTTATGGATACATATTAAGAAAGAAATATTATAATAATGTGTATAAGTATAGTTATTTGTACAGGCTTTAAGTAATCAAATGTTTTACGTATTATTTAGTACTTTTAAACAGTAGGTCATCCATTTTCATGAGCATAGAAAGTGATATTGTGTGTTGATTTTTAAACTTTTCTTGTCAAAAAATTTTCTATTTTTAAAATTTTAATAAAATATAAAACTTTCTCATATACCGAGGAAAAAAAAAACGTGGAAATTGTATTTTATTGGTTTCTATTTTTCAGTTATCATTTATATTGTTTATTATTGTTCCTCTTCAGAAAATACATTCACTTGACAGTGGATTAAATCTATTTCTGAATGCGTTCTCTTTCATTTAGTGTAGTTGAAAGAGTAATCGGAATTTCATACTTTAATGTAATGCAATAAAACTAGCTTAGAAATCATCAAAACTTTATGATCTGAATAAAGGTTCTACCCTGTAATAAACTACAGTCAAACCCCGCTATAGTGAACATGGTTTATAGTGAACTCCCGGATATAGTGAACGAAATTTTCGGTCCCGTGCCTTGCTATACCCGTATAATGTTATTTTTTGTGAATATAGTGAACCAAAAAAATGATGAAGTTGGATATAACGAACTTTTTTCTGTCTTCGACTAATTTTTTTCTTCATTTTTTTGTAATAATTTTGAAATTTCTACTTCAAAATAAATACATATACCGATTTTTAAAACCATCTATAGGTAGCGATAAGCATTTTTTTCTTGTTTGCTTCTTTTATCTTACTTTCCCATCCCTAAACAAATCAAGTAGAGGTTTCCAACCCAGGCAGATGATGTACCTGTAAGGTGTCAGTGGGATCAATATGCATTTTCTGTCAGAGGGAATGAGTAATTATTCATTATTGGTCAAAGAGTTGGACACTAATATGTGTTGATAAGGCCCTCATTTCAACTCCTTTTTGCTCTCAGTGCAGTTAAAAAAAGCCTGCAGACAAGTGTCTCAAATTTAACTATGGCGAGCAGTAAACGTAAAATGTTCTCCATTGATGATAAAATGGGCATAATCAGAAAAATTGAAAATGGATGTAATCAAGCTGATATTTGCAGGGAATATAAACCATCCAAATCTACAGTTCGTAACATATGGAAAAATAGGCAATTAACAATTTCTGCTCATGAAAAAAATTTAAATGGCAGAAAAAAGTTTAGAAAAGCAGACCACAAGGATATTGAAGAAGCATTACTGAAGTGGTTCAGCATTCAAAGAAGCCGTAATCTTCCAGTATCTGGACAAATGTCGATGAATTTGTTAAGCGATTTAATGAGATTACTTTAATGTGCTCGAATGGGAGGTTAGACAGGTTTAAAAAGTGGACTAACAGAAATTCAGGAAAAATTATCTGAGAGTCGGAAAATGTTTCCATATCTGATGTTGAGGACTGCTCAACAGCTAAAGATTAAAAAAAAAAAAAAAAAATTGTACGCAGGACGAAGAGTAATAAAAAATAAAACATTTTTTGCTGCTACATAATATTTTTCAGTCATTTATTTGAAAAACGTGTAATAAAAGGGAGGAATTTGGAAACCCTTAGTTAAATAGCCCGCATAATGAATATAGTGAACTCTCGGTTATAGTGAACCAAAATTTCGTTCCCTTAAAGGTTCACTATAGCGGGGTTTGACTGTATTAAGTGTTCTTATTTGGAATTGGTTCAAAGGTGCTAGACTTCGCACATGTTTTGGCATGAGCCAAAAAGTGGCAGAAACTTAAATATTGCGATCTAGACTAGTGAGGTATTGTTAGTAATTTTTTTTCCCCAATTGATTGTAGCTAAACATAAGTCAATAGAACGAATAATTCCAAAGTTGTTAAGGTTTTTATGTTCAAAATGAGCGATTTTTAATTATACTTATAAACTTCTGCAAATTTTGAAATATTAGCTCCTTTTCTTCTTTATTCTCATTCGATTAGGCATGAATATAACAATTTGAAACAGTTCTTTGCTTGCATAGATAGCATTGTCAGAGCGGGAATAGGTACAATGCAAATTGTATTCATTTTATATGTAAAACCAGTATATCTTTTAATTTATTAGTTTTAACCTCCTGAACGGCCACTTGGTCTTATTCAACTAAGAGTCAAAATCTGCATTAAAAATAATAATTTATTTGTATTAACAACAATATTTAAGTTTCTCTCCCCTTCCCACCAAATGTGTTGCCCTGCAACTTTTTTTACCTTCATTAAAATGTATTTAATTGCTTTTTGTTTCGTAGAACTTTTTTTTTTTTTAGGTCTATTTAAAGTAATATTTTTTATTATGTTAGTGCTTTATCTTTCTTCTTTGTTTGATTTCTTTTCATGTTATTGAAAAGGATTATTTTAACTCACAATTTAACTGTTTTTAATTTTTACTTATGTCAGAACACCTTGTGTTTAGGAGAAATTTTATCATTTAGGGTTTTATTTTTCTTCTCGATTATAATCATTTCTATTCTCTTAAAGTGTGTTCTCGAAAATGCTTCAGAATTACTCTTCATTGACTTTTGTAATAAATTGTGATAATAAATTTATTTTTATTTAAATTTATAATTGCATAAATATCTACATGAGTTTATTACTTTTTATTTTCTCAATTCTTAGGATAGCTGATCACTATTTATTGAAAAATGAGAAGGCTTTGATGGTAATATGCAAAGGATTATTTTTCTTTGATTTTTTAGTATAATTATGTGTGTCATATTATTTATTTTGTCCTTGATTGTTATATGTTTGTAATTAATCTATGCAGTTAATTATTTTGATGACTACTTCATATTTCTGAATATCAACCCGTCTGTATGTAAGGTAATTGTATGCTTTTTCTTTGAAAATTCACCCAAAATTCAAATGAAACCTGATGTTAACAATATAATGTGCACTATCTTTACAGTAACTTTCAACTTCCCATTCTGACTATCTAGCCATCTTAGTTTATTTGTGTACCTTTGTTTTGAAATAGAAACCCTTTGAAACTTCCATTAAATTCTTCCTTTCTTACTTTTGTGCCCCCTCCCCCTCTTTTTTTTCAAACCCCTCAATTTACCAATCCGGTAGTACATCATCAGGTTACAAATTTTCAACTTGGCAAAAAGTCAAACAAAATCATAGGCTAATACCAAGAGCTATCTAAATTCTGTAGGCTTCATGTTTAAATTATCCTTTTCATCTGCTGGTTTAAATATTTGTTTTTTTATGTGGAGAAATTTTAAGCTACAGATGATTAAACTACACGAGGTGCATTTCCTATTTGAGTGTTCTTTCTAGAAGTTTAATTTGTAACTGTTATTTTGTATACTTATACATTTTGTATGTGTCGTTTAGCTCTATTTTTTGATTTATCACTAATGTTGAATCAACAGAAAAGTAATTTTGTTGGTTATTCATATGAAATTTTGCACATCTGATTATAAGCCTACCACCTACACTTAATTTTTCAAAAATTCTGGGCTTTTATTCAGATATATACGGTAATTACTTTAGTTCTGTATATTTCATGATGATTTCCTTCACGATTGCAAACAGCCTTTACTTTTTTTAAAATATAGAATTTAACTGAGTCTATCTTGCGTCTTGGTTGCCATCAAGCTCATTCTCCCATTTTGATGGCGTGGTTACTTATAGCTCACTCATCAGCTAATCCTGACCTGATTGCCCATTGTAATAAATTGGGAAAGCTTGCCCTCCAGTTGAATGTTTTTGATTATTTGACATCTGCACTAACGGCTAACGTTTTCTCTACAACTGGGGTAAGTATTTCACATTTACGGCTTTTTGAATGAATTATGAATATACTTGATACAGTGAACTCCTTTTAATTTGTACACAGATAATACAAAATACTCGGTAATTTGAACTAATGTTATTTTCCCATGAATTTCTTATTTATAATGTTAAATTTTTATCTATAATTCAAACCTTTGCAAAATTTTCTTTGTGGATTCGAAATCTGCAGTGAAAATTTTTTTTTTCAATTGTTAGGAGTCTATTCCCTCCCAATTTTTAGAAATTATGATTGAAGAATTAATAAGTATTTCAAGATGAGTATATAATGATTCAATATGTACCCTTTTGAGTTTTAATGTTAAAAATAACTTATTTTAAGCTATTGATGATATTAAAGATTGTTGTTAATGATGTAAATTTAGACCAACTAAAACATTTATCAGGAAATATTTTAAATGAATCTATAGGGAGATTATTCACTTACATAAATGTATGTAAATTATGTGTTTATGATGTATCAATTTATAATTTTAAAAACATTATTGGTAACTAAGTGTGTAGGTCATCATTAAAATTTACGAAAATTTTGAAGTAATTTTTTTTAAAATATTGTATTTAGTCTGATTAATGTTATATTTATTGTTATTATTATTTTTTTAATGAGCGCCTGTTTTTGAATTTTAATTTTTACCCTTCCCTTCTCAGTTCAAATTAAAAAAGGGTCTTACTGTAGATCATTTTATTTCATTTATTTATTTTACAATCATTTTCATATAAACAGTATATACCCATTGATTTTGTTTATTTTCAGATAATATCAGAGATATCTAATAACATTGTCTACAATTTGTTATCTGCAATTTTATCACTCTTTGAACTGCAATATTTGGGACCAATTACGGTAATTATTTATAAATAGCTATATTTATTGCTTATTTTTATTTATTTTTAAAATGAAAAATGTTAATATATTCAGAGTTCCTACAGGTCACGGAGAGCAGGGAAAAACTAAAATTGACAGGGAATTTTATTTTAACTCTAAAGTCAAGGAAAATTCCTATATTATAGTTTGAAAATAACTAGTTTTATTGACAGTAACAATAATCAGTTATTGAAATTCGAGTTTAAATGGTAACATTATTATGATTATTTGTAAATATTTCACATTTCGTTTTTAAATGGTAACATTATGATGATTATTTCTAAATATTTCACATTTTAGTCAAACTGGCATGTTTTTATCCTCATTCAATGATATTTTTTTGTTGACAAAATCTAATATTTGGTATTAAAAATAAAAAAGTATTCTAATGAAAAATTATGCATGGCATTGATAAAATATAGTCTGAATTTTCATTGAAATTTACCTAAAATGTTTGGAAAAGTCCTCGAATTTTTTTCTGAAATTGAGTGGGAGCCCTGATATTTTTCTCAAGAATAAACCAACTTCAAAACATAACTGAGCAGGCCAAAAAAATGAAAATAAATAAGAATAATTTTTATATTTCAGAAATTTACACCATATTCAACTAAAGAAATGTAATGATTTTTAACTGATCTTTGAAAAAAAAAAAAAAAAAGAAATTCAATTATACATCAAAATATCATAGAAACATGTTCTAAACTATTTTATGCTTTTACTATTTGTTTTGTTTAAACTATTTTATTTTTTATTTATTGTTTTAAAAGGATTCTGTTCTGAACATTAAATGAATAAGCTGCAAATTTCACGAATTTCATTAAACAGGAAGAAAAAAAAAAAAAGATGATGCACCAAGCAGCAGTATTTTCCCCCAACATTCTGCAAAACAAGTTCAGTTCTTAAAAGAATAGACTGCAGTAATTTAAAGTAGAATCTCTCCCCCTCCCCAGGTATTTACATGAACTTTTTTTGCAATATGCAGTCATAGCAAAGTTCATTGTTGGATCAATAGAGTGTGTCGAAGAACAGAGAGGAAAAGGGTGTCTGCAACACACAGGGTTGGAACAGCTTAAATTGCTCCATTTTTTCTAAAAATTGCACCAAACTATTCCAAAACTGTAATAATATTCATTGAGCAACAAAAAGCACAACTTTGGTGTCAAAACTGTGCTCAAAAATCAGTTTTGTTGCTCCAAAACAGCAAGCAATTTTACTTTTTCCCAAAAATGACGACTATCATGTTTAGTTAGGCGTGTTTTTTTTTTACATCAAATAGAGTGTGTTAAGTAGTTATTACTAAAATAACGAAATTCATTTGTCCAGTAATTCTGCTTAAGCATTATAATGGGTCAAATATGCCAAAGATCGTTGAGGGAATCTGAATAATAAGTTATGATATACCCTTTAGGACAGTTAATTCTCTGACATTGAAAAAAAATAGTGTGCCTATAAATGTAAAGCAAAATTATAACCAAACTTGAAATGCATATGAACAAAAGTCTTTTTCTTATAAATCTCTTTTCTATCTTTTTTAATTTTTTTCTATTGCTTAAATTTCATTGTTCCTTTTACTAAATACAGGGGTTTGATCAATCATTTTTAAGAGACTTAATTATCCAAAACTCTTCTTGTTTTGAAATTTTTGTTTTTTCTATCAATAAAGAAAAGAATTTTAAATGTGTACATTGATTGATGGATAAAGAGGTAGAGAATTCATATTTTAATTTTGCTTTTTGTAGGAAGGGACCTATAAATATGGAAATCCTGTGTCCTAAAACCCATAGTTTCCAAAGTATAGCAGAATCACTATTGTCATAATATAACATTGTATTAAAAACATTGAAATTGGAAAAGCCATGTGTGAAGCACCAACAAAAAATGTATAAATGACGAGAATTTACTTCAGAATAAGTGTAAATAAAACAAGTCCAGAAGTAATACCTTCTAATTCGACATATCATGTTGTAATAATATCATGTTTAAAATTTCAAATTTGGAGAAGCAAGTTGAAGAGGCCAAAAAAAAAAAAAATTCATCAATGGTTTGACAGCCCTGGGTGGATCTTGGCCTTCACGAAAAGTTTTTCCCATGCTAACCTTATTCTTACTAGGGTTTTTTAGTTTTTAAGACCAAAAGGTTTCAAAATGTAAAAATGTTACAAAACATTAACAGTTACAAAGGGATGACAAATTACAAAACATAAAATTACTGTGGAATCAGGCGCATCAAAAAGTGATTTTCGAATACATTGTTAAATAGGCGTTACTGAAATTCGAAGTTCCAGTGTCCTAATAACATTGTGGGTTGTATGTAGTTAAAAATATGAGAAACCAATGTAAAAAACGTTCCAAAAATGAAGTGGACTTATGATAGAATAGTTGTGAATCCAGCAGTTAAAACAGTGATTACAGAAATTCAAAATTTATGTATTGTAATGATACCATATTAAAGATATCGTAGTTTACAAAACCATGTAGAAATAAACAAAGAGAAAAAGCCAAACAAGGTTGTGTGTCCCACAATCCCTTTCTAAAATTATCTGTGCATAAATGATTTTATATATTATTAATATTGGTATGGTTTTATTATTAATGGTAGTAATTTTATTTAGTTTTAAATATTGGCATATCTTTAATTCATTTTCTATGTATGATTGTATTATTTTAAAGCATATTTTTACATATATAATAATAATATAGAAAAAAATGTTGCATTATTATGATTTTTTTCTGTTTAATTACTGATTTTTTAATGTAAAATGGTTTATTAAAACTTGGTATGAGAAAAAAGTATGAGTTAGTATTTATGGCACTCACTGTATAATGATCTTAAATATACAACATCCGTTTTTGCCCAGAACATGTGTTCCGTTATATTGAGTGAATTTTTAGTGCGAGTCTACTGTTTTTTTTTCCCTCTTTATATTGAGTGTCGACTGGGTTTTACATTACATACTTAAGACGAGCATGGTAATGTGCTATTTTTTATTTTAATTTTTTGTATTTTATAATGTATTATTTATAGTTTAATGATTGTATGTATAATTTGTTAATTTTATGTACATTAAAACATAATAATGTATTGTTATGTTTTAATGTAACTATTTACTCTTTCTTATTTAATGAGTAAGTATAATTCTTTTTTCATTTTTTTCAGCCTTTGTTTACTATTGCTAAAGAAACTTTGAAACACCCATTAGTTGCAAATGATTTTTGGAAAAAGGTAGTGTATAAGTTTGTTTTTTCACATTACAGTCACCAAACTAAATTTTCACCTCTAAATAAAAGCTTTTAATGCATAGTTAAAAACATTTAGAAAGAACTTTTTTATTAAATAAAAAACAAGATCAAAATATGTAACACCTATACTAAAGGTATCAGAATATAGCTAAGCTTTTCATAAGCATCTCTGTTCTGCCATTGAATGTGACGTTGTAAAGCAGTGTCGTGTTTGCTTAGAGGAACCAAAAGCCCAATATTTGCAGCGTAAGGTTGCCAGCCCATTTTTGAATTTTTTTTTGTTTATCCATCGCTAGTAATGCTGGTTCAAGACGATGCCGGATAGTTGGAAGACTCAAGGCAAGCCAATCATTGAGAAATGTGGTACCTGTTGTAAGGGCCACGGGGTTTTGAGAAATGGGGTATCTACTTTGTGGAAACAGTTCACAATGACCAGACTAACCATAAAAATGCAACAACATAGTCTCAAGACGTATATTTGATACATCTAGCCAAAAGACATAGGTCTGTGATAGTAACGACCTGCATAATGCAACTGGAACACCCATTTCACAGATAACAGTTGCTCAGAGATGAATGCAGGTGGCCTGTAATCTGCATCTCTTTGACTGTGAACCACAAAAAGAACAGTCTAGCATGGTGTGGAGAACCTTTGTCTCTGATCAACGATGATTAGGGACCGATTTTCTTCGGTGATGAATAACGATTGAGTCTGGTCAGCTGCTCAAGACATGCTCTCATCTAGGGAGAACCCGGGCGTTGATATCATCTCACTAACGTTGTTGAAAAGGACCACTGTGGTCAAGTTGGTAAGATTGTCTGGGCAGGCATACAGACCTTCATATGTTTGATCATGTTCAGGTCACCATTACAGGGATGAGATATGAGATTAAATGTGGTTGGATGTTTTAAAAAGTAATTACTGTTAAATATGCTGCTACTGGGCAACTTGATAATTAAAAACTATGTTATTTTCAATGAAAAATTCTTTAATTTATGCTTTTTTCTCTCATAAATTTTTTTTAAATTTATTTTTTTCTGTCATTTATATATATATATATATTTTTTTTTATGGAAAAGGGTGAGGATAGTGGAATTAGAGAGCTTTTCAATTATTATGCAGAAATGTTTCCTCTAGAATTTTGTCCCGTTCTTGAGCTTTGTGCATCTTTGAGTCTTGCTAACAAAGAAAGTTGCCTAAAGGTAAATTTTAAATCTAATTACTTCTAAAAATAAAAAATGTTTTTACATCTATTTGCTTCATTTTTGTTTTAATACATTTAGTATTTTAGATTAATCCAATATATCTAATTAAAGTGACATAAGATATAGTCTAGTTTAAATATTAAAATAAACACTTTATACGATGTCTGTAACAACATTTTTGAAGCACATAGTTTGAGTATTTACTGAAAAGCTGTCACTGTGTAAAAACTGCTGTTTTTCTTTAACGTTTTGATATTGTAATGTGTCATTTTTGCAATTTACTACAGTTTAATTTTAAAACTGAAATTTTCAGCTCAAACTTATTAAGAGCAAATTCTTTTAATCGATATATTTTTTTTTAATAATTTTTAAGACAGCTATTATAGTTTTACTTGTATTATATTTTTTGATAAGCGTCTATTTCTATAATTTTTATTTTTATTAAAGTGTGTCAATTGTTTTCCCTATTAATAGGGTAATATTAGAAATTAAGCTTTATACTGCTTAAATATCTGTAATTTGTCAAATTGTTTGGAATTTGTCGACTCATGCACGTTTAGAATAGTAAAATCTTTACTTTAGTTTCTATATTTACCTGTTCTTTCTTGTCTTTAAAAATAAGGAAGGCAATTTAATTTATTTGTGTAATAAGAAGTTGTGGATTTGACTGAAGTCTTAAAAATAAGTTTTCTTAAAATCAATTTTAAAACAATCAAGAGAAAACTATTTGCATGAAACTTTTAATATTTACAAAATATCTTTCAAATATTATAATTTTAAAAACTCAGATTTTTCCATTTTGTTTCTTATGTCAGGTTGTTGAACTTCTGAAATGCATTCCTGTTTATGCTGAGTATTTAGAGAATGTAGATGGACGAGATATTGCTGTAACGCAAGAACAAAATGTTTTACAACTAACCAGTAATCGAGTGCTCTATGGAGATAGTTAGTATGGTTTAGAGTGTTTTAATTTATATTATAGTACTGTGAAGCCTCTAGGACACGACTACTCTCTGTTCCACAGCAAAATGGTTGTTGGTGGAGGTGGGTCATTCTTAGAGGTTACCTTTATTGACTTCAAAATTCTTATCAAAGTTACATAATTTTCCTCAACTGATAACTTCTAAATAACTTCTTCTTTTTTAAAATTTAACTTTCAATTCTAAAAGTAAATCATTGATAGTATCATGTTTTGTGCTCTCTGGCTGCAACGGGAGCTTGTATCGTTAAAAAGCTCTCCAAGTAAGAGCCTTACACAAATTTGAATCTATTTTGATCTACTTATTTGTTTTGTTAAATTTTGTTTTCATATTTTTTTTTTTGTGTTTCCTTATTCAACTTTTTTTATATTTGATGCAGATGTTTGCCTGGTCGCGAGGAAAGGTTTTAATGGTCTGTCCTAAAGTTTTTCTTCAACACAAAGTCTATGGATAAAATTCTGTGCCTCCCAAACTTTGTCATAAATAGAGGTGGTCTTTCCTGGAGGTTTCACTGTATTCTAGATATTGTCTATCTGTTGTCCGACTATTAAGGCTCATTTGATTTGATTGAACTATGAGCTAAAAAAACAAATTATTTTAATATTTGAAGAAGAAAAAACAATCATCTAAAGTTTTAATAACAATGACTTTTGTAAAACCTGTTTGAAAAATTAATTTTTAAAATGTTCCTCCCATCTGAACTTACTGAAATTTTTAAATAAATTTTAAGATCTAAGAGTGGGATATCCCCTTACACCCACTCACCAAAATTCAGGAGGGTAACACAAGTGCTTTTGAAGTTGTAAGAGAGAAACACACACAAGCTCTTTATTTTTACATTTTATCATGACAAAAGGAATGAGAAGTATTTAAAATCAGCAAGCATATTCAATCAATGTTTGGTAGTTAACAGTGTTTCATACTGATGAAAACTGAAAGGATAAATATCAGTATTTGCTATAGAATTTCATTCATAAGATATTTTATTCTAAATCTCAACCGGAAAATAAAAGTTTTTTGTTTGTAAATTATATATAATTTATCAAAGACTGTTTTTATCACTATAAAATCCATGAACTAATGAAATTTTTTCATAAAATGTATTTCTTTCTTTTTTGTTCTCTATTTTTTAGACAATCTTGTAATACCAAAAGGAACTTATGGCCTGGTTACCAAAGATAAGGGTAATTTTTCTAATACATTTTGTTTTTGCACTTTTTCAAAAAAAATTTTTCCATCTAATTATTCTTGGATATTTTTGTTAAATATTATTGTCCTATTTTATTCTTTTAATTTATATTAGTTTATTTTAATAACTGTTCTTAATTGTATTATCTTCCACTATTTCAATTGCATTGCTTTTCATTCATGCTATTCTTTCATTTCTAATGCATATCAATAATTAGAGTGCTTTTTTATTTATATTATACACACTAACACATTAGTTGATTTTTCAAGAATTTGGTAATGTTTTAATCTGTATCAATCAAGTTTTTTGGATGCTCTTATAACACTGGAGTACTGAAGCAGTTGATTCTAAAAAAATTATTTTTTTGTTCTTTTGCTACAAATTGTACTTAATTTCACTTGTTAACACAAACTATGCTTTTTGATATATCCTCCTATCAGAGCCACCTTTCCATTTTAGCAACCGAAGTTTCATTTGCTGTTCCATTGACAGCAATGTTGTTTTACTGTCCATTAGAACGTCCACACTAAACCGTTATTCCAAAATATCCACTGAAATTACATCATCTGATTTAGAAAAAGTTTCAAAAATGTTATTTGAACCATTATTTCTTTTGATATTATTGCTACTGTGAATGACTAATACTGGTGGTTGTTTTCAATCGCATGGTGGCTTTGGTAAATGTCTGAACTATGTACTTAGTCTAGATAAGTGCCACTGCCCAGTATGATGTACATCAGTGTTTTTTTAGGTCAAGTCCCACTGTCTAGTTTGCATTTAACCGATACTTAGAACACTTACGCTTATCCTAATCTATTCTGAGCAGATGGTGAAATATCAAATAAATATAATAATATCAATAAATAAATTGATATCAAATCAGATATAACAAATATTTTAGACATTCACCAAGATGATGTGATTGTTGACATTCTCCGGTAAAAATCAACATTCTCTTGGTTTCAGTCATTCATGGTAACATTATCGTTTAATAAATGTAGAACACCTCGAATGAAGGAGTAAAATGACCCCCCCTAAATTCTAGGTTGTCTTAACTTATAGCCATTTTGAATCGATGTAACTTTCTTTTCAAAGGTTTGACGAATTTGTCGATCATACTTTTCACGTTTTAAAATCATATTTTCTCTTTTTTGTAAAATCTCAGTCCACTTGTGTGGTTTCTCTACTAGTTAAAATATGTGGTTTTTGCAGTTGTCTAGACATGTTTTTTACAGTTGTCTAGACATGTTTTTTACAGTTGTCTAGACGTGTTTTTTTTTTCTTATCAAAAACGGCAGTGACGAAGCAGTATATTATTTTAAATGTATTTTTCACTTATGAAATATTATTTTAAAGGATGCATTCTTGTATACATTAATATAGAAAACCAAAGTTGCGTTATTACCAACTTTTCTCTTAATTACATAACATTTTTAAACATTTCTTTGCTAAAATTAGTCAAGTATTTTTTTAGCTATGAGTTATTTATGTGCACTCACAATATGTCTTCTCACTATATATATTTGTTTTTCCAATATACAGTATACTCTTGATTTCTCAAAGTTGAAAGAACGCTAAATAAAAATTTGAGATGTGAGTTTTCAAGATAACAAGTTCAGAACTAAATATGTTCTAAAAAGTGTAAAATATATTTTAAAATATTACTCTTAAATATTGAGTCTTGAAACATAACAATAATGACATGAAATGTAATGACATTTGGCCATAAGTCTAAATACAACAAAAATCATTTTATTTTTAAAAGTAAGACAAAAATATTTATGCATTAAATAAAAAAGAATTGGTGTACAATAATTTTACATTCAGATTTTTTCAAAAAAATTTTGACATAAGGTTTTGATAAAAAAAAATAATAAAAAAAACTTTGACATAGGAATTCAAATCAACTGTAGGTGGATATATAATGTCAAGGGAGGAAATATTTTTTTGACATAGCAAGGTTTTTGAGATATCAAAGTTTGAAAATCCTGTATCTAAAAATTTTGTTTATATATTGGAACATAAATTTTGTTTATATATACAACGTTCATTTTTTTAACAAATTTTGAGATATTTCCAAAATGACAGAATCTGTCCAATTTTGTCGTATTCGCGTTATTACGTCACGTTTTGTTTGAACCTCAAAGGTCATTATTTCGAGCATCGACTGTATATTGGTTGTTAATATGTAGATTGATCACAGCCTTTCTTTATTATTCTTTTTGTTATTACTTTTGAAGATTAATTTTTTATGTTTATGATAGGTAAGGAAGGTTGTTCAGTTATTCAGTGGAAAGTTCTTCTGAATGGTTGGCAGATATGTTTAAGAGAGATATTCACACTGTTACAAGAAATATCATTCAGTTCAGGTGATGATTTATTTTAGCGACTATCATGCAAATATGATTTTTTCTTATATTATTCTCACAATAAGTTTTAATTTTCAGTGTCACCAGAAAGTATCATGAAAATGACAGCTGTTGCAAAACTTGTGGACAACATCCTTAAAATGGACATTCAGCTGAGCTACAATTTTACACATCTCATAAATATTCTGTTTTCATTTTTACAGAGGTGAGCTTTAATAACAATATAATTCCTGTTTGTTTAAATCCTAAATTGTTAAACTTAAACCAGGATATAGATTAGCTAATTTTAGATAGACTATGAGTTAAAATCATAACTAATTTGGATGTTTCCTTTATTTATCTCTAACAAATTAGCATAGCTTAAGGAAAAATGCTCTTATTTATTCTATTTTAATTTTTTTTTTTTTTTGAAAGTTATACATAAGTGACAAATTTTAATGTTTAAAAAATTGAATTCTCAAGAACTATTTGACTGATTTCATTCAAATTTTGTATTTTGCCACATTAAATTGCATCCTATAGTATGAGGCAAAAAAATTTACTATCAATAAATAATATAAATAATCATGAATATATTAATTGAGACGAAAAATTTTCAGTTTGCTTAAAAAGTTCTCAAGGTATGGTGAAATACGCAGAAAGTGTGAGTAACTTTGAAAGATTTAGGCTTTTCAGACTAACATTATTTCCTAGATAGCGGCTGCCGTCCATATTTGGAGGGTCAAGAATCAAAGTCTGTTTAAAGAAGGGCATGTTTATTGAGAGAAAATATGCTTTTGTGTATGATTTTAAGACATAGTCTGCACTAACTAATTTGCATACTTGAGGTCACCCCCTAAAATCATAGATTGAGTCTTAGTATGTGAAAATCCAATCATGCCTTTAATTCTTTAAACCCTTATGATTAAATCTTATCTAGTAAAGATCAGTTCACTAGATCAAAAAATATTCTTAGTGTTCCTTTGTGTGTGTGTGTGTGTTGTTTAACAAATTAAATACAATTTTTGAATTAGTGTAAGAGTCAAAATACATTTTAAAAAAACAAATCCATCACTAAGGCATTTGAATTTTAGCAAACAATTTTTATAAAAACCAAGGTTTATGAAATAAAAACCAAAGTGAATGAAAATTGCCATGTAGAACACCTTTGATCTGGAATATTGTTGATTATAATTATATTTTTTATTTTATTTATTTACGTTTTTTTTTCTTGAAAAGCTGAAATTTTCTCGAAATTTTATTCCTAAAATTAAATAGAAATCATTGTTTAAATAGATATTGCTATTCTAGATGTAAAATTTTGAGTCAGAGATTAAAGGATTTTTTCTGTAATTTTTTTAATTTCACTTATTTATATATTTTTTTATTTATATATATTTTTTTACTTATTTTTTTAATAGTAAAATTTCTTTCTTTATAGATGCATAAACACTCCATTTACACCTCTGGAATTTATATCAATTTGCATAAATATAGCTGCCTCATTATCAAAAGATGAAATATCAGATGTATGGCAACAGCTTTCTCAGATTCGCCTTCTTCCTTTTTTGTCTCATACACCCAAAAACACATTAGAATTGATTGGGTAAGTAAGTTAATAGTTTAAAAAAATTTTATCTTTGTTATCAATGCATCAAAGAAAAAAATGTGTATCATTTAACTACAGTACACTCTCGATTATCCGTGCGCGGATTATCCGGTTTGCGGTTTATCCATGCTCCTTTCGGAGTCACAAAATATTTTTTTAAAGAGAAACATTTTCAAGATTATGATGCATGTAAAATATATCTTGTCAAATCAGTCTCGCCATTTATTAACAGAATATGAATCTAATGTTTTTATTGATAATAATCGCTGCAATAGTGATTCATGAAGTTATAACACTACCAAATTTTTGAAATCAATATTCATTATTGGATGCAGTATATGGAATATCATGGTCAAAGGTAAAATCGTTATCACGATCGTGGAGAAAGATCACTTGATGAACAATCTTCTTCAGATATTGAAGAATACGATAACATTATTTTTGAACAAGGAAAATAAATCGAAGTTTTCTTGATGAGGAAAATTTGTTTCAAAGTGATGTATGTGAGCTTGACTTCCAGTATTTAACAGATGAGTAAATTTTTACTAACTGTGTTGTTAAATCAAATAGTGATGATGCAGAAGATGTAATAAATGAGGGAAATACAATTCCTGACTCTGCTGCTCTACAATCTGTGGAAACTTTATTAAATTGATTATATGGAAGAACGAGGATTTCAGGGTTCCCATGGTCCTTAAAAGTCCTTAAAAACTGCTTAGTTTTTATTTTGAAAATTAAGGGCCCTTAAAAGTACTTAAATTTGATTCACGGTCCTTAATTTCTAGCATCACTAGTTGGTTGGAACAATTTTTTTTTATCTTGGGAAAATATCCACAATTAAAAAGTACGTCTTTCGCCTAGAATGAGACCCTGCATTGAGGGTAGAATATTTTGAATGCGTGTGAGGGTAGGGGTTACAAACAAATGGAAGAAAGCACGTCCTTGTTGTTTTTTTTTCTTTTATTAATTTTTTCATTAAAATATTTCTTTCTGGATCACTCTGAAAGAAAAAAATTTAGTGTAAGGAGAGGGGAGCGTGATACTGCAGGTGGGTAGAGGTCTTGACTTATTTTTAGACAGTACTTAGAGGTACTTTATCAGCTGAAGACCTGCATTGACCTTCTACATCCATAGGGTTCGAGAAATTCATTCTTCTGATAGCACACGTGGTAGCTTTGATACTTCATTCAAATGTGAAATGTTAGAAATGCCAAGAAAGTGTGTTTTTAATAATTTATGGACACTTGATGAAAAATATAAGGAATGGATCAGCATCTAGTGATCGTCGCATGGCAAAGTGGATTTTTTTCATTGTATCAGTTTTTCTTCTGAAATTGAATTTTATAAATGACTCCATTTTTTTAATATTAGGGATATTACGAATGTTCGGCAAAGTATAATTTTAATCAGGAAAGTCATTTTCGTTGTTTTCTCATTGACACTTTTTTTTAAGGAGTGAAATGTTTGCTTTCTGTTTTCACTTTTGCTGGGTTTTTTTTATTTTATAGCGCGTCATTTTAACAGCGTTTCTGATATATTTTATCTCCACTTTTTCTTTTAAAATTATACAGATAATTAGATAACCAGTAAAATAGAAAATTGATTTTCTACGTTGCAAGTTTTGTCTTAAGAATTTAGGAAAATTTTCTGTTTCTCTTTTGCTTTTTTGATTAATTGTGTTTTTTTTATATTTATTTTGATAGCATATTTTAAAGAGCTTCTTTTTCGTCATTTTTTCTAAAACTCCGGCGATGGGAAGCACTTAAAGTGTAATTTTCAACGTTAAATTTTTCTTATAAAAATTGAGAACAATTTTTTGTTTTTATTTCGTTTGGTTTTCCCATTTCTTTTTTTTTTTTAAATGATGCGGCAATTTTAAAGAGCGTTACTCTTAGACATTTTTAAATCGATGTGTCGAGAATTATCGACTTAATGCACATATCGGCAGACCGATATAATTACTTTTATCTTAGGTGATGCATCAGGAATCTGATTTAAGACGCTCGTGGTTTAACGTGCGAGGATTCTTGCCTAATCGATGTATCGTGAATTATCGACGTAATGCACATATCATCAGGCCGATATAATTACTTTTATTTTAGGTGATGCGTCAGGAATCTGATTTAAGACACTCGCGATTTAACTTGCAAGGATTCTTGCCTGTGCTAACGCTATCAACGCGCTGACAAAGACTATTTTGATTTCGTCTCGCTGCGAAGATGTTGATTACATTTTTAGCTACGAAGATGATGTTCGTTTCGTGATATTGAATAACGACGAGTGAGGGTCAGCGTTGAAATATAGAACACGATGAATAGTTTCCTTATTATGCGCCGTTTTTGACCTTGGGATTTTATGTTTCTTGAAGATTATTTTCAGCGGGACTTATCTTGCTTTCGCTGTATGTTTTATTTCGACTTAATATAACGTTTCAAGTAAATTATTTTCAGTGAGACTTCTGCTACTTAGCGATCGTTGCGCATTATTTCGTCACTTTTTTTCTGTTTGGATTTAACGTTGTCAATTATTTTCAGCAGACCTACTGTTACTTGGCGATCGTTGCTCAATCGCAGTTATCTTAAATTTTCATATTCGTAAAATTTTGAACTTAATATATTACTGAAACGAAATCATGAATTAAAAAATAAAAGATTCTTTATTGATTTTTTTAAAAGTGATACAATTTAATATTTTATATATTTTGTATTTAAGTAATTTATATTTTGCCATAAAAAGTAATTTATTTTTAAAAATATATTTAATTCACGTTGCACCCCAGAGCCCAAGGTTAAGAAAACTAAGATGGGCATAGTAGGCCTTGGCCCTCTATGTGCTGTCGCGCCATTGAGTTTAGTTTTTTAAGTATAATAATTTGATTAGCTTTTAAACCAATAAATCTTCAGTCGCTTTTAGTTAAAAAAAAATTAACGAACAAAGCCTACATTTAATTAACTTGCTTTTATTTTTGAGGAAATTGAAACAGAGTTTGCGTTCTTTCTTTCTTTTTTTTTTTTTTTAAATTTGGTTGTTAGTTAAAATGACAAAATTTTTTTAAAACAAATAAAAAGTTAAGCAATGTTTTAACGCTTTTCAATAATTTAACAATAGTGCTCTTAAATATAGAATATCTATATTTTTTTAAAAATTCCTTCAATACATGTTCGTTTAATAATTTGTCAGATAGTGAGTATTATTTTTAAACATTTAAATCTTTAGTCTATTTCATTTTCAGAAAGGAAAATAATAATAAATAAATAAAAAAACTTACATTAAAACCATTTGACCATTAGTCAATACAACTTTATTATTTTAAATAAGTAATTAACAAAAGCCTAACAATGTTTCAAAAGCACATTTTTTTTTCAACAAATAATTTAAAAAATGTTTTATTTAAGTGGACATTTTCTTTTTTTTTTTTTAATTTGTAATGTATGTAAAATATTTTGTAACAGTTTTATTATTATTTTTAAAAAATCTAAATCGTTTTTAATTTTAAAAAAAATTAAAATAAAGCTTGTGTTTGTTTTTACTTTAAGGCAAGTCAATTCTTAAGACAGTCTTAAGTCAATCTATCTTTATTTTAATTGAAGAAATTAAGCAATGCTATTGATGTTATAGAATCAATTTTTTTTTAGAATTAGCATTTTCTTTTGTTATAAATTTATTTTTGATTGATTTAAAGATCTCTCATTGATAAATTTCAAACATATGTCAAATCGCGATGTCTGACTGACGATCTATCATGATATAAAATTTCTTACAATGCCCAGGCCTATTTTTACATAAACAATAAAAATTCTTGAGGATTTTTTTTTTTTAAAATGCTGTTTGATCACTGGGTAGGTGGCCGTTTTATTTGGCCAGATATTTGTCTATCCGACCATATCACTATTCATTATTCCCTATTTTATAATAAGTAATATATATATATATAAACCATATTTGCATCCAATTTTCATTACCTTTAATTTATTTGACAAATTATTGTTTTATAATTTCAGACAATGCTTTATTATGAACAAATTTTTTTTATCATCAATTATTTTAGTTTCTTTAATATCTATACAAGACACAATACTTTTTAATTGGATAAATTCTAATTCCATCTTTTTTTATGAATGATGTTTCTGATTCCACTATGTTTTGTTGTTTTTTCCCCTTCATTCACAATAAATTTTGTACTTAATGAATTATTTCATTTCATTTTCAATTTTTAGATATGGAATTTTTTCATTTTTATTTCAATTGATCATTACATCCTGCCTTGTCCTGTGTTTCAATATTTATGTTAGCACTTATTTTAACTATCATTTCTGTTTCTCAATTCTTAATTTTAATTAATAAGTTTTCCTTGTAGTTTATTTATTTCTTTTTTCCTGATTGTTAGGTACTGAATATATTCTGATTTTAATAATTAAATTTTTTATATTTTGTGATTTTAATAAATCTTTAGCTTATTATAATTAGGTTTTACTTGGTTTAAAATAATTGTCTTAACCTCAATAAACTTATATTTGTTAGTTTCTTTTTGTCTTGGTTCAGTATTAGTCACTCAAAATAATATTTTTATTAATTTAATGAATTTACCATCTTAATTTATATATTTCTATCTGCTTACACAATTTCTTTCTATTTTTAAAATAGAAAATTTTAATGTTTAATCTGAATTCTTTGAGTTTTTCTTTATATTCTTAAAAGCTATGTGAGGTGATTAAATGCAATTTAATATTAATTAAATACAGATTATTTGTATTAAACATTTCTTTTAGTTTTTTTTTTTTAAATTTTGTAAAGGATGACTGATTTGAAGAAAAGCTATTCCATTTTTTTAATCTATTATTATTAATCTATGATGTTTTATTTGATGATAAATAATCATTTTTAAGGTCCTTAATTTCTACAAAAAAAGTCCTTAATTTTTTTGATAACAGTCCTTAAAAGTGCTTAATTTTTGCTTTGATAAAAGAGTGGGAACCCTGGATTTGATTACGGTGACATTACCACGGTACGTAAAATATGTGTCGATATACGGCAAGAGATGAACAAACAGCAGAAGCAAAGACGCATTACACATTTTTCTAAGCAGTAAATGTTAAATTCCTAGTTTGATGTTATACAGCATGCAAATGTAAGTAATTTTTATATTTTTTGTACTGATGTTCATTTTTTCTTTAATAAAAAGGAGTTTTCGGATTATCCGTGTGACCCGTCCTGATGATTAACCCGGATAATCGAGAGTGCACTGTATTTTACATTCTTAACATTTAGTGTTTGTAAAGCAAATGTGTGGGCAACCACCAACCAAATTATCTTTAGTTCTACGAAAAATAACAATTTGTTGCTATTCTTAGAAATGTACTGCATAATTCAAATTAATGTGCTTTTTTTTCCCCTTAACCATTTATTCTGTTTTACAGCTTACTATTGAAATTAACATTTATTATTATCAAGGAAGTCAAAAGCTTTTGCATGCTATTACACTTGAGTGAATTTTTATAGTGCTGTTTTAACATTATATTGTGTTCTTAAAACAGCAAGTTTGCTAAAAGGACAATTCATCTGCTAATAGAAATTACTGTTATAATGGACTCTTACTGTACTATATTTATTAAAATTATTGATTTTTTCTCTACCAATAGTTCTTGTATGAATGTCAGCATTCTTGGTCAATTTATTGCTTCTAAGGAATGTGTTTCTGGAGAATATTCTGTCTGTCTCTCATTTTTGAATCTCATTTCAAATGTTTCTCAGGTAAACAAAATTTATTTATTATGTTGATATTTGTATGTACCAAAAACAGACATTTATTTAGCATTTAGTCTTATGTTTAACTTTTATATGTATGAAATGTGTATATGTACTTTTATATGAAGTTCTATAAACAGCGTTAAAATAATGTTTTTAGAAATGGTAGAAAAAGTATTTTACGAAATATAGACCAAAATTGACCGTTTTGAAAGACCGTTTGAAGAAAATTGACCGTGACAGAGCAACTTACTGCAACAAATGGTGATTAAAAAATCTGCCACTTGATTGCCTCTTTTTTCATGCACCCCATGTATATTTATTTATTTAAAAATATTATTTTATAATATTTTGAAAATTACTTTATTTCTTCTATTGGCATGACAGCCCTTTGTGTGCCCGAGCCTTGTTTTCCTGTTAGTATTCTTAAGATTTTAAAATCCTCTTCCAAACAGTCAAGAATCTGATCTTAGGCCTACCTCTAACTCTAGTTCCCATCGGTTTTTAATTAAAGATCTTAAATGTCAAGGAAGAAGAGTCCATTCGACAGGTGTTATCCGCAAGCTTTAAGTTACTTATTTCTATGTATTTGTTGACATCAACTTCCTTGAATAGCTTATATAATTCAAAATTATATCCTCTCCATAAGCCATCCATATTTATAGCACCAAAATTTTTTTCTCTAAAACAGCAAGGCAGGTCTGCTTGTGATTTAGTTAAAGTTAGTTAAGACAGGTCTAATGATTGTTTTATATAACATTATTTTTGTTCGTCTTTCAATTAATTTTGACTTAAGAAATGTTCTTAAGCCATGAAGGCATTGATTAGCTGCTATAATGCGTCTTTTTATTTCTGTCGTTTAAGGAATTAATGTTTGAACCGAGATCAGTGAAATTGTCAACAAGTTCGAATTTGGAATTTCCGGTTTCTAAAAATTTTTAATTTTCAGATGTTTTAATAATTGGCATGTTTTGGTTTTGTCATCGTTAACAGCTCGATGCATTTTTTCTGAAGCATTCTTAAGAGCAGTACCTGCTTCCAACAATGCTTTTTTTCTCCATGAAATTATTACCAAATTATCAGTATAAGCACTGTTATTTCTACCTTTCTTAGAATTTTTCATTTTAGAAATGAACCTTATAATGTTTATCATATTTTGAAAAATGCCTTACAATATGTTCAACTCCATAGCCTTGTAATTTTGAACCCTATCCAGAAGCCAAGGGAACTTCCAGATCAAGTATTGTGTGAAACTTGCTTCATGGAGAACTTTTTGATGGAACATTTCTTGCGTTACATGGAGAGGAAAAGCACAAAAACTTCCCACAGTTAGCCTGGCTGCAAGGGGACTCTAACTAATGATCTATCTACCACTGAGGATATTTTATATCAGTGCTGTGGTCGGTGCAAACTAAGTGCGGAATTCATATTGATCAGCCATCACTAGTATTGAAACCGAGTTCACCTCAATTGGGGGGCAAGCGCTCTATCCCCTGAGCCACCAACACTCAGAACATTGAGATTAAAAAGATAAATTATCTATTTCTCAACATTTATAGAATATTGAAGCACACTAAAATAAAAATGAAAAGGGCTCTCGAAAAAGAATCACTCCAAAGTTATAAGATTAAGGAGATAGATTTACTATTTGTATCAACTTTGTTGCAATTTATATAATATTTATATAGTTGTGTAAATTTTAAATAACAATTAGTTTTTTAATTTGAAATTGTTGAAACTTTATGAGTATTTTTTGTTATATATTTACTAATTATTAATCATTAAATATTTATCATGCTTCTTTCATAATTAATTTAATTTATTTGATTTAATATGTTTCTGTAAGCTTTAAATATGTTTATACATTCTTTTATTTGCAGACTCTAGCAAAAGAAGATGAAACATTCATTGCCTGTATTACGTATATACTAAGAGAAATTTTTTCGTCTTTCCATAAATGGTATTTTAGTAACTCTCAGCAAAGAATACTTATGGGTAAATGATTTGCATCACCTTTTTACAGTTTTAAATTGTCAGGAATTACCAGATTTTTCCACAATTTGAAATAAATAATAGAATAGTTTCCATTACTTATATTGTTTATTTCCACTATTATTCTTTTATTTTGTACCTCTATCTAAGCGTTACTTTATTTTCTTTAATGTAATGGTAATTTTGTGCATAATTTTATAAATATTATAAACCATTATAGAATTAAATAGTATATACACTATAAAATTGCACTAATTTGAATTTCGTAATTACTTACTGTATATATTTCTGTGTCAGTAAAACAAATTCAATAAAGCAAATGTTGTTTATGCAAAAACATATTTCATTGTTTTATCTTATAAAAAATAACATAATTACAGAGGCGGTAATTAAGAAATCTCTGATTTAGGTGACCATTTTCTTTGAAGGAAGAAAAAAAAAAGAATTAACTAGTCCTTAAACTGTTATGGCTATTTTCGTTTCTGCAAACTGTTTATTTTTTAAGATGAAGCATTATGTTTTTATTTGCAGGCATGATGTTTTTCCAACTTTTGTCAGAATTTCTGTTGCTCTTATAATCAGAATCTTAGTGTGTAAATATTAAAAATTGAAATGAAATTTTCCAGAGATAAAGTAATAAGGGAAATTAATGTTAAATGCCTGTTTTTTTCTTAATATTTTTAGGTTATTTTATTTTGTTCCTTTACTATTTTTTTTTTCTATTTAATCATGATTTACTATATATAAAGCTTAACAGTTTGTCGGACTGTCAATGAACACATATAGTAAAAAAAATAAAAATAAGTATCTAAATAATTTAAATGTTTTCTTTCAGTGTATAATAGTTTCATAAGTTTTTTTTATTTATTTTTGAGTTGATAGGTATTTTCTATTTTCATTTCTAATTTATTGTACTGTTGCATATTTATTTTTATTTCATGTTTTTCTTAATGTTTTTTATTTAATGTTGCATATTTCCAACAATTATTTATAACTGTTGGAAATAAAAATAAAACATCTGAAGTTGCTGTACTTCCATATCTATGCATGAAATTCTAATAAGTAATTTTTACAGGGCAAAAGTGCCTGAATCTACTACATAATTTGCTTTCTGTTGATGACAAGAGATCTAAAGAAATGTAAGTTTTTGTTTTTATAACTTTCTACATTTAATTTGTATTATTTCATGCTATAATTTTGAACGCATTTTTTCTTTTTAGTGAAAAATCGAGAGATTTAGCCATATTTGCTCTTCTTAATCTAGAAGCAGGCCAAACTCTTCTCAAAATTGTCTGTACAGGAGAAGAAGTGATTCAACAAACAATTTTAAAGCAAAATAGGTTTGTATTTTAATCATCTTAATTCTTATTTACCCTACTAATAGCCTATTACGTTACAAAATCCTGTGTTTGGGCGTCGATTTCCCCGAAGAGTCTATTTTCTGATTTTATTTTTTCTGAAGGAAATGGTTTTTTTTTCTTCAGTTGGAGTTGTAACTAAAAATTTAGTTATAAAGAATAAATAAAATTAGAGAGAAGTTGTGCAAATTTTTGTTTGACAAAATTTGTAAAAGAATTCATTAAAAGAATAATTAATTTATTAGTTATGGTTATGAAACATAGTTTTTTTATAAACAAAATTTGCCTGTTTTAGGATCTACAGAAAACTTATTACAACTGTACAAATATTAATATGTAAGGTACCAGTTCCCCTAAAATCAATTATCCTAATTATGCATCCCCTGCATTAATAATAGTTTGTCTTTTTTTGCTCTCTGAAATGGATAAATACCAAAAAACTAAAGACTGTCATTTAATACTTTTATCCACTTAATTCTCTAAAATTTAGTCTTGTCAAAATAAATATATTGTATATTTAAACTTACAATAGGCTTATAATCCTTATTGTCGCCCAAAATAAAGAGTGTTGCTCCCATACCTGCCATGTCTCCTGTTTTTTAACGAAGACTCCTCAACTTTACGACTCCCCTGTTTACCCGTATATTCTCAAATTTCTCTGTATTTGTTGTTGAAATTTAAAAAATGAAATTTGGGTGATAAAATATCCCCTGATGGCGAAAATACTTCTCTTCTCTCTCAACAGATAGTGCTATTGCCAGTGCTGCTGTATGTTGAGTGTTAATAGTTTAAGTACTTATGCATAATAGTTTAAAGAAATTTTCTTTAGATTAAGATTTATATGCATATTTTTTACTTTGTTAAATGTAAGTGCTTATATTATTTCCAATTTTTTATTTCTCTCTTTGACTTATTTGGTTATGCATGATGTATTACAACTTTACTCACAGCCTAAAAAATTTCGCTAGTAAAATCTCCGTTAATTTATTTTCCAGTGTTGTCAGGTTTGTGCTCCCGAATAAAGTAATCACCATATTCCAATACATTTAAGGATAATACTGCAATACCTGATACTGTGACTTCCGACTATGTAACTTATGCGATGTGCATTACATCGTTGCGAGTTTAAGTATACAACAATTATGCCATTTTTTTATGTATGGGTTCTTATTATGCCTAAATTAATTATAAAAAGTGTTTTTAATAAGTTATGCAACATGTATAGTAATTAAGAAGGATTTTCTTTCAGCAATTCTGGAGATCAAATTGCAACAATGATTCGTCTCTCTTTGTCAGTATTAAATCGTCTTCTGCAGATGCGAAATAAAAGTTCTTTTAATTCTAAGACTGAAGTTTCTCCACTGGTGTCTGTTCTGTTCTCCACTCCAGGTCACACAAACCAACCTCAAGTTGTTCTAATGGTGGCACACTATGTTTTTCAACGTTATAATCCACGTCTGGCTACTCTGGCAGTTCAACTGTTGAAAAGATTTGCTAAGGTAAGCTTTAGCTCTTATTCTACACTTCGTCATCTTTAACCTTTTAACTGTCATGCCTGAAATTATCTTGGGCACAAAACTGGTGTTTCAAAATGTCACACCCAAGTATGACTCAGGGTAATTTTTTTTTTAGTGCATCGTATTGTTATACTAAAATATATACCAGGAGAAGTTTATTGCGGCTTCATTTCTTTGTCAAATCCGAATCTATCTTCTAAAAAGTTTATTTAGATACAATTTAGAACAACAGATTGAAGCACTTTTTTTGGAAGTTTTAAAGGATAGAAGCTTATGTTCAAAGTGTAAGACATATTTTATTATTTTTTTGTTCCTAAATGGCATTCAGTTATTTGAAATGCTGCATAGGTGATTTATTTTTTTAGAAATTAATGTTCCACTAGAAGTGAACTTTACCACGCTGAGTAGCAGCCGCTTCAAGTGAATATGCAATGACTACAAAACCTTAAAACTTTATGCGTGTAATTCAAAATTTCAATTTTAAACTGCTAAGCATATTTTATTCTTTAATGAACATTTGATTTACGCATTAAAAATAATTAACAATTTATCTACCCAAATCATTAAAATAACTTGACAGTTAAAAGGTTAAACAGAATTAATTTTAGTATGTTTTTAACTATCCCCTTTAAAAGATTATTGTTTTTTTTTTTTAAGCTCTAAATTACTAACATCTCTAATTTTTCTTAAAAATTGTCTGAAAAAGAGTTAAAAAAATTTCTTATACTAGTTCAGTAACTTCATTCAATAAAGTTTTGGTTTCAAGGCCTTTGATACCTGCAAGTTATGCACCTCATTTTGTTGCAATTCCCCAAAATAATTTTTTGGTGTAAATTTTATTTTTTAGGAATTTCCAATGTCTTTGCTTGGCTGCTTTAGTTCTGAAGCAGAAGCAATACGGGACCATTTCCTAGCTCGTCTCAGTTCTCAATTTGAAGACATAAGATTAAAAGTATCTATTTTAGAATTCTTGACAGTGTGTGTTGCTCAGCAACCTGGCCTCATTGAAATGTTTATCAACATCAGAAGTAAAGAGAAGCCATCCAAGGTGATTTTTTTTTCTTCCATAGTATAAATCTTGCTATTTTCAATTTTTTATTTTAATGATCAGTTTAAGATTAAGTTGACTTAATAGTTATTGGTGGATTTTGTGTTGCAAAATTTTAAATGTGTTTTGTGAAAAGCTTTTAAGCCAATTTTCCCTGGTCCTTAAAATGTCAATTTTCCCTGATCTCCTGGCACCAATCATTATAAAATAATATATATATATATTTTATGTTGATTCATTTCAACTCAAGCGTTTTTCTTTTTGAAGCAAAAAACGTTTTTGGTATTTTAAGTTTTTTAAAAAAAATAACTACTTGATAAAAAGAAAATTTGTGAAGTTCCTGAGTTAAATTTTTAGATTATATATTTTATGTATTATTATTTTAGGTTATAATTTTTTTTATCGAATTATTTCTCTTGACTTATTCCAGTTAAACTAGGCTATAACCTTAACGCTTTACCATTTATAAAGAATTGCAATTATTGCATTTTATACATGTATATTTTGAAATAATTGTAAACGTGTTTGCCCTAAGCTTTGCTAATTTATATGAGATAGATATATCTATATAGATATATCACTTTAATCACTTTAAGTAAATCATAAAAAGGAGCACTTTCAGTCCATAAGTTAATGATTCTTTGTCATTTATTCTTCTTTATTATGTTCTCCATTTTCACTAAGCAAGTGCCCCCCCCCTCCTGCTAATTGCCCTTTGCTTTTTAACTTCAAATTGTATGGCTTTTGGATACAAGTTTCTAAGGTATTAATAGCTGCTGCTGATTCAGAAATAAAAAAGATAGGTAGTAAATATTTTATTTTCTTAACTTATTTAATGGTCTTATTTTCTTATCTTATTTTTAAGATAAGTAAATTATATGCAACTACAGTTACTTTTAAAG
Organism: Parasteatoda tepidariorum; assembly: GCF_982258835.1. Classification (NCBI taxonomy): domain Eukaryota; kingdom Metazoa; phylum Arthropoda; class Arachnida; order Araneae; family Theridiidae; genus Parasteatoda; species Parasteatoda tepidariorum. The sequence goes on along the minus strand of NC_141758.1, from coordinate 7,506,257 downwards.
AAATTTTTAGTCATGACTAGATGTTATAACTGCATTCCCTGCAACATTTGAGGTTTGTGTGGAAGATATTTCTGACTGGTAGAGTGGGAAATCTAAAGCAGAAATTTAATAGTAAATTGAAATTTAGTAAAACCTTTATCAGTGCATGGTCTGTAATTTATCTGACCTTTAATACATATGTTTAAATTTAATTATACATAGTGGTAAGAAAAATTATTTTAATTCTAATTTATTTAAATGTTATTACTTTACCTTTGCTACCACCAAGAAAAATATTTCTGAAACTTCGGAACTTTTATAATAGTTGGAGACTATGTAACTGTTAATAATGTAAGGTAATCTTAGCTATTTGGTTTGCGAGGCTAAAAATAAAGTAGTTTTACTAAATTTTTTCTTGTTTCTGTATAAGCTAGTCTTGGTTATACTTTCAGAAAGAATGGAAATCTTTATGCTATTTTAATGTAGCATATTTCTGGTTTTAAACTTTTTTTTTTTTTAGTATGTTATTTAATATAGTTTTATAAAATTCTTTTTTTCTCTCTTTCCTACAATTAAGGCTGAAGAAACTAAAAGCTGCTTAGATTGTGTGAAAAACATTCTGAAAGTTAAAATGAATGAGGTAAATTTTGCTATGTTTTATGATTTGTTGTTTTTATGATCTATTTTATTTGCATTTGCATTGGAAAACCTATTAGGAAAGTGTAAAGTAATAATTAAGTGAATTTGAAAAAAATTACCCTTAGACTCTAGATGTGTTAAAATGTCCTATTCTGTTAATGTCTTAAAATTGTGAACTGTGTAAAAATATTTTATCTAACGTAACTCGATTAAACAGTCTTTAGTTATTTAGACTTATTTTGATTACCTCTGAAGTAGTTTTTATTCAAAAAAAATTTTAATCCCTCAAAAGAATCAAGTATCAAATTACGCTTTTAAATACCAAAAGTTAAAATTATTTATAATAGCTAATAGGCTGATATTTTCAAATGAGGAGAGGGTTTATTTTGTGCTAAGTATTGATAATACGAATACAAAAATGGATATAATATAGTTTTGGTTCTATAAACAAGAACATTCCTCTGTGGATTCTTATTTATATAACTGAAACTATAGCCTGTTTATTTCTGTTCCTTTATTTTCCCTTTATTCTCGTTGTTTTGCTTGACCATTTATCAGAGTTTGCTTTTTAGAGGTTAGGTATAATGTAAATACTTTGCAAAGTGATATAGGACAATTCTCTTGCAGCTATCGTTATTTTGGAATGATTGTTGAAGTAGATTCAACTGTACTTGTGCAAAATAGAAAAAAGAGGTTTGGGATTTCTTAGAATGCGGAAAGCCATGCACAGGGTTACATTAATATCACTTATAATTTCTCATTGAAAAAAAGAAAAAAAAGCTCTATTACTTTGCTTTAATTGATCTCATTGTATATTTATATTGTTTGTGCTGTGCAATACTGTGGAAATACTATCCATTTCTTCTTTATAAAAGATATTCTGTTAGTAGAATTAGCCGTTTATTGGAATTCTGGTATAAATTACACTTGCAATCACATTACAATCACATTAAGCAGTGGGGACACCGTATAAATAAAGAATGCAGTCTACCCTTAATATCACAAACTCTAAGAAAGATACTGTGATGACATTTTGGATATCACATTTTGTGTAGACTAATCAAATATTTAATTTTTAATGATTTAACCTAAATAATGACTGTAGCAACACTTTAAAAGTTATGGATTAAGTTCTGTAATCAGTTTGCAATTGTAAAAGAAGAGGAGTTTTATTATACATATATATAACGTCGTTGCCGAGTGGAATGATTAAAGCAGATCTTAGGCAGGAAAGGAGGGTACAAAATTTATTTATTAATTATTAGACAGAGAGCAGTCATAAAAGTGAACACTAAAAGTTGTCCTTCTCGATTATATGTTAAGGAAAATCTTGCAAAGTAAATCCGTAAAATGTTTCGATTTAGGAAAAGAGAGAAATCTTAGTAAATGTAATTGGTTTATCAAATAGGTCGAGCGATTCCCACAGAGAGCAAAGGGAAAAATATCTTGCTTTTAATATAGTATCTAATAGTTGAGCCAAAACTAGATTTAAGGACAGGATGTGAATTTAAAAGTGCAAGAAAGTGTTTCAAATAGAATAATAAAATTAAAGATTTACGGAAAAGAGCTAACATAAAAAGATTAATTGAAGCTTTTTATGTTACATATATATAGCACGATAAGGTTAAAAAGAGGAAAACGAAAAAAATGTAAAATATTAATAAGTTTTATTTTACTGCGCATAACCTGCACGTTTATAACTCATAAGTTGAAAATATGAGGAAAACATGGAAAATAATAAAGATTAATGAAAAAGAGAAGAAGAAAAATATTTTTTTTTTAAATTTTTAAAAACGAAGAAAAATATTAAAAAGACAGAAAACAAAATAATGAAGAGATGTAATCTCTTCATCAGCTCACACTATTATATCAGCAAAAAAGAGTGTTTACTGATGATTGAGTAAGCACTCTTCTTTGCAGATATAATCGTGTGGGCTGATGAAAAGATTATATCTTTTATTTTCTGGTTTTTTTAAAAAAATTCATCTCTTTTTTTTTTAATCAGTTGTTTGTTATTTTTTTCATTATTATTCCCCCCCCCCTCTTTTGCATATGTCTGTAATTTTCCTTTGTTTTATCTTCAGTTTGAACTTTTATATATATATATATATATATATATATATATATATATATATATATATATATATATACATACAGTCAGACCTCGATAAAAGGTCACCCTAAGGGGCATCGCAAAAGTGACCTTATGAGCTGGGTGACCTTTTAACCGATTCATTAGTAGTTCATAACTAAGCACGTAAATAGTACACATTATGAATTTTTAAAAATGGTAATACAAACGAAAACGATCAGCCGTAAATTAAATTTTTAAGTCAATAAATTTTAACAAAATTAGTAAAGAATTAAAAAAATTTGGATTTTAAAATTTTTTTTTTATTTAAAATAAAGTTGTTTACAAATTTCCTCAAAGTGTACATACATACATTACATATTACCTTATTTAAAATAATCGTTCATGCAGGTCTGTCTCGTACTTGGTTTCATTTTTCAAACAATGTTTTCTAGATTTTGTAACTTATCAAAATGTTTCTCAGGTCACTCATGGTTTGTAAAAAATTTCGTACGACATTTATTGCATTGAAGGCAATAAATGTCATAACACTGTAGCTTTGGGTTACAGCTACAGTGTGAAGATCACTGTCATTGTCCACAACTTGTGAAACAATTTCAGAAATTGTAGCTTCAGAAGTGGTGACAATTTCCTCATCAATCGAACCATATTCAGCCTCCCCTTCAATGGCATGGCCACGATTTTTCAAATCTTCCATCAGAACAGATAGAGGAATATCGTCCTCTTCGGTTTTGTCATCCACGATATTCAGAGAAATCACAAAACCAGCAGGACAAAAACAATTTGCTAAGCATAAGGTGGACACCATGTTACGCCTCAGATAAAAATGACCTTAAAGGCGATAACGATTTTTAAAGCTTGACCATATATCCGATAATCTGTAACAAAGAATTCCTGTTCAGTAATCCGGGACTTTGGAAAAGTGACCTTATATGCGGATGACCTTAGATCTTGGTCTGACTGTATATATATAAATACAGTAGGGAACCGATTATCCGGAACGATCGGGACCATCGCTATTCCAGATAACTGATTTTTCCGGTTTTCTGAATCGCTACAAAAAGCCGTTTTTTTTATCGTCAAACCGAACTAAAAAAAAATATTAGGAAATAATCTTAAAAAGAAGAAAAAACGATGAAGTAATACAGTAGTGATTATTTCTAAAATGATGGTATGGTAAACATCTTTCAAAAAAGAAAGAAAAATCCTAAAATCTTATGAGGAAAAAAAAAAAAAATTTTAAAAAATCGCGGGAAAATGTATTGAACTTTGTTCCGGTTTTTTGGTTTTCCGGTTTTCTGATTTCCGGATAACGGGTTCTGTACTGTATAAGTTAAAAATATAGAGAAAACATGGAATAGTAAAGGTTTATGAAAAGAGAAGAAGAAAAAATCAATAAATTTTTTTAAGTGTTCTACACACTATTGTATTAATATATTTTGCTTTGGCTATATATACAATATTAGAAAGCACTCCTTTTTGCGGATATAATAGTGTGAGCTGATGAAGAGATTACATCTCTTCATTATTTTGCTTTCTGTCTTTTTAATATTTTTCTATCGAGGTCTGACTATATATATATATATATATATATGCAAGTTAGAAGTTTAATTTTGCTTACACAAATCTGTTAGTGCACTATTTTTTTCCTTTGCACTGGTTCCAAGAGATGTGTTATAACCTAGTTTTTGAGAAGTTTTTTGGCAGAATCACAAGTCCTTTTATGGAAAGTTATTTTTATTAGTTTTTTGTTAGCTAAACTTGTTTTCTCTTATAACGTTAAAATAAGATGTAAATGAAATATTAAATGGTGCCTCTGTCTCTACAACAGTGTTGTGGTGACACAGTCACTAAGCCAAATTATTTTATCTCCCAAAGTTATTTGAAATAGGCTTGTTCTACTGCATCTCCTTATTATTATTTTTCATTTTCTAGCCTAATGATTTCCCACCTGACCTACTCTGTGCTGCAGTTGAATTTATCCATGCATTGTGGGCTGGTCATCAAGCATTGGCCATGGAAGCATTAAAAGAAGAGTAATACTTTCCTTTTTTTACCTTTATTACTATCTCGAAATTTTTTTTTTTTTTAAGTGACCCAAAAATGAAACATTTAAAACTTTGATAATTTTTAACCACGAAAGTCATTCTTCAGTCCTGCAAACTGAAATCAGACTTGAGAAAGAAAAACCACTGAACTGAATTCCATTAAATAATGCCTCTTCTGCATTTTGTAAACATGAAATGTTTATTTGACTGCAATCACAAAAAAGTTTAAAAAGTAATAACAAGACGTTATCACAAATTCTCATTCGTTATCACAAATTCTATAAATCATTCAATGGATGCATATTCAGCTCTTAGTTAAAAAAGTTTTAAAGTAAAGAAGACAAGATGCAACAGCTTCAATAAACCAAGCTGCAATAGCCAAATTATATTCTTTGGAAAAGTTGCCATATGTGTTAAAAATTTAAACTCTAAGTTACTGTTTTTATATAGTTATGTAAAGAATGAAAAAGTATTCCGACTTTTTTAAGTGTTAAAAAATCAGTATTTCACAAAATGTTTTTAAAAGTTCTGTTTCTCTTAATGAAATAATTAATTATATTGCATTTAAATTACCACGAAATGAATTATAGTAATTAAGGAAATAGCTGTCATAAAAGTGTGGCATTTGCTCTAAAATAGAAATTTCGGATTTTTGTAAAAATTTATTTTTGGAATTCCTTATTTGGTATAAAATTCCTTATTTTGGTTTTCAATTACATACAGTAGAACCACACTCATTCATTTTTCATGAGACTCATTCATTGCATATAACAAATACAGGGAAATGACAAATAGGGGTCAAAAAAAAATGTCAAATAATGACGTAATGAAATATGAATAGAACTTTAGTAATAGATACTTTTAATTAAAAGTATGTGCGCTTACTACAAAAATATTTATGATGCAAAAGAAAGATGAATAAACTTTTTTTATAACTTATTCATTATTCGCCCTTTTTTCTTTCCATAGCAAGCAAATTTTCAACATTTGTAACAGGATACTGTTTGTTTTTTGTAGTTCATGGAAAAAAAAGATCTTCATACTTTTAAAAAAAATCGGTATAATAATCTTAAAATATTATAGTATAAAACAAATCCATCTGATATAGAAAGAAAAAATATTGTTCAAAAAGTTCTTTATTGTTTTAAAAATGCCTTGTGTCCATGTTGATACTGTTGTGTCTCCATTTCAGCTTCTTTAACCATTTCTATAACTGACTACGCACCATATTTTCTTTAACTTATACATGAGCATTAAAAGTCTTGGAAACAGTTTCCTCAAATTCTCATTTTCCTCATCATTAGCATCATGAGTTATTGTTTATCTCCTCAAAAGGATGTTACTTCAATATTTTTTCAAATGCATCTTTGCACCATAGATGTGGGAAGTTTTAAAAACGATTTAAACTGGTAACATTAACATTACAAGAATATCATTTGTGATGAGATGGTACTGTAACAATAATATAATACCAGCAAGAAAACGAAAAATGCAGGAGCGATAGATCAAAGTTGCACTGCAATAAACTGAGCAGTGCTCTTGTAGAAAGTGGTCTCTGCACTTTTGTTCGTAGAAATCAAAATCGCAAAATTGTGAAGATACAACATTTTTACATGTCTATTGTAGTGAGACTAGAAAATCTAAAATTCTTCTAGTCAGTGATAAGAATTACAAATTCTACTATTGTCATTGCAAATAATGATAATAGTAGAAATGTAATATTAAAATGTTCTCTGTAATAAAACTTAAAGGTTCTCTTATTAGAATTGTTGTTTTTTCTTAACGTTAAAGCAGTGGTTCTTAACCTTTTTTAAGCCGCGACCCAAATTTGAGAAATATGTTCATGTCGCAACCCAAAAAAAAGTCACAATTTTTTCATTGCTTTATTTTAGGTCGTATTTTTAAAAAATCTTCAATCCTACGATGATGATTTTTTTTAACTTACAAATTTTTTATTAATTTTTTTAATAATAAAGATAAACCAAAGTACTTTTCGATCTAAGGAAAATTTAATTAATAATCGAGTGTTTTTAATAATTTTTATTGACCAAATTAAAATATATTTATAACTTTTTGAAAATAATTGGCATTTTAACTTATTCCTTAAAAAAAAGAAATATCAATACATATGTTAAGTTTTTTAAATTTTAAATACAAGTCATACAGTTTTAATGAGAACCTTGTGCTTGAATACATTTAGAAAGATCTTCAAACCTCGGTTGAATGCTTGTCAAGGAGCACCTTATATCTATTTCAGGATTTAACTAGTTCCGGTAATTGTTTTTGATTACACACCGAGCCGAAAAACCAGCTTCACACACATATGTTGTTGAAAAGGGCAATAATACTTTTAGGGCTTCTTTAACAATTATTGACTTTTCGGTTTTTAATTTTAACCAGAAAGCACATAAAGATTCAATGTTTTTGTAGAAATTGTATTGAAGTGCTTGGTCACTTTGTATTTCTATTAATTGTTCTTGAAATTGATTAATATTAACAAATTCCTCATGCAAATCACTTACATCAAAATTAAATGGTATTCGAACCCAATTATATTTGAAAACATCGTCTGCAGGGAAATATAGATCTAAGTCTGCTATTAGTTTTTCTAAATGATTAATACTAATTTTCTGTATTTCAAAATCTGTGATATCAATATTATTGTCCTCAACAAGTAAATTAAGAGTCGGAAATGAAGCAAGTGTCTTTACTTCAACCTTATTTCTCCATAATTTGAGTTTATTTTTAAAACATGTAATTTTTTCAGTTAATTCAATAATAGTATGATTACGTCCTTGCATAGACGTATTTAGATTATTTATTTCAAATAAAATATCTGACAAATAAGCAACTTGAGTAATCCACTTCAACTCGGAGAATTTAGATGCTAATGGGTGTTTTGTTTCTCTCAAAAATAATTCGACTTCTGTCCGTAATGATAGTACTCTTTGAACAACTTTGCCCCGGGACAGCCATCTAACTTCAGAATAATATAATAAATGTTCGTATTCTGCACCAGATTCGAAACACAGCTCGCGGAAAATTCTACAGTCACGAGCTCTTGATTTGATAAAATTGACTACCGCAACAATTTCATCCAAAACGATACATAATTCGGGTGATAATTTTTTTGAAGCAAGATTTTGTCTATGTAACAAACAATGAATCGATATAATTTGTGGATTCATTTGTTTTGCTCTTGTCGAAAATCCCTTTTGAGATGCTGTCATGGCAGCTGCACCGTCCGTGCAAATACTGAAACACTGATTCCAATTTAATCCTTCATCTTTAAAAAACGAATCGACTATAAGAAAAATATCTTCACCTCTAGTTGTTGTTGACATTGGTTTGCAAAATAAAATGTCCTCCAGTATATCTGTTAAACCTGGATACAGCACGCAAACCATGAGTTGAACATCTTTACTTACATCTGTCGTTTCATCCAGTTGAATACTAAATAAACCAGCAATTTTTATAGCAGAAATAAGTTGATTCTTAATATCAAATGACATATCATTAATTCGTAAGCGAATTGTATCATTTGATAATGGTATCTTTTGTAATTTCTTTGAACTTTTATCTCCGCACATGATACGTGCCATGCCAATGGCAGCAGGTTTTATAAGTTTTTCAGCAATATTATTGGGTTTCTTTTGTCTTGCAATATGCCAAGCCACATGAAAAGAAGCAAGTGTAGCTTGTTTGGCAGAATTTATAAAACCACTACTACTTGGTGCATCCAAACGATGTCTTTTTAAATGGGCTTCTTTTCTTTCGAAAAAAGTACGATCTTTTCCCTCAAAGGAAAAATTTTTATGTTTTGCATCAAAATGTCTTTTAAGTTTGTTCGGTTTCATCGATTCATTAATTAATATTTCACTGCACAACACGCATTGCGGCTTGTTTACTCCTCGATCATAAATGCAAGTAAAACCTAATTCTAAAAATGCTTCCTTGCATTCACTTTTTGCCATTATTAGGGTGATTACAATTTTACAATAAGCACTGCAGCTTGATCACTCCACTATTAACAATAAGACAAAATTTGTTTCTAAAATGCGCTTCGCAATGGCAATAAGACACGCCCCTTTTCGGCTGACAGCTCTTCAGCAGCTCTTAGAGAGGGCCCTTATGTTAATTCTTTTTTACTTTTTTATTTTCTTTTTTATTTTAAACATTAACTAATAAGTATCTTTTATTCTTATATTAATTTTGCACCTTGATATGCTAAACTAATTTTGAGTCGTGTGCCATTTTTAATTATTATGAACGAGGATTAAGGGTATGGAATTACCCAGGTACCTCATTAAGCCTAGGCTGAGTAAGCCACAATGACTTCTTCTAGGAGGTGTTGGTATTACTTATTATTTGGTGCATTACTAAATTTTTTGGTTTGACTCAGCGTGACCCAAGAAATATGTTTCGCGACCCATAGGTTAAGAACCACTGCGTTAAAGCACCATATAATCGATATGAGACAAAATTCTTAATATGATTCTAAATTATCCATTTTCCTACAGGCCCCACAAAATGTTTCGGTTAGGACCTCTCAAAGTCTCTTCTCTGCTTTTATATTTTCTCACCTTAATTTTAGTGAAAGATCATATTTTTATTGATTTTATTATAAAAACTACTTGCATCATAATTTTTTTTAACAGTAAGCAATTTTGGAATTTGACATGCAATTCAATTCTGAACATTCGCTACTCTTGGAATTAATTCCTACATTATTATTATTATTTACATTATCACTAGTATTCATTATTATTATTATTTACTTTATTTTTTAAGTTCATGTTTTTAATAAAAAACTGTATTTATTGTTTTTTCTTAACAGTCAGCAGTTTTGGAATTTGATCTGCAATTCAATTCTGAACAATCGCTACTCTTGGAATTAATTCCTACATTATTATTTACTTTATTTTTTAAGTTCATGTTTTTATTAAAAAACTGTATTTATTATTTTTTCTTAACAGTCAGCAATTTTGGAATTTGACCTGCAATTCAATTCTGAACAATTGCTACCCTTGGAATTAATTCCTTATTATTATTTACATTATCATTAATATTTTTTATTATTATTATTTGCTTTATTTTTTAAGTTCATGTTTTTATTAAAAAACTGTATTTTTTCTTAACAGTCAGCAATTTTGGAATTTGACCTGCAATTCAATTCTAAACAGTGAATCACTTCTGGATGCTCCTGGAATTAATGCCTACATCATCCGAACTCTTGCTCTGGAAATATTTTATAGTGGGCGGTAAGTTTTTTTTTTACACTCTTAGTTATAAGATTTTAATCAATATTTTAATTTTATCTTTATGCCTAATTGTATTTTTATCCCATTTCAATTTAATTTTGATTTTTGAAACTGCTTGGTGTCACCCCTTAACCTGGAAATAATTAATACAATAAAGATGTTGAGGTTTTACTAATTAAAATAAGAGTAGAACCTTGCTAAACTGACTGTGATTATTTTCTGTTCAGATAACCCAAAAATTCTGTTTATAATTGATGTTGTTTTTATGTTAAATGTTCTCTGTTTTAGCATTATATTTGTTTTAAATTTATATTAGGAATAACTTACACCAACTTGTTCAAAATGTTTTGAAAAGTATTCAAGAAAAGAAATTATTGCTGAAATGGGCTGAGGTAAGAAAATGTATTTATACTTTATTGCTAATGGGCAGGCCGATATTGTATTGTGTTTTAGTTTTACATTTTGATGCCATCCAATTTAAAATAACCAGAAAAATAAAAGAAATTAGTTCATACGTTTAAAATAGAATAATATTAATGAAAAATTATAGCCTTTCGTTAAAATTGAATTTTTAACAATGTTAAATAATTTATTTCAATGGGATACCTACAAATGAGGTAGTGTGGATATCTCGATCCTGATTGGTTGTTGAAACGTGGCATTTATTTACGTTAGCAACTGTTCTTTCCGTTCTATTTCGAGTAAACCAAGCCCGTCAAGTATCAATTCTTTTAAGTGACACATTCTAAATTCTTTCACATATATTTCAATTCTGCCACTCTATATTTACCAAAAGGCCGACACAAAGCTATGTAGAACATAAATAAATTTATTATGCATCAAAGTTGCCAGGTACACAAAACTAAAATATATCATGGTTGCAATATTTTAAGTTAGGTAAAAGAAGTAGACTGGAACGAATTATATTTCAACAAATTTGGTGTGCTATACGACTCTGTATTTAATGAACTTGACGTTGATTAACAGTTTAAGTTATGTAGAGAAACTTAGCTCAACTTTAATACTCCATATTGCTGATGACGTCATAGGTCACATGGGTATGGAGGTGTGGGTATGGGAGGTCTTCTTGGAATGCAAGTACTCAAATGATTAAGACCAGACCGACACAAAAGTAGCCTTGTGCAAAAAATATTGTAATTTTAAACTGAAATTGGTAAACTTTGAAATCAGTTTCTTGTGTTGATGTAATAATTAATATTAAGAGGATGTTTATTTAAATGCTTTCAGAACATTCACTGCCATCCGCACAGTGACCCAGCTGAAGAAACTTCAATGGAACTTGATTTATTTGCTCCTCCTTCTTCACTGGATTCATTTTCTCTTTTGACTGCTTGGAGAGACTTTCTTTTAGTGACTGTTGTAGTAAGTTATTCATCTGTTTTTTTTTTTCTTCTTGTAAAAAGAACAAGTTAACTTATAAGTGAACTATTATTAAATGTGAATCCATGCAGGGGTCAAAATCTCATTATAAATCCTACAAGGTCCGGCTATTAATTTCCAGGACTCATAGAATAACTCAGAAGAAAATAAAATTAAACGCATAGCCATTTAATATTATTCGAAGTAATCCCCATCAGCCGTAATGCACGTCTGTGCTCGGCTGTACAAATTTCGGAAAGAAGTTTTAAAGTCCTCTTTCGAAATGCTCTTTAATAGTGACATTACAGTCTTCTTGATGGCCTCGACATCTTGAAATCTTGTCCCCTTCAGCGAATTTTTCAGCTTAGGAAACAGTCTGCTGGTGCTAGGTCTGGAGAGTATGGTGGATGCTGCATCTTAACGACACCATGTTGGGTTAAGAATAGCCTCACAGGCAGCGCAATGTGTGGAAGCGAACTTTTTCAATTGCTTCGGGCGTGCGTAACGACTGCGGCCAACCTGTGTGTGGATCATCTTCCACGCTTTCGCGCAGTCCCGAAAGCTTTTAAACCATTCAAAAGTTCTTGAGCGACATAATGCTTCCTCGCCGTAAACTTGTTTTAACAATTTGTAGGTTTCCGCAGCTGTCTTGCCCAATTTGAAGCAACATTTAATGTTTATTCTTGCTCCGTTTTCACTTCGACAACAGGAATTTAAGAGCTACGTTTTAATGCGCCTTTCTACGAGAACCACTTACTTCAGTATGGTGCCGATTGCACTGCACATGCGCAAGAAAGCACTCTTCAATATTGTTGGGGAAAATGTAAACAAATAGAAATGTAAACAGTATTTTCCTCTTGGCTGTGTCACTTCCTGTGGGAAGTTGGGTCACTTCCTAGGGGAAGTTGGGTCACTTCCTGTTATCTCAGCTAGAAGGAAGTGGGTGTTTCTGTTTTTAGTTAGTTATATCTTTGCTTTGGTTAGAGGATGTTTCTTCTCTTATGTTATGTTTAGAAAGAGCTATGTGATGTTAAAGAGTTATGTTTAGTTTATTTGAATGTAGTTTTTCTTACTTTATATTTAAAGATTTATATTCAATAAATATAGTTGTACCTTTTCCATGAAGTGAATTTTTGAGTAGTAATAGATGTCTTCAATATATTATACTTAGTAAGCTGGCTCCTATTTTTCAACATTGGTTATGGGCCAGGACATTTTAGAAGGGGGCCGTGAACAATTTGTATTGATATTTAGAAATATATTCTGAAGAACTTTTATAGAGAATGGCTTTGCTACCAGAAGGCTTTAACTTATTAAGTTATGATAATTGGGACAGGTGGAAAACAGACATTAAAATTTTGTTATTAGATAAAGGCTGCTGGAAATTTATTGATGGAAAAGAAGAAGAGTTGGAAGATTCAGCTACAAGAAGAGAAAAACAGGAATTTGAATTGAGAAGAGATAGATCATTTTCTACATTGTATTATGCAATTCAGCCAGAATTCAGACCGCTTATTCAAGATTGTTTAGATGGTAAAAAGGCTTGGGAGAAATTGGTTCAGCATTTTGAGCCAAAAACAAGAGCCAGACTCATTCAGTTACTTGATGAGTTTTTTAGCATTAAGTATCAAGCTAATGAAAGTATAGGCCTTTTTATTGCTAGACTTAAAACAGCAGTGAAGAAGCTTAGTGAAGCAGGTCATGAATTAAGTCAGTTGTTTCAAGGCTTCCAAGCAATAAGGCATCTACCACCTGAGTTCTCCGGTATAGTTCAGTTAATTTATCGTTGGAAGGATGAAGATTTTACGATTGATAAAATTGCCGAAGAACTGATAAGAGAAGAAAGCAGACTTACACAAGTGAAAGCTGATATTCGTCCAGAGGTTAGTGCGTTTAACATTTCTTCTATAAGTAAAGATGAAGAAAGATATGGAGACAGAAAAAAATCTCAAAGTAAATTTGTAGAAACTAATAGAAAAGTCATTGGTCCATGTCATCACTGCCACAAGTATGGACATTTAGTTGCAAATTGTAGAGATAGATATGCCAGAAATGTAAAGTCAAAGTGGGGTAAACAGAAAAGGAATTTCAATGATCAGTCAGCTGCTTTAGTTGAGACTTATTCAACACACTCTGTGGAAGTTGGTGAAACCATGATTGAAAATGATGATAAAATATGGGTTTTGGATTCCGCTGCAACTACACATTTCTGTAAAAATAAAATTTTAATGTCAAGTTATGAAGAAACAAATAATGTAAGCATGGCTTTGGCTGTTGGGGATACTTCTAGTAAGGTACTAGGAAAAGGAACTGTTGAATTTTCAGTTAAAGTAGGAGGAGAAATGAGTAATATAACTTTAACGAATGTTTTATACAACCCAAGTATTCGAAGAAACCTAATATCTATTTCAAGATTAGAAGCTGCAGGAGCTAATTTTGTTGGAACAAAGGGAAAATTATGGATTTATTCAAATGATTGGCTGAAGTTATTTTATGCCACTAGAAAGGACGGATTGTACTACCTGAAGCCATACAAATATAAAACTGGAACTCCAAAAGCTGAAAATAGTGGATTTAATGTTGGCACTTGTAAATCAGGAACAGATATAGCTACATTGTGGCATAGGAGATATTGTCATATTAATTTTGACTACCTTAAGGAAACTAGCAAGAACCAGAGTGTAAGGGGATTACCTAATATAGAAAAACCAGATGAAAATTGTGACACTTGCCTCCTTGCCAAGTCCAATAGAATCTCATTTAAATCAAATCCAAGTCGTACTTCTCAACCACTTGAAGTAGTATATATGGATGTCTGTGGTCCTATGCCGAAAACTTCAAAAGAAGGAAATAGGTATTTTTTGGCAATTATAGATGATTACAGTCGTGCAGTAGTTTTATACCTTATGAGGAATAAAAGTAAAGCATTTAGGAAATTTAAGAATTATCATGCAAAGATGGAACGCTTGACTGAAAGAAAATTAAAGTGTATCAGGAGTGACAATGGCGGTGAGTTCTGCAACAACCAATTTGAACAATACTTAGAAGAGCATGGAATTTGTGCTGAGCGAACTAATTACTATACGCCAGAAGAAAATGGTGTATGTGAAAGATTTAATAGAACTGCTCTGGATGCCATTAAATCTATGTTGAGGGATAGTAACATGAATGAAGAATGGTGGGATGAAGCAGTATGTTGTTTTGTTCATACGTGGAACAGAATTTCAAGAAAAGGAAAGAAAACACCGTATGAGATGTTGTATGGAAAGAAACCACCAGTAATGTATTTTAAAGTGTTTGGATGTAAGGCTTATGTTGGTGTACCGAAACAAAAGAGAAATAAATTCCAAATGCGTGCCAAAGAAGGTATAATGTTAGGTTATGCTTTTTCAACCAAGGGTTACCGTATCTACTTACCTGAAGATCGTAAAGTGATAGAACCAAAAAATGTTAAATTCAATGAAAATGAATTTTCAGTGGAAGTCATCCTGGACCCAAGTAGAAAACCACCAAGAAAGAACAAAATGGAATGAAAAAGAAGAATCAAGTGATGAAGATATTATTCATAGGCCAGAATTTGACTCAAGTTGTAGTCATGAAAGCATCAAGAAGGTATCAGATTTAAACTGGTTAAGAAAAGCAACTAAACGATCAGATGGATCTAGAAATGATATTTATTATTTCATAGAAGGGTCTAAAAACCGATTTAGGTCATCAAATGACATTGAGAAATATTGCGATAGTCATGGAATTAAATTTGAAAAAGATATATTTGATTTTAGTGGTAGGAATGAATATTCTGGTAAAGTAACCAGAAATGAAGTCAGCATAGTACAAGAAGATGAAGCAAATTTAATTGAGTATAATATTCCAAAAAGCTACAAAGAAGCAGTTGAGTCAAGAAATTGTGAAAAATGGAAGAATGCAATGGAAGAGGAAATTGAAATGATGAAGAAAAGAGAAGTGTGGTCATTGGTAGAGAAACCGAAGGATACTAAAGTTATAGGTAGTAGATGGGTGTACAACCTAAAAACCGATGAATCGAATAAAATTGTGAGACATAAAGCCAGACTTGTTGCACAAGGATTTAAGCAACAACAGAGTATTGACTATTACGAAGTGTATAGTCCTGTGGTTAATTTTTCTCTCATAAGACTATGTTTTGCTATTTTTGTAGGTTTGATGAACTGGGTTCACTGTCAAGTCGATGTAAAAAGTGCATATTTATATGCAGACTTAACAGAAGAAATTTATATGGCACAACCTGAAGGTTTTATAGTGGATCCATCAAAAGTGTGTAGATTAAAAAAGGCAATATATGGATTACATCAATCAGGACGTGAGTGGTACACTGAAGTAACTAGTTTGTTATATGAATTAAAGCTTGAAAAATTAGCTTGGTGCAATGGAATATTCACAGGAAATAATGTGTTGCTATTGTTATATGTAGATGATATTGTGATAATGGGAAAAAGTCAAAAGAACATAGATCTAATTTTAAAAGAGTTGAATCAAAATTTTGAATTAAAGGTTTTGGGAGAAACAAGGAAACTTTTAGGTATAGAATTTGAGAAAATTAATGGTCATTTAGTAATCCACCAGAAAGAATATATAGAGAATACAGTGAAGCATTTTAGCAAGTGGTACAACATACCCATAGTTTCATTGCCAATAGCTAAAGGATTAAATTTGTCAATGCAGGATTGCCCACAAACAGAAATGGAGAAAGCAGAAATGGAAAATATTCCATACCGAAGTGTTCTTGGATGTGTGTCCTTTATAGCAAGTAGGACAAGACCTGAAATATCTTATGCTGTTAATATTTTATCGCAGTATCAAGAAAATCCTGGTATCAAACATTGGCAAGCTTTACTGAAATTATTAGGGTATCTGCAATATACAAAAGAAAATATGCTTGATTTGTCGAAAATCTTAGATTTGTCAATAAAGTGCTACACGGATGCAGACCATGCATCAAACAGAGATGACAGAGTGTCAATAGGAGGAACTATTGTATATGTAGGTGATATCCCTATCTTGTGGAAAACCTTTAAACAGAAAAGTGTTTCAATTTCTACCATGGAGGCTGAGTATATCTCTTTATCGGAGTCAGCCAAGGAGTTAGTGTGGTTAAAAAATGTGCTAACTGATAAGAAACTCAAATTGAACGTACCAAGCTGTGAATTGTTTTGTGATAACAGGGCTGCTATTGATTTTTCTAAATCTGAGGTTGAGAACTCTCGCAGCAAACACATTGATGTTCGTTACCATTTTGTGAGACAATATGTGAATAACAAATTCTTTGAATTAAGATATGTTAGAACTTTGAACAATACAGCAGACTTGTTAACAAAGCCTGCGGTTAAAGAACGAATGCGATCCTTCTGTAATAAAATATACTTAAGGACTTAACTCAAGGTTACAAATAATTGTTTAACTTTTTAGCACAGCAAAAGGAAAAGGGGGCCGAATGTTGGGGAAAATGTAAACAAATAGAAATGTAAACAGTATTTTCCTCTTGGCTGTGTCACTTCCTGTGGGAAGTTGGGTCACTTCCTGTTATCTCAGCTAGAAGGAAGTGGGTGTTTCTGTTTTTAGTTAGTTATATCTTTGCTTTGGTTAGAGGATGTTTCTTCTCTTATGTTATGTTTAGAAAGAGCTATGTGATGTTAAAGAGTTATGTTTAGTTTATTTGAATGTAGTTTTTCTTACTTTATATTTAAAGATTTATATTCAATAAATATAGTTGTACCTTTTCCATGAAGTGAATTTTTGAGTAGTAATAGATGTCTTCAATATATTATACTTAGTAAGCTGGCTCCTATTTTTCAACAAATATGCAATCATTAGCGCCATCTTCCGGCTTTTCGTTCTCCTACAGTTACGTCAGTCCTGGAAATTAATAGCCGGACTTTGTATATTTTATTATATTTTTTAAACCTTAAAAAATGTCCTAAATTATCTTATTCTGGCAAAATAGTCTTTTATTATCCTTTATTTTCCAAAGTATTAGAAATAGTAGTAAATAGTTTTTATAAACTCTTAGTCAGCATTTGAAGGCAGGAAGAATAGGCAAAAACAGATTAATTTTCTGATCTGCAAGAGAGAGTATTTAGCATCCAATCACAGACAGCCAGTGTCTCATGACTGGAATGAAAAGAAAATGCATGTAAAAAAAATTAAGGCAGCTCAGACTGTAATTGATGCTGGCCACAAATATTTGAAAATTTGACGAAGAAAATAATTCCATAAAAAAGTAACTCCAAAGGAAGAGATAGTTAAATTATTTTCAAATACATAATTTAATTTTTGTCCCGTAAATGAAAAAAATAAAATATGTTATTTTGATATTAGTAATCTAAGAATAAAATCTGTGTAATTTTGTTGAATAAAGAAAAATATTAATTAAGGCAAGTTTTTGATTATTAAATGATTATGATCATATTTAAAGAAATGTATGTAATGCATTATTTTTAATTGTCCTATATTTTTTTCAAAGAAAAAAAAAACCTGTTTTTTTTTTTTTTTTTTTTTTTTTTTAATTGTTTCTTCTATTCCTGTCCATGTCTTTAAATGTATTGAATTAATTTTAAATTTAAAATGGTTTAACCCATCAATCTTAAAATATTTAAAACTAGATATTATGGTTTTACAAGGAAATAAGCTGAACAGCTGCTGTTTTGTTAAAAGGCTATTTTGTTATTCAGGCTGTTTTTCGCCACACTCGATCGGATCAGTCGAGTCAAATTTTGAGCTTATATTTAAAATTAAATTAAATTTGTTTTTTTTTTTTTTGTGTAGTTATGAGTGTTTTAAACGTTTTCATATTGAATATTTTTGAACTGTCAATCTCACATGTCCTGTCCAAAATCCAACCACTGTTTGGTTACATTAGCCAGAGAAATATCAACTATACAAGGATGTAATTTATACTTGATTAACTGAGCTTCGATTACCTGAGATTTCTGTTAACCAAGCCGTTAATGAAGTCTGTTTTTTTTTTTCTGAACGAGCCCTGAAAAAGACCACACTTTTTAATTTGCTGTCCAGCTCTACTGCCCCCAAAAACACTCAACTTCCAAGAAATATTGCACCCTGAGAAGTCAACAGCGGCGAACAATACTTTGTTTCCAGTGGCCCTATTGAAAACCAGGTGCAATGTGTTATCAGATTGTACTTTTGCAATAAAAGGTTACAGAGTATTTTAAGAAATAGTAATGTAAAATTCGCAAATTAATGTATATTAAATTTTTAAAAAATTGCAATAATTTCTTGAGATTTGTGTTAGTTTTGAAAATGCATCTTGAAGTTTAATTTTAAAAATAGTTTCAGAAAAATTTCTATTTGCTTTTTAAAATCTACTACTAGTAGGTGATTTCCTTTTTAAAATTGTTAAGCTGTGAAACATAACTTTATAAACGCTTATTTTTTTTCATTCGAAAAACATTCTGTTGTTTTTCATTTGAAAGATTTTAAATCAGGCACTTTTTTATGTACAGTTTCTATTAACTGAGTTTTCCGATATGTAAGGTACGAGCCGTCCCAATTAGCTCGGATAATCGACGTTCTAATCTACTGTAGTTGTCATTTCATTATGTTTTTAAAATTATTTTATTATTGTTGTTTTCCCTACTGTATTGTTTAAAAGCTTCAAAAGTATTATCAGCAGGAACTAGCAGTACCAGAGAAAAAAAATCTCCAAATTTATACATGATCTGTCTTAGTCAACAAATTACATGCTCAACTGCAACTTTTGCCTAACATCTCTTTGGAATGCATATAATTGGAAAAATATTAATGTACCTATTATTAATCTTTTAAGAATAAATTGACTCTGACAACGTAATATCTGCAACAAAATTTTAATTTTATTATAAACTAGAAATATTTAATATTATTTACAAATCAATATTCAACACAAATGTTGTATTATAAATATTAACAAAATGTATTAAATATTTTAGACAATGTATTGGCTTCGTTTTAAAACAATTAAAAAAAATTTCTTATCCTCTGTGACTCAGGTAAACCATTTTTAATAAAAGCAATCATGTCTATGGCAACACAAAAATGAGCTAACTTTGTTTTATAAATTCTTATTTCAATAACTAAAATCATTAACATTTATCTTAACTGATTTTCTTTTAGTGCCGTTTATCCTCTCTGCCCAGCATCTTAGGAATTGTATTTTACAATGTTTAATTAAAAAAATTAATTAATAATTTAATAAAATTATATTAATTTTTAAAAAACAATTAACCTTAATTTTTCCTTTTAAGCTCCCTTATCAACAATAACTGAACTTTGATACAACATAAATATATATTTCCAATCAGTTAATCTTTACTGGAAAAATAATACTTTGTCATCTCTCTTGTTGTTTCAGTTGTGATTTTTCTTTATGAATTTCTTGTCTTTTTTTATAATTATTATATATAATTTTTTTTAATAGTATGAACCTGCTCTGTTTACATCGGATTCCAAAAAGCAAATATTGAAAAATATTTTGGAGCAATTTACATCTGAGGTAATGTTATCTTAGATATCTTATTTTTTGATTTTATATTTCGGAGACTCGAGCTCTCTGTATTGTAGGTGATGCTCAACCATTTTTAGGTAGCAAGTCACTAAAAAAAAAAAAAAAAAAAAAAAAAAAAAAAAAAACGACCAAGATGAACATAAAACTGTAACCATAAATGAAAGGTGTAATATGGATAACTTACTATTGTGTAATTAACTTTTTTCACTCAGGTCTAGATAATGAAAATTAAAATAAATTAGAAATATTTAATGCAAAGAAATATTTTTGTTTTATTTAACGTGGTTACAAGAAAATAATAGAGAACAAGAAATAAATCCAGAGGGAAAATAATAAAAGAAAAAAAAGGTCTATTTTTGCTCAAAATTTCAACATTATTTTATTTTTTATTTTATTCTCTTTAATCATAATTTATAAGTTTAGCAGTTTGTTGGGTTGTCATTGTACAAAACTTTAAATAAAAAATAAGTAAGTAAATAATTTAAATGCTTTCTTTTTGTGCAAAATAGTTTCACATAATTTTTTTTATATATTTACTTTTTAATGATTTTATAGGTATTTTTGGACCTATTACTCACTCCCATGTGTGTGTTAAGGGCTATAAATTATCATTTAAATTGTTTAGTATCTAGAATTGTTTATTTACTAAATAATTCACAATTCTTGTTTTAAATTTAAAATTATGTTTTTGTTCTAGTCTTTTGTTCTCTTGAGAATCTGCATGTTTTTGTGTAGATTTTCCTTTATATGCACTACTTTCTCCTTGAATGAAATCATGAAAAGCAGATATTCTATAAGAGTATCTACTTAATATTGGGGGGGGGGATTAGTATTGCAAGGATAGATTGGTAACATTTTTTTAATTAATTTATTTCTTAATAATTTTGGATTTCAGATCTTAATGATTTTAAAACAATACAATCCTTCTGATGATAAATTAGGCAGTTTTTCCATACGTTCTGAATTTTGCATAACTTATAAGACACTACTTATAACCTTTGCATGTTTTGTAACTCATATGTTCATTCAGCAAATGTTTCATTTTACTGATGTCTTACTTTCTTTCAGTTGACTGAAAGCAACCAACAGATACTTATTTTACTTTCTGAATTGTTCTTAATGCTATCTCGACATTGGCAGAAGTAAGTATGAATTTTGGATTATCTCTTTTTCTCAAGGTTGACATTTTGTCTGGAAAAAAGACCCATTTTTTCCAAAACACTGGAAAAAACTGGACTAAATGGAGAAAAAAACTAAAAAAGATAAATGCAAATGTTTAGAATGATTATAAGAGTAGCTGAAGTTTAAACTAGTTAAATTTTATATAGTACTAGAAGATTAAAAGTTATTCTCATATACTTAATATAAAATGGTTTATATAAAAAAAATTATTTTCATATTATTTTTGTAGTTTTATGCAGAATTTTAAAATCTATGTATCTTATTATTTAAGAGTTGCTTTGAGTATTCATACTTAATAGTCATTATAAAAATTTATTAGTTATTTGCAATCGTGATTTCAATATGCATTTCTTAGTAACCTATATGTTTAGTATATGAAGTAAAAATTTGATTATTATGTTTTAACAGTTCTTTAATTATAAAATTAGATTTTACTATACCGATTTACATTTAAAAAAAAATGTTGTTAAATTAGTTATTTAAACTTCTTAGGAAATTCTTAATTCTTTTTAATCCAATTATTGCATTTAAATTTTTGCTTATTTAAAAATGATTTATTAAATAGTTTGAGGATAAACATTATTATTTTTATTTAAGCTAGACTGCAATTTTAAACTGTTTTAAAAGTGTTTAAATATTTGATATTCTTTTTGGATAAGGAGTTCCTACCATTCTTTTACTTGAGTTGGAAGCAATCTATTTCTTCCATGGCGGGTTTTTTTTTGCGATTTTTCCTCAGTAGAACAAATTTGTCATCCCTGCCATTTCTATTGCATTTTAAAACTTAAAAAATATAGTTTGAAACTTTACATAATTTTTAAAAATATAATCCTCAATCAATTTTTTTTAATGTTCTGTACCGTGAGATACATATTATAAAATAATAAATAAGGTAATAATTAGAATAAAAATTGAGGAAAATCTTGCAAAATAGTTCTTTAAATCATATGCAGAAAGGGAAACATTAGTAAATACAATTGGCCCTTCAAATTGATCGAGGAATACTATAGTTTTAACAGTTAAAACATAAAATGTTACTTGCATACTTATCTAAATATAGAACTAAAAGGGTGGATGTGAAGTGTGAGAAAGCATTTAATTTTGAATAATAAATTAACACTGAACATACGAACACCTTAGAATACAACATACAATAACCAGTCTTTTGACTGGTCATGGTTTGTTTAGTGTTAAGAGCAAGAATTTAGATTTAAAAAAAAAAAGATTAGTTCAAGGTTTTTATGCTACAAACATATAATTTTTTATTAAAACTCCTTTCTGGTATGATTTTTTTGTTTACTCTTGTGTGAATGTTTAAAGACTTTAGTTTTTATTCTTTACTTTTGATTTTAATTCAGTGCGAAAATAGCAAAAAATTAGAATCCACTTTTTGCAATTATTAAAAATATCTAAATGCTCATCTAAGGTACTCAAAATGACCATGTTTAGCAAAAATGAGAAAATGTACCAAAGCCTGTTTAAATGTCTGTTTCAGACCTTCTCAGGCTTTTTTTCTGTTTACTGTTATGAATCGGAGGACCTGTGCATAATTTATAAACAGTTTTAAAAACTTTCCTGGAGATCAGCTATTTTGTAGTTCAAGTGTATTGAATTAATAATTAATTCCTTTTTAGAGCTTATTAAAATAGCTGATTTGATCATTTAGAAAGTTTGAAACACAAATCAGGCAAAAAATGAAGAATTTTAAAGATATGTATGTTAGCAAAACAGCACTTCATCAGGGGACACGCTGTCTGCCAACATACAGGAGAGCCTTTCTGTCTCCAGTGGTAATACCAAAAACTGACTGTACCCCCGAGGCCTCAAAATGAATAAACAAAATAAGAACAAGCAATTAACAAATCAAAAATTGATATGTGAATGCAATGAAATATTATGCAGGCTTCAATATTGGCCGAATTATTTGAACATCTTTAAAATACTTTGAAATAAAAAATTATAATGACAGTAATTAAAAGCAAAACTATTATTCTCTAATGTGACTTTGAAATTCTCAATAGCTGAAAGAAAATCCATTTTATTATTACAAATAAATTTAAACCTAATAATTTAACCAATCAAAATATTCTTAAAAACTTTAAAGTGTTGTTGGAATTAAAATGTGCTGAACTAATAACATTTAACTTAAAATCTTTTATCGTTTAAACCGATGAAAATTTTTTGGTTATGAATTTTAATATCAAGATCTAAAAAATTAGCACTATTTTCATCTGAATTGGTCTTTATTAAATTAAGTTCTTTAGGATAAATATCTTTAATTAAATCAAAACCAATTTATAAATTATGTTGTAAAAATTTTTATTCATAAAAATGTAAGAAATTATTAGCAAATGCACTTGAATGACAATTACCCATTGAAATACTTTGAATTTGTCTGTAAAAACAAGTACCCTTAAAAAGATAATTTTGAAAAATGTTTACATTGCCTAAATTAATCCAATCATCCCTGTTAATGTCCTCGTTACTCAAATAATTATCAAAAATTTCTGAACAAATATTCTTCAAATACTTGTTATAAACGATTATTTAAAATTTTTGATATTTTAATTGCTTATTCTTATTTTGTTTATCCATTATTTGACCTCCGGGCGCAGTCAGGTTTTGATATTACCACTGGAGACAGAAAGGCTCTCCTGTATGTTGGCAGACAGTGTGTCCCCTGATGAAGTGCTGTTTTGCTAACATACATATCTTTAAAATTCTTCATTTTTTGCCTGATTTGTGTTTCAAACTTTCAAAAATATTAAAATAAGACAAATTTGGTTTTAGCGCTTTTCCATTTTGACTTATTTTAAAAGTTATTTTCTTATTACCTCTTTTTTTGAATTTGAGTAATGTTTTAATTGTTTCTTTAAGTGTTAAGAGTTTTTGGGGTTTTCATGTGTTTTTAAAAATTATGGAAAAGATGACAAATATCTTCAGTGATGTTTGTCATCTTAGATCAAAGATCTTTGGAGATAGTCCTGAAACTGTTTTGGGCATTGCAGTTTTCAGAACAGAAGTTTCTTATTCTTTTAATGAGGGCAAAATGTTATAAAATGAGTAACATGAATATTCAGCCGCAGTACAAAAATCCGGACTTTATTGTTTTTTGTGAAAACAAACTTAGGACCAAATGTTATTTGGAAGGCAAACCTGAAAATACTTCAATTTTTTTTTATTTTTTTTTTATATATAATGTTTTTTTTTTTTTTATATATATAATGTTTTTTTTATATATATATATAATGTTTTTTTTTTGTTTTGTTTTTTTTTTAAATTTGAAACGGGCACTCTAATCTCTCTTAAAAATTTATTAATTTTTAAAGGTGGAAAAGTTATTTATATAAATTGAATTAAAAGAATGTATGAATGATTTTTTTTTTTAATATTTAGTATATTTTTGCTTATTGTTTTATTCTGTGGTCAAAAAAATCTCATGTTTTATGAATTTTTGAGGTTGGCTGTTTTCTTTCTGGAGAAGAAATCCCCAATCAATATAAATAGCTTTTGACAATGTAGCCACCATAAATATATTAACTTGGCCTTCTTTTTTTCCCAAAAACAAAACTGACATATAAATGACTTTGATACATTATCTCATTTTTGCCACTTATTGATTTGGTCACTGCTGTTGTCAAAAAAAAAATTTTTTTTTAAATCTCAATGGAGTTGAAAATACAATTGATTAAAAAAAAATGGTGGTTTAGTAACTTTAGTTTACTGTCATTGTAATTGTTGTATAGAATAAAATTTAATAGTTTATTTTTATTTCTAGGGACTATGTAGCTTTTGTAAAAGAGGAAGACTTTAATCCTATTTACAAAATAATTTCTGAAGTTGCTTCTAATATTGACACCATTCATCTGCGAGAACAGTTGGTTGTTATTTCTTTAGCTGTGTTCACCATTCGAATATTTTCTAAACACAATGAAAAAAGTTAGTTGGATTATTTTACTCTTTATGGCTATTTTGACTTTAGTAAGTTAGGTGATATAAGAGTTACTATGACTGATGTGTGTATATATTAATCAGAGCAGTATTTATGATTGAATATCTACTTTTCTGAGAAGCCAGTTTAACTTACCGTATATTCCGGCGTATAACGCGCACTTTTAATGCAAAAAATAACATTGGGATTTACGGATGCGCGGTATACGACGAATATAAAAAATTATAGATTAAAAAAAATTTAATATAGAAAAATACTTTTATTTTAAAGAAATAACATACCTTTACCTATATACTTCATTGATTTCCGTTATTACATAAATAGTTCATTATATTCGTCTTTCGCTATCAATTACAATTATTAAAATTTTTTTGTATTATAATTAAAAAATTTTTTGTATTATCTGTAAGGTGGGACCTAAACATGTCCCACTCTAAAAGGCTTTCTGGTTTTCTTACGCAACCAGGACGGATTTCCCCGATGTTTTTTACCCACAATTTAACACCATTTTTGTCCATCTAGAATCACATTATTGCTCTTTCAATTCTACCCTCACATACATGTCAAATTCAGTTCTTTTATTTTTGCAAAAGATAGGGAAAAATACTTTTTATTTACAATCTTGAAAGATGAGATATTGCACATGTACAATCCAAATTTTTGTGCGCGTTGTACGAAGAGTATATCTTAAAATTTAAAAAAAGTAATTAGAAATTACGGGTGTGCGTTATACGCCGGGGTGCATTATGCGCCAGAATATACGGTATACCCTATTCAAATTTTCAACAAGCGCTTGGAATATTTGTGTATTATTGCAATATTGCACACACACTCTCCCATATATAGGCATCTTATTGTGAAAAGATTCCTTTCTGGAACCACTCTGAAAAAATCAGATAAACTTTTTTTCTGGGTGTATGTAGCCACCCAGTCTTAACAAACTTTTACATATTTCTTTTTTACTGACTTAACAGCCTTTTGTGGGCTAAGGTCTTTTTTTAGAATTTTTTTATTCTGCTACTTCCTTGTCAGGATGTTTTGGTTGTTCACTCTTTGTGCTTCAAAATCTCCATTAAGGCAGTCAATTTATTTTAGTCTAGGCTTGTCTCTGGTTCTGTTCCAATCGGTTTAAAATGAAAGATTCTGGATGTTAAGGAGTAGTAGATGCAACCAGCAAATTTCATGCAGTTTACAGTTGATAATATCTGCTTCTCTATTGTTGGATCTGTGCCTTCATGTACCATTGTTATTCACTGCACTCAGAATCCTTCTCAATACTTTTTCCTCGAAGATGGCTTGTCGATTTTCATGAAATTTTATCGTAGCCCAAGTTTCTGGTCTATTGATGGTTTTATATAACATGATTGTTGTTTTCCATTTTACTAATTTTGACGGCAGAAAATTCTTTAACCCATTAAGTACACTGTGTTATATAAGAGTACAATTTACGGCAAAATAATTTTAAAAGGGAAAAAAAGACTTCACTTTATTAAATTGCAAGTAATTGTGCACAGTGCTTAAAAACTCAAAACGATATTACTGTGCTAGTTATGTTGGATAAGTAATATAGTTAAACCCCGTTATAGTGAACGAAATATTTGATCCTGTGTCTTGCTATACACATATAATATTATTTTTTGTGGATATCGTGAACCGAAAGAAAGAGGAAATTGGATATTATGAACTTTTTTCTGTCTTTGACTGATTTTTCTTCTTCATTTTTTGGTGTTTTTGAAATTTCTACATAAAATACATATACCAATTTTTATCTATTGATTGGATTGTAGCCGTAAGTATTTTTTCTTATTTGCTACTTCTATCTCAGTTTCCCATTTCTAAATAAGGGCCATCCCTAAATTTTTTGTACCCAAGACGAAGAGTAATGAAAAATAAAAGTTAACACATTTTTTGTTACTTCATATTGTTTTTTAATCATTTTTGAATTTCTTTTTATAGGTAATTTATTTAAATAATGTAATAAAAAGGAGCAGTTCGGAAAAATTAGTTAAAATTGTTTGCAGTATGGATATAGTGAAATTTTGGTCCCCTTGAAGGTTCACTATAGTGGGGTTTGGCTGTATAACCCTATTTATTTGTATATTGCCTTACAAATACTATATTTAAACTTATAAAGGGAAAATTTATTTAACATATTCTGAATTTACTGAAATTATTTAAAATTTATAATTCTGAATTTATTTAAAATATTCTGAATTCATAAATTTACAGTACTTATAAAAAAACCTAGTACTCAGTTTCGATTGAACTATATTTATATTTTACCTTTAATGCAAAGAACTATTCAGAGTATCCTTATTATTACTGGTTAATGAGACAAATAACTTACATTTCATATTTTTAATGTTGCTGTCCCTGTATTTTTACTTTCTTAAACATTTTAGCTTAGCTTCTATCAAATTATATTATTACAAAAGTTAATTAGTTACAATATTTCAATTAGATTTTGAATTTCCCATTATTTTAATTCAATTAAGCATAGGTAATTCAAACTTGTTTAAATTAAATTTTGAGAAAATTGAATTTTTCACTTTGTTCATAAAATTCTATATTAAAACAAATTTATTGTAATTAGATTTTTTTTTTTTTGTACGATTTTCTACAAAATATATGGGGGAAAATTCTTCCTCGGGTGATCAGTTTGAACAAAAGTGCTTATTGATTCAAAAAAACAGTAGATATGTAAGAAATCTGTTTCACTCTAACAGTACTATTGTTTTGTACTTCAAAAATCAGAAATTCTTGTGAAAAAAACGGAATATTATCTCATTTGCAGTGGCTTTGATGATAATTTCAAGCTAACAATATTTTCTGCGAAAAATAATTTGTACTTCAAAAATTTTTATCTAATTCGGTATTGTTTTAATGAAAATTCTGCTTTTTTTTCCTTCTTTAAAAATTACGCATAATATTTAATAAATTACTTATTTAAAACTTCGAAGGAGAAAAAGAATAGAATTCTAATATTTTATTTGATTCTATTTCATTAAATATTACTTGCTAAAATTTTCTAATCCTCTGCAATTTCAGAGTAGTAACTCCTGGTTTATGATACAGAAAAAAAATAGGGGTCATCTCATAATTCTGTTCTAAAATTTTTTTTTTTTAGTCAGTAACATTAAAGAGTGGGTAAATCCTTGCTGCCAGTTACTAAAAACATCCTCTCAACTGATACATCGATCTGTAGATCCTAAAGACCTTGAAGGATTTTTAAAGGTATGCATATTTTCCCATGAATTGTGATGTATTCAGAAGGGGGATCGAGTGATTTGGAAGAAGGTCGAAACTGGATTATTCCATTCTATATTCAACTTGAACAATCAAATAATGTAGTTTTAAATTATTTTGGGTATGATTAAAGTTTCAATCACCTGGTTCTCTCTTCTGAACATATCACTACCTATGAGTAAGTTATGGTTGATTGTGATATTATCAAGTTAGAGAAAAATCTTTTCTCTTGTTAAAATAATACTATTAAAAATAATGCATGTGAAAACATAAACTATTTTGCATTTAAAAATCTAGTTTTTATCTTGAATGAAAATCCTCCTTTTCAGAAAAGCAAGTTGGAGACAGTGTTGTATATTAACCAATCTTAACTTTTTTTTTTATGAAAACTGTTGTTGTTTAAATAACTGCTTGGTAAAAAAAAAAAATTTTTTTTGCTTTTATTTGTTAAAAATATTTTTTTTATGTTAGTTAACCCACTAACAGTTTTGCACGTAACAAGTTAGATTTCGACCTGCAGTCTTCTCTGCGTAACAAAACATATTTTTCCATATTATTAGATAGGGAAATAGTGTAAAGGGGTGAAACATTCTACCAATTTTGCCCTTTTGCTAACCACCAGGGGGTTAAATAAGATAATTTGTTAGAAATGCATTCTTTGCTTGTATATAAATATAATTTACACTTCAAAAGGAAATATTTTTGAAGTAAAAAACGTTGATCCATGATAAAACATGGTGTTGTAACTAGGCCCTTGGATGGCACCCATTTTGAGTTTTTTTCTAAACTTGTCAATTGGTTGCTTTATTTTCTCTTGTAATCCAAACTAATTTTAAGTAGCCTGCATAAATTAAAATAGATTGAATTAATCACTAATGCAGTACCAAATGATGTGTTATTGTCCTTTTTTAAACATTTGCTGCTTTACTTAAAGCATAAAAATTTTCTCCTGTTGTGAGTAATAAAATTTTTGTGCTAACTAGAACTTTTGCACAAATCTTGCATAGTTACAATACAGAGACTGAGAAAAGGTGCAATAAGGATACCCTTTTTTATTGTTGTGTGAATGATATTTTAACTATAACAGTACTGTTTATGGGATATGACCCTATTAGCAGAATATACCTCGTGAATCTGTAGCACGCTGCATTCACAAATCCAAATTTGTCTGCGATCTCAGCACAGTCAGACAGAGATTATTATTGTACAAAATGCAGCTTAAGCTAACATACATGTAACCAAATTTGTTAATATAAGGTCCTTAAAAATTATATAGAAAAACTTTGTGTTTAAATTTAAGTTGAATTTTATACGATACTGAAATAAAATTGAATAAATCGCTATGCAGGTCTGTTTTCTAGTAACAAAAAAAAATATTCCCTCAATTCAGCTTTTCAAATTTTTGTTCGAAGCAGGGTTAGAGATGTTTTATAAAATAGTCTCGCCAATTTTCTGCGATTTATTTGTTTGTTTCTTAGCAATAGAATGAAAACCAGGATGCTAAATAATCTGCATTACCCGATGCCACGCTGGAGGCTTTCTGCCATCTTGGAAATGACTGCTTTAGGGTTTTATTTTCCCGCTAGTAGATTGAAGAAAATTATACAGAAACTAGAAAATCAAAAAAATTTCTGAAACATGCCTGAAAAACCTATAGTAATCACCAACACAGATAGCGTCTGTTGGTACTGGTATCAACTTCACATACTGAAAGCAAAGTTCCTCGAGTGTGTGGTGGAAATATTTAAGGTTGTCAGAAAAAGATACGGTCCACTATACAACACACTTTCCTTAGACCCTGCCTTCCCTATAAGTTTATCACTACACTTTTTAGTCACCTTGTGGCTTATCCTCCAGATGCCTGACGAAGTCAGGCAAGGTCCATCAGACTGTCGATTCTAAGGAAATTGAGGACCAGAAGGGGGGATAAGTATATGTCCTCTCTGGAAGTCCCATACAGTCCAGGATGTGTTCAGGAGACGCCTGCTCACTTTGACATTCGGAGCAGACCTCAAAGATTCTCCTGCCTTCTAAAAACGAGAGACTCTTTGTGTGACCGCTTGCTAATCTGGAAATTGCGGTTTTAGAAGCTCTGCCACAATTGAGGGCGAATGAAGAACCTGGCTCTTTGCCCATTTACCAGTGATGGCAATTAGGAAACTTCTACCCCTTTGAAATTTCAGAATTAACTATGGATTGTTGTTCTAGGAAGATAAGTGTTGAGGAAGGATTAGCATGGTAACAGCCCTCCTTGGCCAGTCTATCCGCCTGCTCATTGCTGTATATGTCAACATGAGATGTGATCCACTGAAAATAAACATCGTGGAATTTTGAAATGAGCTTGAGTATTATTAAGTTTACTTATTATTGGCTGAAAATTAGCATCTGTGCAGTGTAAAAATTTTTAAAATTTGGCATTGAGAGAAAGAAATAATATGCAAAAAAAAAATATACTCCTTTCATAAAACTAATATTATTAATATTGTTTCTTTTTTCATGAAACTAATCGTGTTCTTTGTTTGTTTTTATGCAGCTTCCTACTGTGATAATTATTCTCCTTAATGAGTTAGTTCAAAAAGTGAAGGACTGGTTACCTATTTTAAAAAGCCATTCCATTTTACCTCTCTTAGTGAGCTTATTAATCAAATGCTTGAAAGTGAGTTGTATTTTCAATTTATATTTGTGGCAAGCTTGAAATTTAACTTGTTTCTGATGCTCTCTTTTTTTTTAAATTTTATCTTTTAGTTTAAAGTTGGGATAGAATTGTCTCATGCAATAATTGTGCTTTTTCTATCTATGTCCTCAGATAAAAAGGTAAGAAGCATTTTCTTTACTTTTAATTAATTTACTTTTTTTTAATCAGCTAACTTAGTATGAGTTCTTACTGTTAGAACCCATTTCTATATTAGATATAATCAAGAAAACTGTAGAAATGAAGTTTTAACACACCCTTCATATTATCTTACGGAATATTGATCCTACAGAAAAATGTTTCATGTGCTTTAGTGAAAAATGTTTATGAAAGTTATTTTGTTAGAATCTGCAGTTTAAAAAAAAAATCTCTGATGCGGTAGTGGGCTAAGCACAAGAAAAAGGTATCTGAAAAAAATTTTGAAGAAATAATATTATTATTTATACTCCCCCTTTATTTCCATGCAGCGTTATACTCTGAGGAATAATGTAAGAACAACTGGAAATGCTGCCATTTTAAGACGTCTTCAGAAAATTCAAATTCTTATAAAACTGGCGTTTTATTTTTGACTTTACAATTATAATAAATGTTTGTAAAAGTGGTCACAAAGTTTATTTTTATAAAATTATTAATATTATTTATCAAATTATGGTGCGCACTTGTTTTAAAATACTTTTGATATTGTGCCCAAAATATAGGGACAATGAAAATTAAATACTGTTACAAGGTTATGAAATTTTCACAAAAATATTTTCATTTCGCACAATAGTATATTTTCACAAAAAAAAATGGCCCTAAAAATAAAACCCAGGTCGACTCCTAAATCATTGCTTTATATTTCCATTAATCTATTCTTCGAAGGCTATTTTCAAATCTATGTATGGATACAAAATGTATTTTATTTGGAATACATTTTAATTAGCATGATTCTTTTTTAAAACTTTTTCTTTAGGTGTACTAGTGCACTTTTGACTCATAAAATATTTGAATGGTATTGAAAACTTGGCAATTTTTTTAATCTTTTTCACTAAGGAAAAAAAAAAAACAACACTGCTTCAGTGCCTTACACTTGAGGCAAAACTATGAATTTTACTGCATATTTAACATCTTTTGGGGAAGAATTATCTGGATTTTAGAACAAACAAATGACCACTTTAAAAGCTATTAAATTTTTTTAAAACTCATCAAATTGATAAGAATTTTCCACTTAGTTGAAAACTATCAAAATAAATGAATAATTCTCAACTTTGAACATTTTTATGAGACCAGTTAATGCAGCATTAGTCCAGATCTATTTTTTTAAATAAAAAAAATATGTCATAAAAGTTTTTTATTTCTAATGCAGAGCTATGATTTTTCTTCTTATTGGCATTTTGTACCTTTTTTTGAACTAGCATAGAGGGCACTGGCCAAGGCTAAACTTTAACTAACAGCCATGGATAACTATTGAAAACATGCAGCAGTTGCGAAAATAGCATATTATTTACACAAAAAAGCATTATTTCATATGATGACAGAACTTTCAAAAAACAGCCTTGAACTTGATTTTCTTAAAAATTATAAATCAGATTCATTAATTTTGAAAAAAATATATATATAAATAACAGTCAAGAAAAATTAAGAATGTGTGAAAACATTTTGTTTTGAAATATAATTTCTTTTACAAAATTGTATCATACTCTTAATTCTCAAAAGGTATTTCAGAAATATTTATGCTAAACTTAAAATTGTCTTATTATATTTTATTAACAAAAAAATTGCTATCTTTAAAACTAAAACATTTCAAACATTTTACATTTAGGCTGCCGAAACATTATGTAATTCTGGTTTTATGTCTGAAATGATTCTTATTCTCTCTAATATTGACTTTGAAATACAGATTTCTGAAAGAAGAAAAGGCACAGTAAGTTCATTATTTATTTTTGTCAAATTACTCCTACAACATTAATAATTTTAAGTTTATAGCTATTAGATTGTACAGTTTGGCTACATTAAAGATGCACAACCTGCTGTTTGGGGATGTATGTGGCTGGTAAATAGTCACAAGGTGATCCCTAACTTTCAAAAATTGGATTGGAAGTATTGCATAACTAATGAAAAAATAATAATAAGTATAAATATACTTATTATTATTATTATTTATTTTTAACAATTTCAATTAAATTTGCAAAAATAGTAATATAACTTTAAAATTGCAAAAGTAAAAACAATACTGATTCAAAGAATCTAAAAATTATAATCTTTGAAAATTTTATTTAAAGAATTTTCTCTTTAATTAAAACATGCTGCCCAGAGCAGGTGTGGTTCAAGAATTTATTTAAAAACTAAGTATGTACAGTCGGACCCCGATTTAACGAATTCATCGGGACCGGAAATTTTATTCGTTAAATCGGGGTAATTCGTAAAATCGGGGTTCAAAAAGAAATTTTTTTTGTACATATGTATTATTAAAAATTACTAGTTATAAACGACTATCTAAGATAAGAAAGGAATCTCCTATTCGACTCATAGTCCACGTGACAAACCCCCGGAAAATGACCTTGCAAGTGTAATGTCTTATTGACTCTGCCCACCTACCCACGACTTTCACTGTTACGAGTTTTTCTTTTGTTTGAGACGAATATGCACTTTTTCTATTTTATTCCTCCCAGGAAAGATTTTTTTCCCTTTAGAATCTGTCAAATACAAAAAAATGCAATACTTTTCTGATCAAAATTAATGAAAAATATTTTTTCCGGATGCTGAAATAATTCGTTAATCCGGGGTTAATTATTCGTTAATTAGGGGTTTTTGACTCTGTTTTTGCTGGGGTTGAAAAAAAATTCGTTAAATCGCGAAATTCGTTAAATAGGGGTTCGTTAAATCAGGGTCCGACTGTATATAAACGTCACTAGCTCAATGGTTAAAGCAATGATATTTCATAGTGATTGTCATGAATGACAGCTTAGAGCCCCTCTAACTTCAGATTGATGGGTACCAGTTTGTTTGGGGAGTAAAGGCGACTGGTGCACAGTTCTGAACACAATGCCAACATCATCCAACTGATCAAGAAATAGTGAAGCCTTATCTTTTATGACCCTTTGGCCCGACATAGGCTGTTGCGAGAATGTTTTGCGTTAAGACTTTAATTAATTCTTATACAATAAAAAAATAATGAAATTAAGTTTTCTCAATGAAAGTTTAGAATATATTATAGTTATAAATCATATTATATAGTTAAAATACTATATCTAAAAATAAATTTTAAGATTTTTATACTAAATTTTCTATTCTGCCTTTGTGGAAACGATCTGAGTGATGTGTTGTATAGTGGAATTTGTAGAAAGATCACGTTGTGATTTCTCTTTAATGTAGGCTAGCAAAAATATTGTCTACAAGTAAGTTTTGGAATAGTTAACTAATTGTAACCTAACCCATACAGCCATAAACACAACACACAAAAAAATTAAGTATAAAAGTGGAGAAATAAAATTATAAGGAATTACTACTTTATTTAGATATATTTAATGGAAATCTCTATGTATTATAAGTAAAATTTTGTATAAATTTGACCACATTGCCAAAGTAACATTATAAATCAAGGCTAGCATTGTAATTAAAATATTAATGTATAGTGTATTAGAATTTACATTTATAAAGTTTAAAGCTGCATTGCTATTGATAATCAAAGAAATGAAAGGGAATTTATGTATATATTCTTTTCTTTTTGTGGACCCATTTGTTCTAAATTTCTGTCTGAAACTGTTCCAAAACACTTACTGGCTCATATAAACATGAATAAGTACTTATTAGTTATTCTCTTATATTTAATGTAAGCCAGCTTATTTAAAACAATTTTGAACATAAGTGTAAATTAAGTTCGTCTGCTTAAAGTAGTGAAGTAGTTACTACACTTCCAAAGTAGTTTGTAGTAAGCTACAAAAATGATGTAGTTTTTCTGACCACTGGATGTAACATATTGTAAAAAAAATTCTTAGACTTTACTCTCAGCAGTTAAGGAAATGCATCATAAAATATCACATTCACGAAAGAGTGTTATTTCATATGGCAACAGAACCTTCAAAATACATCCTTAAATAAGTTTGTATCACACTATTTGACTTTCAAAGCAAGGACAAATTTTATGGTTAAAAATTAATTATTTTACTTTTAAAGTGTTACTTGTATATTTTCAAACCATAATTAGATAAGTATTTGGTTAAATATGTTTTAATGGACTATGTTAACTATTATTTTGCAGTATGTATGATATTTACATAATTACTATTTTTTTAGGTATCTCAGAAACAAAAATTGAGTCAAATTGATGTTTACTATGCTTTTTTGAGGTTCATTACGGTTTTACTTAAAACATTGGGAAATTACTTTTTACCTGATTGCTGGAATTTCATTGGAGTTCACCAAGATTTAATGCATTTAGTAAGTTCAAATTATGGAATTCTGCAAGAATTTTGAAATACCACAGGAAAACCTGGAATTCTCAAGAAATTTTAAAATACTCAAAAAAAAAATGTGGAATTTTCAATGAATTTTAAAATATCATGAGAAAATCTGGAATTCTCATGGAAAATTTCAACAAATTATTTTAACAAATTATTTAACAACAAATTTACTCTGGGAATTTCTAGAGTATTAGAAACTCATAATTTCACCCTAAGTATGTTTTCATTTATTTATTATGCATTAAAACTTCTATTACTGATAAATATATTTGCTATTTTGTCAGAAATCTGTTTTTAAACCTTTTGAAAAGAGAGGGAAATTACAAAAAGTAGTACATTTTATTTGACAACTTCAATAAAATAAATTTCACGACTTTTGTGAAAAGTTCCTTGTTAAATGATATAATAGACACAAATAAAAAATAACCGAAGAAATTCCTTTTCCAAAAAGTTGTTCTGAAACCTAGACCTTCTCTCCTTCTAAAAAGCAAAGGAACATAAACTTATATCTGAAATGCTATGAGTAAATATTTTAAATTGTTCAAATGCAGGATGATAAAATGACAATAACGGCCAAAAACCAGATTATTGATTCCAGGTGATCAATTTGATTTTAACATTTTATTTTGAAGCATGAAATTTCATTGTTATATAATTTTAGGTTTAGTACCTTTATCTTAGTGTTGTTTTTTTTTATTTAATAGTAAATTCATACTTAATTTTATGTACCTATAAGGAATCAAATAGTATGTACACGTTAAAATTGTGCTAGTTTGAAATTTATAAACTCTAACTGTACATATTTTTGTGTTATTATACTTTTGTTTTTTGATATCTAGTTTAGGAAGTTGGCACCTTTGAAAAACTTATGTCAATGTTTATTAAGTTTTAATTTTTTATCTATTTTAATCATGAGGGCTTTTTTTTCAATATTTTATTATTATCATTTCAGAGTCTACACAAAGGGAAAACTAGTTTTCGACTAGACGACATTCAAGAAGCTATATTCACCTCAAATTTCATTTTGCAATTATCTTCTCATCGACTTGCTTGGAAACTGGAACATCCCAAATCTCTCAATGTACTCCTGGTATGAAATTTTTTTATTTTCTTTAGTGATAGCAGCTGTCCTATAATTCATAATTTTCTTTTTTTCTGCAAAAAAGCAAACAAATATTTGTCCTTTTATCTAAAATAGAGCAATTTGGCCTATTTTTTTCTGATCTGCTCTTCAACTAGAAAAAAAGGTCATTGCAATTTTTCTAAAATATTACCTTTGATAATTTTCTGAAGTATTATTGCTTCTAATTAAATCTAATTTAATATTGATAATGGATGTTGTTTCATTAAATTCTACATTTAATTAAACAACCATTTATTTCTAAGAATTGAGTAATTTTTCTTTCTCTTTGTTTTTATTTGCTTTATGCGTATATTATTGTGTATAATCATTTTTATATTGTATTTTGTTTTGTTCGTAGATTTTAAATGCATTTTTTTAAAAAATAAAATACATAATTTTTCATTTTACTTTTTCTTTCAGGTTGATGTTTGTAATTGTGTGTATGGGACAATAGCAATTTTAAGCAAACCTGAGCTCTTGAAATATTATATTATGGTTTGTTATTAGCTTATCTTTATTATAGTTTAGTCAAGTAAATATGAGAAAATACTTAATCGCTATTGTTATTCTTCAGAATTGATGATTTCATTGTTTTCTGATGAGTCACAATGAGGTTTTATTGTATGAACTTATTGAATATGTTAATGGCCATTTTACCACAATTCTGAAAATTAGAAAACTAATTCCGATTTATTGTTTGGAACTTAAAAACAAAGTACAATTTGTCAATTTATGACATAGAAAGATTCTTACTTACTTTAAATGAAATGATAAAAAATATTTGCAGACTGTCTCTAAAATGTTGCGATACACTTTTAGGTGAGGTAAAATATCATCATAAGAATTGAGAAGTACATAGCATAGCTGCCAAGTGTACAGATTTTATCGGAACGGTTCCGATTTTTATGCCTTGTTCCGATAATACGATTTTGGAGTCAAAATGTTCCGATTTTTCATCGTAGCGTATTTTTTTCTTTTACTCTATAAAGCGATCCATGTCCGATTGGCGAAATCCAATCAAATCACGTTATCACTTTGCTCCGACTCTAGCTCCATTCGTATATTTGATGACGTATGTACCAGTCGCTTCAGAGACACCAAGAGGAAATTTTAGCTTCCTGACTCCTTGTCTTTTACTTGCAACCGTACCGGTGTTGAATGTTTACTCGGAACGCATCTCTTCGATTTGAGTTTAGCTTTGAATGTTTTTCCACATGGTAATCTGAAACAATGTCAGAAATTTGG